>NC_044189.1:17072355-17442192 GCF_900880675.1 Sparus aurata | reverse complement strand
GGCCCACTACAGGAGGTCGGGCCATCAGGCCACCTCATGAAGTCTGTTTCTGATTGTTTGGGCAGAGACATTCACACCAGTGGCCTGTTGGAGGTCATTCTGTAGGGACGGGCAGTGCTCAACCTGTTCCTCCTTGCACAAAGGAGCAGATATCGGTCCTGCTGATGGGCTAGGACCTTCTACGGTCCTGTCCAACTCTCCTAGAGTAACTGCCTGTCTCCTGAAATCTCCTCCATGTTCTGGAGATTGTGCTGGGAGAAACATTAAATCTCCTTGCTACGGCACGTGTGGATGTGCTATCCTGGAGGAGTTGGACAACCTGTGCTACTTCTGTAGGGTTAAGGAATCGCCTCATACTGCCAGTAGTGATAATGACTCTGGTCAAAATTAGCACTAGTGGAAAACCAGCCAAAAAAGATCAAGAGGGAGAAACTTTAAATGACCTCCACCTGCAAAACCAGTCCTGTTTTGGGGGTTTCTCATTGTTGCCACTCTAGTGCCCCTGTTGTTAATTCCATCAACACCAATACAGCTGAAACTGATTTAACAACGCCCTCTGCTACTTAACCGACCAGATCATTAATAGACAGGTTCAACTGACCTCATGCCATACCCAATTAAAAAAGCGTTTCTTAAATTTTTTCAGCAGTATATATAGATGTATCTATCTATCTATCTATCTATCTATCTATCTATCTATCTATATCTATATCTATATATATACACACACACACTACTCACAATAAGTTAGGGATATTGTGAGAGACTCAGTGGCCCTCATACATACAGTGTTTGTTTCACTTCAGAGAGTTTTGGGATAGGGAGGCAATTGTATTGGGGTGATAGACACACCTCATTTTGTGTTTTCCACGTAATGGTCTCACTGTGTACAGTGTGCCTTACATATTGGGGCCAATACCAAAAAACTAAAAGACAACCCTTTTCAATGTGGCATCAATTTCAACATTCTGTGGGTATAAAAAGCTGGTATTGTCAGTAAGTCATTCCAAGTTCATCATTCAAACAGCCATGAAAACACAACGTCACTTAACGGACGAGTAGCACCACCTGGCCATAGCGTGCCTTCGGGTCGGTGGCAGGCAGTCAGATGTTGCTCGTGAACTTGGTGTGTCTCAAAGTGTCATCAGCAGACTTGCATCAAGACACAGAACTGGCAGAGTTCGTGACAGACCCAGGAGTGGAGCCTCACGAGTGACAGACTGCAACGATGACCAGCACCTAAGGACCTATGCACTCAGACATCGTTATGCAACTGCCACACAGCTGCAGGCCCAGTTACGAGATGTGAGGGGTACTAGGGTTTCCAGACAAACCATTCGAAACCGACTCCACCGCTTTGGCTTGAATGCCAGACGACTGTTGCAGGTGACCCACTGACACTAAGACACCGCCATGAACGTTTGCAGTGGGCACAAGACCATGTGACCTGGACAATGCAGCAGTGGTCTACCGTCCTGTTCACTGATGAGTGTTGGGTCACCTTGCACAGAAATGATGGTCATCAGCGTTGCTGGAGAAGGCGAGGTGAGCGATACGCCGAGGTCAACATGGTCCCCAGGGTTCCCTTTGGTGGAGGAGGTGCAACAGTCTGGGCAGGCATCACCAGTCAGCGCAAAACAGATTTGGTTATTGTAGATGGCTCAGTCACTGCACGTTCTTACAACAGAGACATCATAGAACCCATCATCATCCCCGTATTCCGCCAGCACACCCCCAACTTTCTGTTCATGGATGATAATACTCCACCACATCGTGCCAGAATTGTCACAGCTCGACTTCAGGAAGTTGGAGTGCCTCATATGGTATGGCCAGCAATGTCCCCTGACCTGAACCCCATAGAGCACGTCTGGGACCAGCTGAAGCAGAGACTGGATGATCGTACCCCACCCCCACATGACCTGGCAGAACTGCGTGTAGCACTTTTGGAGGAGTGGAACGCATTGCCTCAGAACAACATCATGAGGCTAGTGAGGAGCATGAGACGTCGCTGTCAAGCGGTCATTGCGGCAAATGGTGGAAACACCCGCTACTGACATTGTAAATTTTTGTTATTTGGGGCTCTCCTTGTTATTGTCTAAATTTTTGGGGTAATAAATATTAAACTAATGAAAATGGTGTTTCTTCTCATTCATTATTAGTAATATCAAAGGGAACTTTTACTTATTTCATTAAAATTCAGACCAAATAGGAAAGCACTCATGTAAATAACAATATCCCTAACTTATTGTGAGTAGTGTATATATATATATATATATATATATATATATATATATATATATATATATATATATATATATATATATATATATATATATATATATATATATATTATATATATATGATTTTAGCTGAATACATGCCCACTAGTTCAAGGTCTTCTGAATCTTTGAAAGGTCGATTGTTGTCTGTAGCTCCAACTATAAGGTACAAGAAGAGGTTGAAAGTCGATGAGTTTTGAAGAGGATTTGAAGATTTTCCCATTTACTTTCCATTCACACTAAATAGACTGCAACCACAGCGCCACCTAGTGGTGGATAGGTAAGACCTTTGTCAGCTGTCCTCAGGATGGCACTGACAATATTGTACTAAGTTTCGTGTTAATCCAATGAACCGATGTGGAGATATAAAATACTTCAATTTAAAGAGCGCCACCTTGTGGTCATCGCCTAATATTTTGCACAGAGCCTCGGGGGCTCGTGGGAAAGTAGTATCCTGAGTTTCATGTCATTCGGACAGACCAATGTGGAGATATGCAACACTTCCTGTTTGGAACGAAATCTGCAGGAAGTTGTTATTAAATAACTTGAGTATTGTTTGGAATACTATGTCTATGTTTGGTGGCCTATGTCACCAGATTAGGCACAATTCACTGAACGCGTGGATATAAGATTTTTCAATGTACGACAAAGTATATGGGAGTTATGAGCCAAAACGCACTTTCCTTGATTATAGCGCCACCTAGTGGTGGAAATTCAGGACGACAATAACATTTTTTACTTATATTCCAAGTTTGGTGAATTTTGGGGTATGTTCAGGCAATGAAAAATGCGATCATTTTGGGAGAAGAAAAATAACAAAAAAGAATCATTTTAAAAACAATAGGGACCTTGCAGGTTCCCTGCTTGGGCCCTTATAATAATAATAAGAAGAAGAATCATTTGTAAAACTATAGGGACCTCGCAGGTCGTTACCTGCTTGGTCCTAATAATCATTTGAAAAACAATAGGGACCTCGCAGGTCGTTACCTGCTCGGGTCCTTATAATCATTTGAAAAAAAATAGGGACCTCGCAGGTCGAAATCTGCTGGGGCCCTAATAATAATAACTCAGAAAAACAATAGTGACCTTGCAGATCGTTACCTGCTCGGGCCCTAATAATCATTACAAAAACAATAGGGACCTTGCAGGTTCCCTGCTCGAGCCCTAATAATCTCTGTTAACATTCCTTGATAGTAATAATGTGTGTTTGGTCTTGGCACAAACCTGTAGAGGTTGGTGTTGTGGTCATACCAGTCAGACAGTGTGCGGGGGCTGTACACAGGGAAGCGCTGGTGGAGTACATGGAAGGCCACGTTCTCAAAAGTGTAGTTGTTCAATGTCACCTGGAGGTAAAAATGGAAAAATATGTTAGACCATTTCCTCAAGGAGGCTCCTCCATGACTTTTACACAATTTCAATTTGTAGAATGCCCTGACTGTCTCAAATATAACACTGAATCTGTTATAATAGCAGTGACCACTGAAAATTAAATATCTACTCATGAACGCTAATCACAGGTTATGGCTTTGTGTGGGGACATAAGTTGTGCAGTTCAGGGTTTTTCTGTTTTGGACTGTGACAGATCCAGTATTTCATAAGAAATAAGCCAAGTTTTAAAAAACAAATGAACATAGTTTTGTGCAACAGAAATTACATGTATTTTATATCCATGAATTACTTTCTATTTAAGAGGTCACCAACCCCCAGCAGAGAAGTTTTTTTTGTTTTTTTACTCATACATAATACGAGGAAGCAAGATTAGGGTTTCATGTCATTCGACCCACCAATGTGGAGATATGCAGTACTTCCTTGTTTTGAACCAAATCTGCAGGAAGTTGTTATTTAATAACTCCAGTATTCTTTGGACTATCAAAATTCTTTTACTGCCTTTATGTCAGGAGAGTACAACAGATGCTGGTCTGCAGGTTTCGTGCATGTTGGTGAAATTGCCTGGGGGGAGTTTGTAAAGTAGGTTTCTGACATTTTGCGGAATTTGTGAAAAAAAGGGTAGGTGGAAATGGGCGTGGCCTATATCCAGCATATATCACAAGACTCAGCACGAATTCACTGAACGCGGAAGATATAAGGTTTTGAATGTGCACTGTGTACTGCCTGCATGATTCCCGAGACAAAGACTAAGACGATGGTCCGCTTCTGGAGCTGGCTGAAGAAAATGTCCACACGAGGAATGATGCAATGAATTAGTTTCAGGAAGAAGCTGAAAGTATCATCCTCCAGTAGCCTCACAAACCCTCCAGTTTCCTGCACAGTGGTAGGCTCAAACTCCCCTGATGGTTTCAAAAACACTGGATGACCTTTGTGCTCAAACATAGTGTTCACGGCACAGATATGGAAGTTCCATCTTACTGTGCTTGCTCTTGGGGAGTCTGTGTGCCACCACTCTGTCAAGCACACTGGTTCTCTTGGGGAAAAAACAATCCAGAGAATCCAGCCAGGTCAGAGAAGAAACTGATTAACTAATGGGATGTGAGATGTCACCTGCTGCATGATGAAAGCTGAAAAGTAAGAGGGCTGAAAGAGATTAAAAAGGTGAACAGTTTCTCTGGCTGCACATATGCTGGAGGCAGTAGCAGAACCAAAGTTGAAAATGTCTCCATAAGAATGAATGGGAAAACGCCTCCAAAACTCCTGCCATTTTTGAAAAAAATGTAACGGTTATTGCCAAAATATTTTATATTGAGTAACAGGAGACATTTTTATTTCTGTAGAGTGAAAAATGAGGGCGGCAGAGCAGAGAGACAAAACAGGTACCGTCTGCTCTTCTCCAGAAGTTTAGGCTTAAAATTAACATTGCTGCTTATGGGGGAGTTGCTGGAGTGCTTGTTGCTCTAGGGGCTTCTACAGTAAGTCCTACATCTGAAATAAGACCATCAGCTGAAAAGCCAACAACATTTCCTACAGCTGCTCACCACTCTAGCGATGATGTCACGCACTCTAGCTCACGCAATCCACACCCATTATAAGACCAGAGGACGAGCTAAAAATCCTTAAAACTAAAACTGTGATCATTTCAAAACCGTAAAAGATTTTAAGAAGCTGAATACATGCCCAATAGTTCAGGGTCTTCTGACTCTTTAAAATGTGGAATGTGTCTGTAGCTGAAGTATGAAGCACGAGAAGAGGTTGAAAAGTCAATGAGTTTTGAAGAGAATTGGAAGATTTTCCCATTTACTTTCCATTCACCACTAATTAGACTGTGACCAGAGCGCCACCTATTGGCACCAAATTTTACACAATTTGTTGTAATCATGACCATTCAGGGAAAAGAAAATAATTAAAGCTGCAAGCAGCGATGAACGGGGCCCTCGCAGTCCACGTGTTGCCGGAGCATGCTGGCGTCGGGGTGTGCCACGTAGATGTATTCAGGGAAAGACCCTCTAAATGTTGAGCAATTTGGAGTAGATGGCAAATTGTATGTGGAAGTTATAGTGAGTTGATGGTTTTATGGCAAAGCATCAAAATGGATCACGCCAGCAGGTGTGACGTAGATGAAAGCTTTTGATAAGGTCTTGCCCACAGATGCTACTTGCAAAGGTTTGGTGGAAATCGATGAATGAATGGCGTAGGAGGAGTTGGAAAAGTAAGTGTATCATTTTTTCACAGAGCTTTAGTGGCTCGTGGGGAAGTAGTCACCTGGGTTTCATGTCATTGGGACATACCAATGTGGAGATATCCAACACTTCGTGTTTTGAGCTAAATCTGCTGGAAGTTGTTATTTAATAACTTGAGTATTGTTTGGGAAATCAAAATTATTTTAATACATATTTGTCAGGAGACTCTGCAAATGCTGCGTGCAAAGTTTGGTGCAAATCGGTGAAATCGCCTGGGAGGAGTTTGAAAAAGTAGGTTTGCGACATTTGGCGAATTTGCAGGAATGGTAGGCCGAAATGGGTGTGCCTATATCACAAGATTCCGCACAATTCAGTGAACGCGTGGATATAAGGTTTTTGAATGTGCGACAAAGTTTAAGGGAGTTATAAGCCAAAACACACTTTCCTTGATTGTAGCGCCACCTAGTGGTGGAAATTGAGGACGACGATAGATGATGACATTTTTCAGCAGGTGTGACGTATATTCCAAGTTTGGTGAGTTTTGGTGCATGTTCAGGCAGTGAAAAATGCAATCATTTGGGGAAAAAAAATTGTCAATGCGAAAACAATAGGTCCCTAATAATCAGTAGAAAAACAATAGGGACCTCGTCTCACGTATATACACACCAAAGCACATACCAGAGCAGTGTACATATTAAGTTTACAGGCATAGGCCAATCAAACAGAGAAAAGCAGGCAAAATCAGATTGAAGTTTGATAACTTAGTGAATCTGGTAAGACATTGAATAGGGCCATGAGTGGACATGGCTCCAGAGTTTTTTAAATACATCAGAGAGTGGAGAATATAGAAACCCCAGTATGTATGCAAGGATGGACATGTCCAAAACATATGAATAAGAGTAACATGATGTTGTTGACATTTATCATACAGTGGGTCAATGTTGCAATAGATACGGGACAGTCTGGACCAATATACATGATGTAGAAGCTTGCATTGAATAATTCCATGCCTGGCACATACAGAAGATGAATGGACACGCAAGAGGATAGATTCCCATTAGTCTGACAGATCTCAATTCAGATCCTGGGACCAAATAGTTAGACCAAAGTGTTTGGTCAGATGGAAAGCAAAGAGAAAGAATTGCATCATAGAGTGTAGATATTAACCCCTTCATTGCCATGGGAGCCTTAATGATGGTATCATCGGTGTGTTTGCTGGATTGTGAGGAAAATCTGATACCTATATCTGTAAAAGACCTTACTTGAAGGTATCTAAACAGATGAGAATTTGGAAGAGGAAATCTCTCAGTCAATTGCTGAAATGAAGCAAAGACACTTTCAAGCAAACAAATCCCTCACTGTACATATGCCATACTGAAACTACAACTCAAAAGGCTTTGTTTGCATTGAAGGAGGAAATATAGGGCTTGCACAAATTGGCATGCACAGTGGTGGTATCTGAGCTCCAATATTTTTACAAAACTGGCGCCACATACGTAGAATTGAGTTTACAAGTATGTTGTTGCCAGTTTCGAGCCTGACTTAAACAGGCAAGGAAGCAATAAGTGCAGAGAATGACACCAAGTAGGGAAATTGTCATCTGCTTGCTTCCAGTGCAGGATTGGTTGCATGTTGGCAGCCCAGTAGTGGTATAAAAAGTTGGGTAATGCCATACCATCGTCTCCTTTGGTTTCTGTTAGACATTTTTATGTAGCTGGGGAACCCTTCAGTCCCATATAAACTCCAACACGGCCATGTCTAATTTTTGAAAGAATGTCTTTGGAATAAATGCAGGAATACACTGGAAAAAATAAAGGAATTTGGGAAGCACTGTCATCTTGACTGAGTAGATTCTACCTGCCAAAGTTAAGGCAATGGCGAACAGTGGTGAAGATCATCTTTTACACGTGTGAATAAAGTTTCACAATTAGATTTAAAAAGTTTGTTAAATTGATCAGCGACCTTTCTTTGACAGTTTAAAGGGAAGTGTTGAAAGCAGATTTGTGGCTGCAGCTTTATTGACAGGAAAAACCTCACTTTTGTCAAAATTGAGTTTGTAACCAGAAATCTTTCCGAAACATTCTTATGTCTTTAGTATATGTGGAACAGACTCAGTCGGCTTGGAAATGAATAAAGGAGATCATCAGTGTAAAGAGATACTTTCTGAACATTTCTATATCTAGTAATTCCTTTAAACCCTGGGAGACTACGTAGAGCAAAGGCCAACAGTTCGGTAGCTGTAGCGAAAAGAGGAGGAGAAAGAGGACGTCCCTGTTTAGTCCCTGTCATTGTTAGTGCAAACTGAGGATAAAGGTGATGAATAGAGAAGCTGTGTCCAAGATGAAAAGCCCTGGCTAAATCTGAATTTAGAGAGGGTGGTGAAAAGGTATTCCCATTCGACCCTATCAAAAGCTTTCTTAGCGGAGACTTCCGGTATGAGACGCACAGGGTAGACGCGCGCTCAATTTGCTCCCACTACCGCCCTTTTGATTACCTTTTTAAACCTCGGATTTTTCAGTATATTTTGTCTCAAACTGTTTGCAACAGGTTTTTAGAGCTGTACTGATTACTTAACAATGTCAAAGTCTAAAGGAAAAACCGCTGAAAAGGACGAGGAAACTTCGCCAGCCGCTAGCATAACTTTGTCCGAGATTAGCTTGTTACTGGAGGAGCACAGGGCGGCTCTGGCGGCTGATTTCAAGTCATCCTTCGACTCGCTGACATCCACGCTGGATAGCATCCACTCCACTGTGACGGACCACGAACAGCGGGTCAGCTCTCTGGAGGTTAACGCCACCGAGGTTGACCAGCGGCTTCAACAACTTGAGACTGCTTGCGCCGCTTTGCAGGTAGACAAGGAGGCACTCACAGTCAAAGTGGCGAACCTGGAGGGGCGCAGCAGGCGCCAAAATATCCGCATCATCGGCCTGCCTGAATCGATCGAGGGCCCTCGCCCATCCGCTTTCTTCTCCCAGTTCCTCGTTGATGTCCTCGGCACGGAGACCCTCACTTCACCCCCTGAGCTGGACCGGGCGCACCGGAGCCTCGCACCCAAACCTGCGCCGGGAGGCAGACCACGGCCCGTCATCCTGCGCTTCCACCGCTTCCAAATTAAAGACTTGGTGATCCGCGAGGCTCGCAGACGAGGTGAGCTGACCTACAAAGGCCATAAGTTCCGCTTCTACGATGATTACAGTCCCGACGTGCTGAAGCAGCGCGCGAGTACAAGACCTCCATGGCCGAACTGTACCAGCGCGGCTACAAGCCGGCTCTCCTTTACCCAGCCAAGCTGCGCATCACCATGCCTGACGGGGAGAAGATCTGGCTCCCCTCTTCTTCAGCGGCGGTCAAGTTTGTCCAGGGTTTACACAAAGATCCGTAAGCAAGTGATCTGGCATATTTTCCTATTGTTATTTTATCCTTTTGTTATTTTTTTCAGTGCAGTCTGTAGTTTCGTGACGGGTTATTACGCCTCGTCTCGATCTGTAGACTGTGTTTTCTGCCCCTGACACTCGCCATATAGGCTGACTGATCCCATCCGTTTAACATTTTACCAAGGTATGTGGCCTTGCCTTCTGGCTCATTGTTGTACTTTTAAAATATTCATTTTATGAATTAGTTGTATCGAGTATTTTGCATAATATAGATGTGTAATGCATGTGTATATGTATGTAGGTGTGTATGTATATATGTGTGTATATGTGTATGTCTCTGTGTGTATGTATATACATATATATATGGACGATTTATTGTGTATGTGTTTGTATGTATGTATGTAATATGTATATATATATATATATATGTGTGTGTAATGTGTAGTATGTATATGTATATATATATATTTTCTTCATCTCTTCACTCTATGTATTATTATTTTTCTATTTGTGTCTCACATCTGTCGAGCCTGACTAACTGGAGGGGGTGGACATTATCACTGTATATATTTTGGAACAGATTGACTGCAGAGTTATGACCGCCATAAGCTCACAAGCTGGCCATTACATTGGCTGAGCCTTAATGTGTGACTGTTATGATTGTTATGTTTTTTGCTCGAGGTAGCCTATTTAAAAAGGTTTAACTTTGTTCTTAAAGTTTACTAACGTTATGTTGTGGGAATTGAGCGATAGGTTTAAGGAAGTATTTAGATATGCTGATCTATGTATCAGAGAGTTGTGGGTTGCTGTCCTCTGCAGCAACTTCACTGGGGTTTGGGCTAAGGGGAGGGGATGGGTGGGGGGAGGCTTGTATGTTTCATGTTCTTTCTGTTAGGTTTCCTGTCTTGTCATCTGATCCATGTTTTGTGTTTTTTTGTCTATCTTTTGGCTGTTTGTTGTTACCTGTGTGCTGCTCCTGCAGCTTGGCGTGCTTGGCCCAGTCAGGCACCCTCTTTCATCATGCTGCTGACTTGTGGGCGGGGGGCGCCAGTCATGGGGGGAGAGATGTACTGGCACAACATCCACCCAGGCCCCCTAATATCACTGTATGTTAAGTTCTAACTCCTTGACAACACCTAGGGGTGCTTTAAGATTTATTAGTTGGAATGTTAAGGGGCTGAACTCTCCTGTAAAGCGTAACACAGTGCTTAACCATCTGAAACAGTTAAACACTAAAATTGCCTTTCTACAGGAAACTCATCTCAAGCCATCAGATCACCTTAAGCTCCGTAGGGGGTGGGTAGGCCAGCTCTACCACTCCTCCATCTCAAGTAAGGCTCGTGGTGTTGCAATTCTTGTCCATAAATCAGTCCCGCTTTCTGTGTCCAAGGTCATATCAGACCCCAATGGGCGCTTTGTTATAATTTCAGGGTTAATTTGTGACAATAATCTGACTTTGGCAAATGTGTATGGTCCAAATTGGGAAAATGAGGATTTTTTCAAAACCTTTTTTCTCCCTCCCTGATTTACATTCCTGCCAGCTCATCCTCGGTGGTGACTTTAACTGTTGTCTTGATCCCTCACTTGACCGCTCGTCTAACAAGCCGTGTGTCCAATCTAAATCATCCAAAGTCATTCAGCTGTTCATGGAGCAATATGCAGTCTCAGATGTGTTGCGATTTTTCAATCCTAGTGCCAAGCAGTTCTCATTTTTTCTCCCCTGTCCATGGTACTTTCTCCCGAATAGATTTTTTTCTAATTGACAGCAAATTACTCTCCTCTGTCAGCTCGTGCTCCTATAGCCCTATAGTAATCTCAGACCATGCAGTGGTCACAGTTGACATTTGCCTTCCTGGTAGATCCCTGTCGCGTTCCCCCTGGCGCTTTAATTCGCTACTTCTTCGCGATTCCAATTTTGTCAATAATATCAACAGTCACATTGACCTCTTTATTTTCCACTAATGTTGATTCGGCTGTGTCTGTGGCAACAATCTGGGAGGCATGCAAAGCCTATTTAAGGGGAGAAGTAATATCCTACTCTGCTTACCATAGAAGGATTGCTGCTGAAAATGGTACGTGTCTCTCCAGTGCTATATCAGAACTGCAAGCAAAATGTATAGACTCACCTGACGCAAATCTTCTTAAGGAACTGCTCATGAAAAAAGCAGAATTTGATATCCTGGCCTCTACTGAGGCAACAAAATCTCTATTAAAAACACGGCATAATTATTATGAATTCGGAGATAAACCAAGTAAACTACTAGCTCACCAAATCTGCCAATCTTCTTCGTCAATGCACATTACCCAAATTAATACTACCAGTGGAACAACTATTAATCCTCAAACCATTAATGACCAATTCAGGGACTTTTATAGTTCTTTATATACTTCTGAGTGCTCGTCTGATGAGGCACAATTTGAAAACTTTTTTGGGTCCTTAAACATCCCCTCCATTGACCCTGAAACATCTTCTGGCCTGGATGAACCTTTTACGGTGGGTGAACTTAAAAGAGCTTTGCTGTCCATGCAGAGTGGGAAATGTCCAGGCCACGATGGCTTTCCAGCCGAATTTATAAAAACATTTTCTGGTAAGCTGTCTCCACTTCTGCTAAACATGTTTAATGAATCTCTACAGTCGGACATCCTCCCTCCCACACTACGCCAGGCCACTATTTCTCTTATTTTAAAAAAGGAGAAGGATCCCCTTTTTTGCAACAATTTTCGCCCCATCTCTCTGCTCTGCGCAGATGTCAAGTTATTGGCTAAGATGCTGGCAAAACGCTTAGAGTCTGTTCTGGCTACTATAATTTCCACAGACCAAACAGGGTTTATTAAGGATAGACACTCCTTTCACAATGTCAGACGGCTATTTGATATAATATACTCACCCTCGTCCTCGGATTCTCCAGAATTAGTAATCTCAATGGATGCTGAGAAAGCATTTGACCGTGTCGAATGGCCCTATCTGTTCCAAGCATTGAGACACTTTGGATTTGGCAACACATTTATTTCTTGGATAAAGCTTTTATATACATCCCCCCTAGCCTGTGTCCACACAAACAATGACTACTCTGATTATTTCCCCCTCAATCGTGGAACTCGGCAGGGCTGTCCACTTTCCCCGTTACTGTTTGCCATCGCCATTGAACCTCTGGCAGTGGCCCTCAGGTCTAGTCAGGCCCCGGGCATCTGGAGGGGAGGAGTTGAGCACAAACTTTCGTTGTACGCGGATGACCTCTTACTGTTCATCTCTGACCCAGACAGATCTGTCCCCCTTGTGTTGGCCATGCTGAAGGAATTTGGGCAAATTTCTGGTTACAAACTAAATCTTCAGAAAAGTGAGCTTTTGCCCATTAATACTGCAGCCGCAGCCTATCCCCTTTCAGACTTGCCATTTAAGATGTCCTTAAGTAATCAGAAACTACTCTGATTTGTTTAAATGTAATTTCTCCCCTCTGCTTGCTCGACTGACTCAAGACTTCCACCGTTGGTCTCTCATACCTTTATCTCTTGCTGGCAGGATAAACTGTATTAAAATGAATGTGCTTCCCAAATTACTCTGTCTCTTTCAATCTATACCCCTCTTTATTCCAAAACATTTTTTCCATTCACTCGACAGCTTGATCTCGCTGTTCATATGGAACAAAAACCTCCCAGAATTCGGAAAGACACTACAGAAACCCAAAGAAATGGGTGGACTAGCACTACCAAACTTTTAATGCTATTACTGGGCCGCTAATATTCGATCTATACTGCACTGGTATCACATTAACAATCAGCCTCCACTGTGGCTGCAAATTGAGGTTGCCTCATGTGGCTCCTCCTCTCTAATGTCCCTTTTGTGCCTCCCCCTGACATTATCACCATTATCTTATTCCAGTAATATTATAGTTGTAAAAACTTGTTTGCTGTTGGTAGCTGGTTTATGCATATAGCCTCTACATTGGCATATCAGTCAAAATATGAGGACCAGGGAAGTGTCTTTCCTCTTTTTATTGCTTCATTCAGTCGATTGTATTACACGGATGATTTGATTACTAGAAATAAAAGGAGACATTTATAAATTAGCCAACATACAAAGGTAAGTCGTCTCTCAGAAAATAAGTTACTACAATTCCTAAGTAAACAAAATAAACTCACTCATAATAATGCATCCAAGGTTGACAATCGACTGGGAGACCGGCAGCTCCACATCCATGCAGCATGCTCCAGCAGACAGACAAAGGTCTGAGGCTGGTTCAGAGTTTATCACCTCAGGTGAGGCCTGTTAGGTTGAGCCATGTAAGCCCCGCCCACCCAGGCCTGGGCAGGTGGGAGTGTTTTCTACAATAGTAAAAAACTGTCTCAAGATCTGGACTCAATTGAAACGCCATTTGGGGTTACAGTCAATTTCTCTTTTATCCCCTGTGAATTCTAACCCTCTGTTTACTCCCTCTATTAATGATCGGGCTTTCGCAGCCTGGAAGGATCTTGGGATTGTGTCTGTCAAAGATCTTTACATTGAGGGAATATTTGCATCCTTTGACCAACTAGTGGGCGTATTCAAATTGCAGAGATCCCACTTCTTCAGATATTTACAAGTCAGAGACTTTGCCCGCAATCACTTCCCTGGCTTCCCTGCTATTCCTTCCTCTACTCTGATTGACACTATTTTAAATATTAACCCCTACCTCAAAGGTACCATCTCAGAGCTATACTACACTCTCCTTACACACCAATCCTCGTCCTCTGATAAACTGCGCACTATTTGGTCAGAGGATCTTAATATATAGATAGAGCCTGAGGTCTGGCAGTCCGCTCTGAAATGGGTCCATGCATCATCTATTTGTGACGGCATGGGGTTTTGCAGTGCAAAGTAATTCATAGAGTCCACTGGTCTAAAAGCAAACCAGCTCGCATTTATCCAGGCACCGATCCGAATTGCGATAAGTGTCACTTAGGGCCAGCTAACCTCAGTCACAAGTTTTGGACCTGTCCCGCTCTCTCTCAGTTCTGGAAGTCTGTATTTGACTCACTCTCTGCCATCACATCTACCAAATTCCTCCAGTCACCATTAGCAGGCCTGTTCGGTGTCATGCCTGCTACCAACCCACTGACATCCTACTTCACCGAACTGGTGGCTTTTCTCACATTATTAGCGAGGCGTGTCATTCTGATGCACTGGAAGAACCCGTCTCCCCCATCCCACACCCATTGGATAAGGGATACCTTATCCTTTATGAAATTAGAGAAAATCAAACACTCCCTCCGTGGCTCCAATGAAACATTTTTAAAGATTTGGCAACCCTTTCAAGAGCATGTCCAGTCTCTGCAGCTGGATGCTCCCCCCACTGACGAAACGGCACCTTCTTGTAGCTCCTGGCTGGGTTGCGATCTCTCACTGTACTAGCAGCACACAGTTTGTCTCATTTGTTAGTGTCTTTTAAGTGTCTTGCGTTCTTTTTTTTTCTTTTTTTTTGTCTTTGTCTTGGTGTCTTTGTCTGGTTTTCCCATTGGTATTATGCGTTTGCGGGTTTGTGATTCTGTGTGGGTATTGACAAACTTTATCCTCTTGTTTTAAGTAACACCACTTTCTGCTATTAGCGCTTACCTCACCCCATTCAATTGACTGTTGTATCTTACCCACTCAGATGTAAATGGGGATCTGTGTCTGTTCTTTTTTGTTGAAAACTTTATAGATAAATCATATTTAAAAAAAATAAATAAATAAAATCCGTATGTAAGCACAGTGTTGGGAAGATTACTTTGGAAATGTAGTTGGTTACAATTACAAGTTACCCTGTTGAAAATGTAATAGTAGTGTAACTATTTCAATTACTTTCTCAAAGTAATGTAACTAATTACATTTGATTACATTATGATTACTTTTCTTTATTTTGAATGAAATCTCTCAACTGCTAACCATTTTCACATTTTAAGACCTATAGTGTGATAGACCTCAAAGGTTTAACCATATATTATGAGTCTGACCTTAGGCCTGTACTGCGAAGGAGGCTCACTTCCTCACTAAACGGAGCGACAACGGGCTGATTTCAGCCAAGAGGAGCAGGTTGTTTTAATGGAGAGAGTATGAGCGATACAAAAAAGCCTGATCACAGCCTGAAGCTACAGTGTTGCTGCAAATATGACAAGAGGAGGCTGATTTTAATCTCTGACAGCTCTACATTGAGCTGCTTTTAAATATGAAGCTTTAGAGCAACAACAACTGTTGTGTTAAACTGTGCTTTATATTGTTTTAATATATTTCACTGATCGCAATTATAAAATGCCAGTGTGTGTTTTATTGAAAGTGAGGCTGGTGTGCGTATGAAAATAGGTTACAGTGGGTTTTTTAGGTGCTGTAGCTACAAGCAAATCTCATGTTGTCTCTGCGCAAAGACCTTTTTAAATGTGAGAAAACAGAGTAGACCTACTCAAGATTTGCGTTTGGGCAACACATAACAGGCGAAACAATTAATTTATTCATGGCCACATTAAGTTAAATTATCTGTCCTGCTGCGAGCGCACAACTTCTTTCAGTGGTGACTGACTGTATATAAAAGTAAATAGGCTATAGCCTAATAAATGACCTCCTGACGCGAGTCAGATCAACAGCTGAGCAGCGTATCCCCTCAGCTGAACATCTGTAGGCGGAGACGCTCAGAGAGAAAGTAAACAGCAGCGGATCAGCGCGATCTTTACCTCCGTACAAATGCTCCGTTCTGATCCAGCTCCACTGGACTTTCAAAGTAAAGGTGACGCCAGCTGTAAATGAGTTAAATAGTGAAACAGCGGCGCTTTTATAGCCGATTTTATGATTAAACTCTGAACAGAACCTGGTCGGGACCAGGTTATGAGCTAAGCATAAGTTACCATGGTGATCTAGCCGGGTTAACAGAGAGCCACCTTTGTAATACAGGGAAGCCTGGCTTCTGTCTGTATGAAGTGTTTTTTGTATTTCCAGCCCAGGAACATCTTGTGCGCCGCCGACACTGTTGCTGCTGAGTCTGACTGCCGCCGTGCGGTTTGTCGGTTGAGTCGAATGGCACATGACCAGAGAGAGCCAATCACAAGCGTCAGTTTTGGCAGGAGGATGTTGATATGAAAATAACTAAAAACAAACATGAATCCAGGGGGGGCGAAAAACTATTTGATAAATCGGAGCTTTTGCGGCAATTTTTCAAATGTAACTTAAGTTGTAATCATTGAAATTTCCAAAAGCAACTGTAATTTAATTACATATTTTCTCCCAGTAATGTAACGGATTACAATTACGTACATTTTGTAATTAAATTACGTAACGTCGTTACATGTAATTCGTTACTTCCCAACACTGTGTAAGCATATATGATTCTAAATCTTAATTGCAGAGGGTCACATGTGGGGTTTCACAAGGTCCATTGTTGTGTTTATCTATGATATTTGCTTCATGTGCAGTTTATTATACATGCAGTTGTTACTTAATTTATTACATTTGGATATTGGTGAAGTCAGTAATCAGATATATCAAAGTCCATTACAATACTGCTCAAAAGAAAAGACATTCTCAGTCCAGGAAACACATCAAATTATAGTTTATTCAACTTTAATAAGCGTGCGTCAGGACACTAACAGGAATTTTGCATGTTCACAAAATCATTGATGAAAAGCCGGTGACACAAATGATTTGAGGATTCCTTTAGAAAGGGAAATTACAACACATTAAATAGAAATATACTTTAGATGATCAACTGATACATAATGGACTTATTAACACTCTGTATGTGACACTGTATGTGATTTTCTTACATGAATAAAAAAAGCATGTTCAGTGTTGGACTGTAAAGAATAGGTGAAATAAGTTTACACCTTCTCTGTCACAAACTTGCTTTGATTTGATTTGATTTGTCATTTTTGGTTGATTGCTTGATTGATTGATTTTGAATTTCATTTGGAAATCATTCTTAAGAAATGGCAAGCATAGAAAGATATTTTTGGAACATCAAATCATTAATCTAAACTGTTCAAAAGGTTTCTGTTCACTTTTACCTGATGGTGGAATATGTGTTCTTTAATAGTGGAGGCTGACCCGATTAGCCAACCAACCAGAAACATCAGTATTTGACGAGTTTGGAATGAGACTCAATAATCAACCATCTAACAAGCTGGACATCCAAAAAGTGGTGCAGCACATTAATCCATGGTTGATAACCAAAACACACAAGCAGATGCTATTCTTTGTTGTGCCTGGTTGAATCATTTGAACAGCAATACCAATACAATGTCCCCTCCTGTGCCAGTGGGTGTGTGTGTGAGCTCAGATCAGAGCTCACTTACAATCAAACAATGATATTAGAAATTTACTTTTGTTTATGTGAAACAGCAACAGCTTGTTTTAATTCAATGTTGGCTAACCAACAGTATCTGTATGGTGGGAGGATTATTATGATATAATTAATACAGATGATGCTCTCCAGTGGCAATATTCTAACAACAAACAAAAATCACAAGTCACAGCAATATCCTTACAATCTGATAAAATGTTTTTATCATTACTCTGTTAGTAGGAAGGCAACATGCACACAATTTGCTTGATCTGTTTTAGGTGCATGGAATCAAATCCAAAAATCAATTTCCACAGACACCTGAGTGTGCTGCAGAGTGCTGAGGGATGGACGAGCACTCATCCATTCATCAACAGAAGTTTGTCCAGGACTGACAGAATGTTCCCGAGCTGATCAGCTGTCAGCCGAGTCAGACACAGATCTGGAACTGGGATGCTGCATTTCACCTAGCCTATTTATGGAAGCAGGATCTGCACTCGTACATATTACTGTCAACATTACTGTTCACTGGTCTGTAGTATTCACCTCCGTTGAAAACATACACATGCCGCCCTTCAACATAACTTTGGGTTAAATTATCGAAGGAATTACATGGTGGCAGGACTGTGCCACACTTGCAGCATCTCAGGTAGTTGCCCATGTTACTTTCTGATGGTACGTTTCCCATTTTGGATGCTTTATTCAGGAGTTGATGGTTTTTGTGTTTTCCTGAAAGATTTAGAAAAAAAAATTACTTCAGCATCTTTGATAATTGTTGAAGAGAAGAGTTGTTGCTAACAAATAAAACTACTGTTCACATCTGTATAGCTCACCTGGTAGAACGTGACTATGTGTTAAGGCTGAGTCTTCACCGCAGCAGCTTGAGTTGGATTCCCGTCTGGGGCCAATCCCTCTCTCTCTCAGCTGTCACTATCTAATAAACCAGAAAAACAAAAATAAACAGATAACTGTAACAATGTAAAATAACCCTAACCATAAGCAGAATACAGACTCCTGTATGAGTCATTAACTTCATATTTTGTTCTAATCTGTCACTGGCCAAAGCACCTAAACTGATGCTTCAATGGAAGATGTTGTCTTCCACCAATCAACAGCCACAGTACAATATTGCATTGCTGCCCCCCCTGTACGTTCGAGGGACTTGTAAAGCCATTAACATTTTAAAATAATTGTTTGAGCTATATTTGGATCTATATGTCTGCCATTTTCAAATGTATAGCATTTGAATGGCGTGGCCATGGCAAGATGTCCAATTTGCATGTTCCGTCAAAAAACAGGAAGTTGCTGTTACTCGAGTGTTCATGGTTGTATCTTCAACAAACTTTGAAGCCTTAATTAGAGTCCCAGCCTGAAGAAACTGACAATTGTTTTGAAATCAAGAAAAAAAATATGGCCTGATTGCGCCCCCTACCAGGAAGTAGCTCTTAACTTTCCAAACTTAAAAAATCACACATCCTTCCTACAGAGCTTGAATTCTTTTGAGCATATCAACTAAATTGTGCCAAATCTTTGTAAATTACTTTACTGTTAATATAAAATAAGGCTGTTCTTTTATTGGTGTTGCTCACTCAGATGGCACCGGTTTCTGCTCTGGCCCATGGACTGTAGGCCGACAGAGCCTTTTCTATAGCCGTCTCCTCCCTCTGAATCTCTGTCTGCACCAATCTGTCCTCATCTACATCATGAATGCCACTGAAAGCACTGATGTTCTCCTTTATTGAGTAGCTTCAGCCGACCCCTTGGATGAGAAATGAATTTTTCCTCACAGTACAAAGACTCTGCAAAGTCGTTACAACAGTGTCTGCTGATGGAAGAACACCTCAGGCAACATTTCCTGTTGCTGCAGGACACTTTGGTTCATTACTGGGTAACAAGACTGCATCTGCACTGCAAGGTCCCAACCATTACTGAAGCTCAGTGCAGGAAACCACCAACTGGAAATCACACCTGGATCCAGATATACCTCAACACTTGTTGGACTGAGAGACTGTGTCTCTGTGTGTCCTCTGTCTCTGTGTGTCCTGTGTCTCTGTGTGTCCTCTGTCTCTGTGTGTCCTCTGTCTCTGTGTGTCCTCTGTCTCTGTGTGTCCTGTGTCTCTGTGTGTCCTCTATCTTTGTGTGGCGTGTTGGACTTACAGGAAGTGATCGCTCTGATGAATCACAGCACTGTCCTTCGTCTCACAGACGTCTTCAGAGTCTCACAGGTTCCCCCAGCACTCGATGATCTGTCTCTACTTCTCTAAAACCTCTGCTCTTATACCTTGCTCTGCTGTCTCTGTATGGACATATATGGACATCTTAGTCGACCAACACGTGGCTCGTGAACTTTGACCAAACGTTAGACGATACTCACTATCAGTAACAAACTGATGTGTTTGCTGATCTGCGAATTAACTTTCATTTTCACAATGTTGCTTCCTGATTTCTGTTCTACACGTGTCACTTGGACCGGCTGGGTTCTGTCCGTAAGCATTTTCATTTCCTCACACACTTCCCAGCACATGAAAAGTAGGATTTATCAATAAGACTTTAATTTACTGTAAAGTTGTGTGAGACAAGATTCATGATTGTAGTTGTTTGTCAGGAGCGATTTATCATTTATCATGCTGTGAATAAAATGATACTTTTATGTGTTTATTCTTCTGCTGAGAATAACAGGCCAGTGGCTCTGCTTAAGTTACTGTCATTATTCTACATTTCTGCTGTTCAGCCGGCTGTTTGTCAGTGTGCTGTGGTACTACTCTGGTGCTTATTGTCACTTTCACCAAAAGCAGGAGAATCTGGAGAACACCTGGAGAATCTGTGCCACAACTGATCCATAATGCATGTTATCGACTGGGAAAATTAAATATGCAAAATATCAAATTAAGACTGTCTCCTGCAGGTTGCGGAAAGTGTTAAAAAGAAGAAAAAGACAAAGAAACAGAAAGACGTTGATGACTCAGAGTGATGACGGCAAGTCAACTGAAAACTGTCAGAAAGAAACTGTCAGGTAACGACAGCTCTCTTCTGACCTGTAACACTTCTTCAGATGTCAGCAGATAGCTTTTACTTGAAGTGTGCAAAAAAATAAAAAAAAATAAATGTATATTCCAGATTCCAGAGAGGTCCGGTGAGCGTTTTCAGCCTGCTTCAGCCACAAACAAAAAAAAAAAAAAGAGACTCTCTCTTTTGCTCTCTCTTAGAGCTTTGGGAGATTATTAGTAAGAGCATTATCTTTAAATTACTTCTATTCACGTCGCACTATTCTCGCATTTAGCTTTTATGACTGGTTGTATGTGTTTGGACTCCGGAGTCAAATTTGCTAAAACACACAAAGACACTTCCCTCCCCACTGAGCCCAGCCCAACTCAGCATACCCCTCTCCGACAACACTTTGATAATAAAAATATACAGCTCCTTTTCGGAGAAATTGGGGAAGCTTACTTACTGCTCTTAGGCGTGGGTGAAATTGCAATTTTTGGATATATGTGAGAAATATCTCACCTTTTTGCTACCGCTTTGCAATGTCTGTTGCCCAAGGTGCAGATTTGATAAGCTGTCCTTTTCTGCCAAGACCTTTCACGACGCCAATTATGTCGTAGCCAAAACTCTCAGAGGACTCAAATGGAGACGAGGCTCGCAGATAGTGGGTTTGTTTATTTCTGGGTTGACCAAACATTTTATACCTCAGATTCTCAGTTATACAGTTGTGCAGTGATAGTCTGGAAAAATACCAAAATGTCACGGCACTCTTTGTTGTTGTCTCAATGTTCCATATCTTCCCTGATAATCATGCAACTTCCAGTAATTCTTCCAGAACTTGTGTGAGTATGTGCGTGTATTTAATTGTGCATGTGGGTGTTTGTGCACTCCTTTTTGGCTAGAACCATGCCAGGAAGCAGGTAAATCTGTCGTCAGATTTGCTGCTTTCACTGTTTTGCACCGATGTGGTTTCCCTATTTGGTTATGTGTGTGTGCTTATTCCATTTGATATCATTCAATTTTCCTAATCTTCTGTTTGTCTCAGATGCCAGTAACTAGAATAACACATTCTTATTCAAAGGTCAATACTGGTCACATAGTCAGGCCAGATTTGTCCTCAGTTCCTGTGTGTCTGTGAGACGAAGGACAGCGCTGTGATTCATCAGAGCGATCATTTCCTGTAAGTCCAACACGCCACACAGAGACAGAGGACACACAGAGACAGAGGACACAGAGAGAGAGGACACACAGAGACACAGGACACACAGAGACAGAGGACACACAGCGACACAGGACACACAGAGACAGAGGACACAAAGAGACAGAGGACACACAGAGACAGAGGACACAGAGACAGAGGACACAGAGAGAGAGGACACAGAGAGAGAGAGGACACACAGAGACACAGGACACAGAGTCAGAGGACACAGAGACAGAGGACACAAAGAGACAGAGGACACACAGAGACAGAGGACACAGAGACAGAGGAAAAAGAGAGAGAGGACACAGAGAGAGAGAGGACACACAGAGACACAGGACACATAGAGTCAGAGGACACAGAGACAGAGGACACACAGAGACAGAGGACACAGAGACAGAGGACAGAGAGAGAGAGAGGACACACAGAGACACAGGACACAGAGACAGAGGACACACAGAGACACAGGACACATAGAGTCAGAGGACACAGAGACAGAGGACACACAGAGACAGAGGACACACAGAGACACAGGACACACAGAGACAGAGGACACAAAGAGACAGAGGACACACAGAGACAGAGGACACAGAGACAGAGGACACAGAGAGAGAGAGGACACACAGAGACACAGGACACAGAGTCAGAGGACACAGAGACAGAGGACACAAAGAGACAGAGGACACACAGAGACAGAGGACACAGAGACAGAGGACACAGAGAGAGAGGACACAGAGAGAGAGAGGACACACAGAGACACAGGACACATAGAGTCAGAGGACACAGAGACAGAGGACACAGAGACAGAGGACACACAGAGACAGAGGACACAGAGACAGAGGACACACAGAGACAGAGGACACAGAGACAGAGGACAGAGAGAGAGAGAGGACACACAGAGACACAGGACACATAGAGACAGAGGACACACAGAGACACAGGACACATAGAGACAGAGGACACACAGAGACACAGGACACAAAGAGACAGAGGACACAGAGACAGAGGACAGAGAGAGAGAGAGAACACACAGAGAGAGAGGACACAGAGAGACACAGGACACACAGAGACAGAGGACACAGAGACAGAGGACAGAGAGAGAGAGAGAACACACAGAGACAGAGGACACAGAGACAGAGGACACACAGAGACAGAGGACACAGAGACAGAGGACAGAGAGAGAGAGAGAACACACAGAGACAGAGGACACAGAGACAGAGGACAGAGAGAGAGAGAGAACACACAGAGACAGAGGACACAGAGAGACACAGGACACACAGAGTTCAGATGTTGTTCCTGGACCTCTGAGGGAGCTGGTGGTGCAGATTGTATTGTTGGTCTTTTTGCCTTTTTCCTCTCACCCTTACTTCCAGTCATTAAAATAAGGAAGAATAAATCTGTTTATTGAAAGTACATTATCTGAAGTAAAACTTAAAGGTGTTTAAGATGTATTTGACATGAAATATCTGGATCGTCACACTCCGGGCTCTCCTGGATCATTGCTCTCCTCTGCTTCACTATCTCCTCATATCTTTATTTCTGTAAATCTTGATGCCTCTCTCTGTCTATTACTAATTATCTTGTGTGTCCTGCCCTCTTCCAGGTCAACATGGTGGACAGGAGGTCCTCTGGCTCGGGCTCCACTTGGTGATGCCTCGTCCTGCTCGGTCGTCTCCTGGTCCCACTAACATTGCATAACCTGTATCCGATCTTCTGTCAATGTACCTGTAAACTGTGAATTGTTGCTCTTTTCTGTACACACAACATCTATTGCATGTCTGTCCGTCCTGGAAGAGGGATCCCTCCTCTGTGGCTCTTCCTGAGGTTTCTTCCATTGTTTTTTTTACCCTGTTAAAAGGTTTTTTTTTCCATCAACATGTGAAGTTTTTCCTCACTCGAATCGAGGGTCTAAGGACAGAGGATGTTGTTCACTGTACAGATTGTAAAGCCCACTGAGGCAATGTGATTGTGATTTTGGGCTATATAAATAAAATTGATTTGATTTGATTTGATTTGATTTGAAATATAAATTTTGGCTAAACCAGGCTGATAAATGAAAATGCTCACCGGACCTCTCTGGATTCTTGAATATAAATGTTTCTTGCCTTTTTTCAGTTAAAGCTATCTGCAGAAATTTGAAGAAGTGTTACAGGTCAGAAGAGAGCTGTCATTACCTGAAGTGTGTCAGGGGGGTCTTATACTAATAAAGGAAAATATTGTGATACTCTAACCTGGTACCTAAGGAACATGCCTTCTTGACAGTTTTCAACACGTACCCTGTTTTGGTTATTTATCTTCTTTTTTTGTTTAGATGAACCATTTTTAATTTGAAGACGACCTGTATCTTTTTCTGGCTTTTGACTTTGTGTGTTCAATTTTTATAGTAAAAAGTTGGATGATGTCGACATCCTGGTCCGTTGAAACGAATGGTGTTTAACTGTTTAATGCGACAATGACAAATGCAAAGCTTTAATTGACTATTGATGAATGAGCTCATATGCGTGAAAATGCAATTATGATAGCAAAGACAATGACATACCCCCTAAACTGGCGTATTTCACTACACAACTTAAACAGCTGCAAATGAAACTGACTTAATTTCTGAACTAAACTTCCTTCACAAATTTTTTGCAACGACAGAAAGCGTTTCAGTCAGCCTGCCTGCTGCAAACCACAGAACAGGTTTCTAATCAAAAATATTGTCAGAGGCGAACAGTGCCTGCTCTGGGTAATTCGGTGCCCTCGGCTAGCTGGCGCTCCTTGCATCACAGTCAATTTCACAATCAATTTTCATACACTCACACAAAAACTGCATGTATGTATTCAATATTTTATTTCTTTTAAGTCAAAAATTTCGCACCAAATATAAACTGAAAAAAGAAACAAGTGATAAAAATACAATATAAATAAGGCATTGTGCAAACATATTATTTCTCAGCCTCTGAGTGCTGTCTCTCACTTATCTATTGTCAGCCGCTTTGCAAAACGACCTCCATCCCCTTCCATGTTGCCATGTTGGTATTGTGCTCCCGGCTATCCTCATGAACCTTCAGCAAGTGGCTTGCATTTTTCCAGTCCTATAGTCCTTCCTTATTAAGTCTGTATTCTTTTGGAGAAAACATTTAGCAGCAGAAGCAGTGCAAGCTATCATTTCTGTTTGAGTACATCATCCAGCTTCTTTTGATTTTTTTTGCATTGACTAAGACTCTGTTACAAAAGTCATGTTGACACTCTCCCATCTATTTGGGAAATGTGTAACTGCTTTTTTATTTGAAATGGTCCTCTGTGAATTAACTCTTATCTCACTTTGTCAGTCAGAAGAGATGGCCAGTCAGCAGGTCTGTTGGTGCAGCCTTTAGTCCTGATGCTGTGTCACCCTGCTGTGCTGAGGTAGAGGACAGGAGCACCTGATGCTGTGTCACTGGGCTGATGGTGGTGAAATATGTTAAGAGTGCATCTGAAGAGAGAACAGAAGTATATGTGACCACTGCATGTTACATTTTAATAAAAAAGCAAACAGATGCTTGGTGTGTGATGGACATAAGAATATAGACTCATAATGAAAATGTGATGAGATTCATTCAACTTCAATGCAATGCAGTCTAACCAGAGTGCAAATGCAGTGTGTGTGTGTGTGTGCATATATATATATATATATATATATATATATATATATATATATATATATATATATATATATACATACATACATACATACATACATATATATATATATATACACACACACATACATATATATATCTATATATATATATATATATATATATATATATATATATATATATATATATATATATATATACATATAAATATATATATATAAATATACATATATATACAAAGCTAAGGTGTGGAGTATTAACAGTAATACACTTTAACTGCACTTTAACTGTAAACTTTAACAAACATAAACTTTGACACAATAAACCAAAGGCTTACATCAAGCAAAACTAGCATTTTAACTGACATACAAGCAGGAAAGACACCTGTAAAATAATACCTGAGCAGGCCTAACGTTAACTTTCCAAACGTCCCTGATGGATTTAAGGTGGAGTAGCATTAACACTATTTATTGATTTTTTAACAATGCTGCTATCGTCCGAAGTAAGCTAGCAAGTTAACACTCTGCTCCAACAAAGATGTTGTTAACGATGCATTTAACTATTAATTTCATTCATTTCATCACATTGACGTTACTGTACCTGTATCTTCTTCACGTTTTTCTTCCTCTTCTTTCCTTCTTTTCCTTCACTTGCTTTCAGTCTTTTGGACCTTGTGGTTCTGCTCCGGTTCTAGGGGGGGGGGGCCAACAGGGGCCAGTGCCCCCGTGACTCTGAGTCTGGACCCCCCTGTGGCTCCCCTTACAGGGAGTCTGCATTAATAACACAATGACAGATTTCTTGCAATGATTTTGTTCTGAAGGGAGAGGCAGAAATAAAGTGTCTCAGCAGGTTACTACCCAATCAAAATTGCTGAAATTCTAAACACTGTTTTGTCTAAATGAGGGATTTATCCATTTTTCTGGGTTGTATGTGCCCCCTTACAAAAAAGCCAGCCCCAACCTGGCCCCCCTATTAAAACTGGTCTAGAACCGCCACTGAGTATCAGTAAATCTCTATCTTGGTCTTGGGGTCTCGGTCCGGTCAGATTCAGGCAGCTCGCCTCTCGCCCCGCCCCCCTCACAGGTACAGTGCAACGAGCCAGGAACCCAGAAAAAAAGGCCTCTCTGTTATGTAATAGTCTTTGCTATGACGTTATGTTGCTGTGGGCTTATATAATATTTCGATTTTTTTCAGCCCCTGTTTGCGGCGCCCCCTGCGGATGACGGCGCCCGTAGCATTTACCTATACTGCCTATGCCTAGGGCCACCAGCTCTGCACGGGGCTCTTTGTTGTTGTCTCAATGTTCCATATCTTCCCTGATAATTATGCAACTTCCAGTAATTCTTCCAGAACTGGTGTGAGTGTGTGCGTGTATTTTTGGCATTTTCTGCACTTTCTCCAGATTCTCCTGCTTTTGGTGAAAGTGACAATAAGCACCAGCATGGGCGTAATTTATGGTATGGACTGTTTGGACATGTCCATACCACTTTTGGAATGACGCAGAATTGTCCCCACCACTTCTTCACAAATCGCGTTTACATAAAATAGCCTACTGTACCCTAGGCTATAGCCTTTCCCCACCGCTTCACAAACAGTCTCCCAAAGAGTATTTTGATAGCCTATCCCCTCGCAGGGGAAACAGCGCTTCTGGTAGTGATCGGTGCTTTTCCTCTTTGGTCCCGCCTATGTGTCGTGGATGTTTGTTTGTTTGCCAAAGCGCAATAATTTGAAAGGAAATACAGAACGGAACGCATGAGTTGGAGAGTGGAGACAGCTCTACTGTGACCGTTGTTCAGGAGAGGAGAGGTATATGAACGTTTCCAATGTTTCCTGCAAAGATCTAAGGCTTTTCTCGACCTAGAACTAATCTATTTTAGCGGAAAAACAACTGTAACGTAGGCTAGATGGAGATACTATACGCTACACTGAAATGTGTTCGTTATTTCTGGTCACTTGCTCAACTTGCAATATTACGTTATTTCAGCAGGCAGAAGCAGATGGATTAGCTACTAGCATCATGGACACTGGGACAAAAGATATAAGGTCTTATTTCTTGAATGTAAGTAGGCAATCTAGACAGTTGGCAGTGATGGAGAAAATGTGAGCTTGTTATTTTCGAAATTTGCATTGCATTAGCCTATGAAATCCAGATGATTTCAGTTTGTTTTGCTGTACACAGACGTAGGGCAAGAAGAGAAAGAGGGAAAGTAGCAGCACTACAGATCAGACAGGAAGAGAGCAAAGTAGTAGCACTGAACAAGTAAGCTAGCCAACACAGCACTGTAATTTGTCTTATTACACAGCTTCCATCAATAATATCTTTCAAATTCACAAAGATGAAGACTAAAAATGTAACCTACAAATTGCGTAGGCCTGTATTGTGATATTAAGTGCTTTTCATATGTAGTTTCTGGGCTTCCCTCTTCCAAGGTGTCGGCATGTAGTTTGATAATAAAGGATACTGCGGAGTCAAGGCCGGGTGGAAATAGAGCAATCTTTATTCAAACAAAATCTAATGCCTTGAGTCCGGATCAGAAGCGGCTGCGTTCTGATATTATCAAATCTCTGGACAAAACAATGCCAAAATGCTTGTCCTCTGCTCCATCAAAACCTCAGCCTTTGCTCTTATGAGGTTTTTCCAAGTGCCACCCTCCTGTTCCTTCTGTCAGGGCCTTTCTTAGAGCCTCTTCTCAAGGACACCCACTTCTTCTGATTGGTTCCCTTGCCAAATTATTTAACAGACAAAAAGGAGTTTGACCTGTGTTTAGTCATCTCTAAGGTCAAGCTTAGCTAAGCACTTTATCGTCTGCTACCTTTGGCCCCTTACAGTTGGAAGCTACCTCCTGGACTTTAATTCACACAATGAAAATCAATTGGTCATGATTGAATTCAAACTAAGTAGGTCAGTCATGATTGAATCTAACTTAAGTAAGTCAGAATGTGTTGTCCTCCAGACACCTCACATACTACAGGCATCAGATGGCGATGAGAGAGCGAAACATAATGAGAGAGAGGGAGAAAAAGGTAACCATGTAAGGACTTCAACTGTGAGTTGTAATGTTATAGGCTAATTTGGCAATGATTACATAGCGGCTGTCCATACTACAGGCTGCATCAGACAGAGTTGTTGAACCACCTGAGATTGAGCACCTAGCGTAGGACAGGAGAGAGGAGAAAGAGATGACGAGGTAAGGATTTCAACTACAGTGGCAAGAATAAGTAAGTTAACCCCATGCTCAAGTTGACTAAAAGAGGAATTTAAAAATCACGTTTTGGAAATTGATATTAATGTTTTAATTAAACAAATGAGGAAAAATCCAACTTTTTAGGCCACACATTTTCTTTGTGAATGAATAATGTATTGTAAATAAATATGTTCTTCATTGAATACAGGAAGATATGTGAACCCTTGTGTCAATGAATGGGTTAAATTCCCATAGAAGAAGTCAGATTTATATTTTTAAAGGCCATTTATTTCATGTATCCAAGATAATATGCATCCTGATAAAGTTGCCTAGGCCTTTGTAATTGAAATAGCCACATATCATGACATACCCTTCACCATACCTATAGAGATTGGCATGGTGTTATACCAGCTTGTCAAATTGCTAGTTAGCTTGCTAGTTAGCCTAATGATTTCTCAGTGGAAATCAAACCAGCTAATGGAATAACTGAAATAACACCATGCCAATCTCTGGGTATGGTGAAGGGTATGTCATGATGTGGGGCTATTTTAATCCCAAAGGCCTAGGTGACCTTATCAGGATGCATAGTATCCTGGATCCATGAAATAAATGGCCTTTGAAAATACAAATCTAACTTCCTCTATGGGAATTTAACCCATTCATTAACATAGAGGTTCACATACTTATTCTTTCTGTATTTTAATGAAGAACATGTATTTATTTATGATGCATTATTAATACATTATTAATTAATTAACTGGATCCACTGACCACATGGTAAATTTATGTCCCCACCACTTAACAAACCAAACCTACACCCTTGAGCACCAGAGTAGTACC
Source organism: Sparus aurata (assembly GCF_900880675.1). Taxonomy (NCBI): domain Eukaryota; kingdom Metazoa; phylum Chordata; class Actinopteri; order Spariformes; family Sparidae; genus Sparus; species Sparus aurata. The sequence goes on along the minus strand of NC_044189.1, from coordinate 17,412,854 downwards.
ACAGCACACTGACAAACAGCCAGCTGAACAGCAGAAATGTAGAATAATGACAGTAACTTAAGCGGAGCCAGTGGCTTGTTATTCCTAGCAGAAGAATAAACACATAAAAGTATCATTTTATTCACAGCATGATAAATGATAAATCGCTCCTGACAACCAACTACAATCATGAAACGTGTCTCACACAAACTTACAGTAAATTGAAGTCTTATTGATAAATCCTACTTCTTCATGTGCTGGGAAGTGTGTGAGGAAATGAAAATGCTTATGGACAGAACCCAACCGGTCCAAGTGACACGTGTAGAACAGAAATCAGGAAGCAACATTGTGAAAATGAAAGTTCATTCACAGATCAGCAAACACATCAGTTTGTTACTGATAGTGAGTATCGTCTAACATTTGGTCAAAGTTCATGAGCCACGTGTTGGTCGACTAAGATGTCCATATATGTCCATATAGAGACAGCAGAGCAAGGTATAAGAGCAGAGGTTTTAGAGAAGTAGAGACAGATCATCAAGTGCTGGGGGAACCTGTGAGACTCTGAAGACGTCTGTGAGACGAAGGACAGTGCTGTGATTCATCAGAGCGATCACTTCCTGTAAGTCCAACACGCCACACAGAGACAGAGGACACACAGAGACACAGGACACACAGAGAAACAGGACACACAGAGACAGAGGACACACAGAGACAGAGGACATACAGATACACAGGACACACAGAGACACAGGACACACAGAGACAGAAGACACACAGCGACAGAGGACATACAGAGACACAGTTCATACAGAGACAGAGGACACACACAGACAGACATGAAATCCAGTGTGTTCACACAGTGTGTCTGAAGTCAGGCTGCTGACCAGGAGGCAGGGGCAGAACTAGACTTTTATACAAGGGGTGGCCAGAGGGTGGGCAAGGCTTTGTCAGGGGGTCTTATACTAATAAAGGAAGATATTGTGATACTCTAGCCTGGTACCTAAGGAACATACCTTTTTGACAGTTTTGATAACCCAGATGCATTGCTCTGTATTTTGTCCAAAACATTTGTTTGGCAACAACTAGTTTAGTCATAACTCATAGATCATATTATGATAACGTGACAGTCGGCATCTAACGGGATCGTACACAGCGCCTGGTCTCTAAACACCGTCATGTACGGTCTCCTCTGAAACTAGAGACGCTACCATTCATTAATACCAGGCATAGGTTAGCCTGAGCTAACCAGCTCACGTTAGGCCCCAAACAAACACGCAGACAAACTTCACACGTTGTAATCAACATGTAAAATAGAATAGAATAGTGTGTATGTGTCTCAATATTCCACCATATCCCAAATCGATTACAATTAAACACAAATAATTATGTTTCCTTACCTTTACATGGTCATTTCGAGCTGCCGCAAGCTTTGCTATGAGCTCCCTTTGTTTACATCAACACCATGTTGTCACACGACCGACAATGCAAACAGAGAGGGGACTCTGCCGTCCAATTCATTCTATTGGGGTCAAAATCTCTTCTCTAAATGTGCAGCCAAATTGTCAATAGTTTAAAATAATTACTCATCCGGAAACCACTTTAAAACTGACTTCCAGAGGTGTCAAGCGCTATTGAGAAATCTGGCCTGACTATGTGACTGGTATTGACCCTTGAATAAGAATGTTTTATTCTAGTTACTGGCACCTGAGACAAACAGAAGATTAGGAAATAGGAATGATATCATACGGAATAAGCACACACATATAACCAAATAGGAAAACCACATCTTGGTGAAACAGTGAAAACAGCAAATCTGACGACAGATTTACCTGCCTCCTGACCAGTGGAGTGCACAGGTAGACACTAGGTGGTGCTAAAGCACCTGCCCTTTGCCCTCTGGATCAAGCAAGTGCCCTTTTGAAAGTTCGTTTTTTTTTGTGGCCCATGCTGACATGATCATCTGTAAGTGCTCGTCGATTAAAAGCATGTGATAATAATGCCCCAATTAATATTCCCTCCATCCCCCCACCCCACCCACACACACCTCTGTCAACGTGAACGCGCAGAGCGGACACAAACAGAGGCGCGTTGTAGCAGCAGACAGTGCACAGCTGCAGCCCAAACACACCTCCTCCCCTGCCCACCAGCCAGGTAACACTTAAATGAATCGAGTCGAGTGTGTTGTTTGCCCCCTAAGCCTCAGTTGCCAAGCTGTAACTTGCATTTACAGTTTTTTTCGATTGTTTACACACATTTTCTGAAAGCATGCCTCATGCTTTCAGAACTCTACACACAAATAAAAAATCACACACACAATGGGCAAAACCCCTCAATTCTCCTGCAAAATTAAACTTTACATTCAAAACGATGTTATTTCTTCTCAAAATGGTATTTTGTTTTCAAATGACACACACAAACCATCAAATGAATAGACATTTATAAGAACCAGTTGAACACTGATGTGCTCAGTGTAAAACACTATGATGAATGGAAAACACTTCTTCTTCATTCATCATAATGACTTCGGCCTTTTTTGTTCAGTTACACTTACTACAGTCAGTACATACATAAGTGTGATGTAAAATATTTGAGAATATTGTTTTTATACTCAGAACACACAAATACACGGTAACAGATATATTTTATTTTTCCCACAAAAACAATGTACACAGTGTACATCTCAACCAACACAAAGTGCATATACAACAATATACGGTCTACCTACAAAACAACAGAAGAATTTACTGTACACAGTTACAGTAAAAAAATAAAATAAAAAAATAAAAAAATGTGCAGCATGATCTCCTCTGTTTCGGTCGGGCCACAGCACCTCATCCACATCACAAGCAATGTTTTCCCTGGCCAAGCAGCAAGAGAAACATCACCTAGCATGGTGAATCCAGCCATGAAAAGCACCAACTGCTATATATCCACATGCATCTTCCATAGCTTGGAGAAGGGGTATACACATTTGTGGATTTGTGGATTTCAGTCATACACTTTACAAAAAATTCTCAATAGGATTGAGGAATGGAGAATATGGAGGGAGATAAAGCGTGGTTGGGCAGTGAACCAGTTACGAACCAGAGCAGCCCAGTGGAAACTTACGTTGTCCCAAATGACAATGTACCTGAGCTGCTCTGGTGGAATGAGTGTGTTGTGTAGGGTGTCTAGGTGTTTGCCCATTTGATGAGTCAGTGTGTATAGTAGGGCAATTCACTTTATAATTTTGAATGACAGAGTGTTCTTTGTGAAAGCAAGAGAATTTCTTCATGAAAATTGTGCCAAATGCAGAGAATTGTGTGTAGTGTTTTGAAAAAAGTGTGTTTTAGAACTGCAATTTGAGTGTAAAGCAGGAATTGTGCTTCTAGTTTAGCAGAATTGGTTCAGGGGGTTGGTGCATGAGTTACATGTTGTGGTCACTGTGTCTCAAGTACCAGTTTTTGTGTGTAAACAATTGAGAAAAACTGTATTTGTCTCTGTTGTGAAGTAGGCAGTCTCAACGCCACACACCTGGGCATAAATTAGCCGACTGCTCACCTGTTTAACAAGCTAGACGCTACCCAAAATCAATAATAGATATGACGTGATGATGACCACCGGTAGAGTTTGTCATTGTTATCCTACAGCATGTGAATCTATCAGTATACTTACTTAAGATTAATATTTAGTAGGCTATTCTGTAGGTTTACATTAGGTTACATAATTAACACTTGCAGTAATTTATTTGCTAAATGACAAACAGGCAATTCCCAATTGCCTGCAAAAAAAAGTAGAACTGTGCCTTGTTGAAATATAACCAAACAGTCTTATTCATATTGTTGGTCTCTTTTTATTTACCAATTGCAGCATAATGCCTAGAAAGGAGAGGATAAGAAAGGAAAAAGAAAGGGAGCCACAGCAGGCAGCCCAGGGGAGCAGCTCTCTGCTCTCCTGAATAAAAGCATCCACCAGCAGCAAGGAGGAAGAGGAAGATGAAGATGAAAGGTCAGAGTCAAGAGTCATGTTCACTGTTTAGGGCATTTTAAAGCTCAGATTTTAAAGTTGAACTGTTCCTCTAATTTTACTGAAATATCTTAAAAGCTGTCCACATTTTATTTTAACTACACAAAGTGGTTTGGCTGTACTAAATTAGGCATTAAGCTATTTTATCTAATTATATTATTTTGTACCAACAAGTTATTTCTATGTTACAAGACTTGCAGTAATCTTGTATTTACCTTAATAGGCTATATTCAACCTTAAAAAATAGGCTATTACTAAAACTATTATTATTCTATTCTAGGCAGCTACAGCAGGGAAGCAGTAGGCTTATTTTTTTAAAACTCACACTGCTATAAAAAGGCAGCCGTCAGTTCTACATGCCGCATAAAGTGCCCTTATTTTTCACTGAGCACCTGCCTCCCAAAATGTCTGTGCACGCCACTGCTCCTGACGCATGGTTCTAACCAAATAGGAGAGCTCACACACCCAGATGCACGAGTAAATACATGCACACACTCACACAAGTTCTGGAAGAATTACTGGAAGTTGCATAATTGTCAGGGACGATATGGAACATTGAGACAACAACAAAGAGCACCGTGTCATTTTGGTGTTTTGGTGAACCTCCCTCGCCTCTGACAATATTTTTGGTTAGAAACCTGTTCTGTGGTTTACAGCAGGCAGGCTGACTGAAATGCTTGTCATCGTAGCCAAAAATTTTGAAAAGGAGGTTAAGGAAGAGTTAAGAAAGTTAAGTATATTTCATTTGCAGCAAGTTGTGTAGTGAACTATGCCAGTTTAGGGGGTATGTCATTGTCCTACTTTTGCTATCATAATTGTATTTTCACGCATATGAGCTCGTTCATCAATAGTCAATTAAAGCTTTGCATTTGTCATTGTCACATTAAACAGTTAAACACCATTCGTTTCAACAGACCAGAACAGACAAAGTCGAGAGCCAGAAAAAGATACAGGTCGCCTTCAAATTAAAATTGGTTCATCTGAACAAAAAATAAAAATAAATAACCATAACAATGTGCGTGTTAAGCAGAGATATTTATTTCATTAGATAATTAAGCTAAGCTATCAGATGTGAAACAAGTTTTTTATTCTCTCTCTTAATCGGGCTAAATGAAAGAATGAATGCCTTATGAATAAACATAAACAAATAAAAAGTTAAAATCAATTAATTAATTTATCCCGCAGCATTACAGATTAACATTATCTGAACATACCTACTCAGGGTATTCAACCAGGTGTGATTTCCACTTGGTTTCCTGCACTGAGCTTCAGTGACGGTTGAGACCATCATCCACCATGGGTGTCTGTTGTTTTTAAGACAAATAAGACTGTTGGTCCAATATTGGTCTCCCTATCCTCAGCCTCACTCACTACCTGTATGTTGAGCCTTACAGTGCAGATGCAGTCTTGTGGCCCAGTAATGAACCAAAGTTTGAGTCTTTCATAATGAAGACATTCCTCACTGATGCTTTGTCAGCAGAGAACACATGACTGGGCGTTTATCCTAATTGATATGGTGGCAGTCTGTGTGCATTGTTCTGGAAATAACTGCAGTCAGTCTCATTTCATGATTGTTGTCCATGTCAGAGAGCTGGACAATTGAAGTTTCCAACACTCAGGTGAGATCCAAAAGGGTCTTTGAGAGTCATGTCTGGGTCTCTCAGTGCTCTGCTTCCAAGACGTGATGATGTACAGTTTCGAGTATAATTTGATATTGGACTTGTTCACATAACTTTTAGAATTTTCTTCTTTTTTCTATTTTGAGGAAGGAGAAGCAGATATACACAAGGAAAACAACCAGTGGTGGATAAAATACTGACATGCTATACTTGAGTAAAAGGAAAGATCCCTTGACTCTGGTAAAAATAAAAGTTACCCATGACAAAATTACTTGAGTCAAAGTCTTAAAGTAGCTTACATCAAATGTACTTGAGTATCAAAAGTATTTGTCAGGTATTAAAATGTACTTATGTATCAAAAGTGAAAGTAAAAGTACAAAGCAATAAAACAGCCAGAAATTAAATTTTTCAATTTAAACTTTATTAACAGTAGGGCTGCAACTAACAATTATTTTCATTGTTGATTAATCAGTTGATTATGTTTTCCATTAATTTATTAGTTGTTTGGTCTATAATGTGTCAGAAAATGGTTGAAAATGTGGATCAGTCTCCCAAAGCACAACATTTTCATTTTACTGCCATAGAGGAGGAAAGAAACCAGAAAATATTCATTTAAGAATATTTGAGAAATTTGCCTTTTTCTTCTTAAAAGATTACTCAAAATGATTAATCTAGTATCAAAATAGTTGGGCATTAACAAGAGCTTGATACAACATCGTTGTAGCTCTAATTAACACCTCCCTCCCCCCTCTATTCCTTCCCTCTCTCCTTATACTCCCTCCATCCCTCTCCCCTTACTCCCTTACTCCCTTACTCCCTTCCTCTCTCCTCTTACACCCACTTACTTCCTCCCTCTGCTTACTCCCTCTATCCCTCTCTCCTTACTCCCTCTCTCTGCTCCACTCCTTCCCTCCCTCATCTTACTCTCTCCATCCATCTCTTCTCACTCCCTCCCCCTCTTTTCTCACACCCCCTCACTCCCTCCCTCTGCTCTACTCCTTAAAGTCAACAAGTTGGCTATTAATGTTCAGCAGGAGTTGGTTTTCAAAACTGTGAGAATCCAGACGTGCTCTTCGTGGACAGGCCAGGTATGCATCCAGTTACTTGGAGCTCTCCTGTGCATGAGATGACTTCAGGGAAGAGAAAAAGTCTTCCTCATCAGATGAGCTGGATCTGGTGGCATCTCCTGACAGCAAGGAAGGATCCTCAATGTGCTCCTTGATGTAGTCCATCCCTAAAATAAAGTGAGGGTGAAAGTAGCATTAGTACAGCTAAGGAACCTTTAATCTAATGGGCGATTAAAGTAAATTTCTTTTATTTTCATTTCAAGAGTAAAATTGTATATAATGCAAAATCTGATGCATCAATTTAATTAAATAACAAGTTTAAATATGACCATGTGTCAAAATATATTATCTCCAAGTTGTCTTGCCCATTCTGATTGTAGCATCATCTTTTATCCATTTAGTTCGGAATTTGGGGAGGAGAATCGCCGTGGCAACCAACTCAGGGTCTCTTGACACCTGGCCAAACAGGGTGTTTATGCCCACTTGTAATGCTTCAACCAGTGGCTTGCAGTACTTTAGTGGCAACTTGGCATGGTTCAGTTTGGTTGTCAACAGGCTAATAGTTGGAAGCAACAATCCCATCTGGACATTTGTCTCTGCTTGTAATATGTTGATTGCATGGTGCTGGTATATTCTGTAAGGAGCGTGACTTCAGCTGGATAGGACCTGTTAGGAAAAAAAAAACATCACTGTGTTTTACCGTTCTGCATTAGCTTAGAACACACAAGAGGCATGGTTTTACAGGATGCAGGAGCAAATTGTGGAGTTGTCTACCATATGATTGGTTTAGTTATTTCGGGACATCAAATTATTGGACTGCTAGATAACAGCAGTGGGTTGATGAAAAGTAAACAGGATGTGTAGGGCTAATGACTTGGTTAAGGGATCAATATAAATAATAAATATTGTAAATATTAAGTAACACTGAATATTATGGAAACATGATCCAGGCAAGGACATGTCAAACACCAAACCAATGAGGCATTATGATACATAGAAATGAAATAAATGAACAAACATTAAAAACACACAATTCAAACTTCCATTGGCACCTTCAGGTCTGCGCAGACAGCTGTCATGGCCGCCTCTCCCTTGTCTTTCATTTTCCTGAGCAGCCTTTCCAAAGCCATGAACAATGAGTTCCACCAGGTGGCATTTGGCCATAGCAGCTGGAGGGAGATGGAGTCTTCCACGGCTTTCGGCTGCTAGACTGGATTTCCTGCATTATTCCACAATGCATGACACTTGCTGAATGTTGAACAATACACTTTTTGTGTATGTATTGTTGGCAGTTGCTTTTGCAGCATCAACTGTAGAGACTATAGAGAAGTTGAGCAGATGACAAGCACACTGTTGGTGCTTTGGGAGATAAAATTCTGAGCCGTCATCCTCATTTAGAATCAGTGATAGGTTCACAAACTCGACTTCCTCCTCTTCCTCCTCTTCCAAATCTTTCTCTCCTGGTTCTGCATCACCACAGACTTCATTGTGGGTTTTTTTTGTCCTCACCACAAACTTTAGGAAGTTGGAACCATTGTCGGTGGTTGTTCTCAGGGGCGCCGATTTCTGCTGGTGGGTGCTCACAGTGCTTGCGTTACTTGTTGCGATTTTGACACGCGCGCAAATTCTTCTCACAGTAAAACACACATTCGATCAATTAACAGCAGCCGTCACAATGAACACACATGTATGCGCTGTCCTACACGCGCGCATGCGCACACACACACACACACACACACACACACACACGTTCTCTTTCACAAACACAAAGTCTACACACTGGTGATGCATACGAGGAGTTAATGTCAATACAACCTAACGCAAAAGGCTCTGATGAAGAAAAAGGGAAAAAAAATCCACAATCCAACAACACAGCCTGGATTGAATAGCATACCGTAACCGTATAGGCCTATAAGTGTGAATGGAACTCTCCGCTGTGCTGAAAGTCAGTATAGGTAAACAGTAACAGACTACCAACTCATCAGCAACTAGGCTACCTCACTCATTCATAAAGCACAACCTGATATTAATTATACTGTCAGTGATCACAACTGGCTTTTAATGAGACAAATGTAGTTGTAGGTTAAATCAAATGTTTTACTAACAACACACACCAGGAAAGAAATAATCATAACCACCAAAACTATAGCAAACAGGCTCAAATAAGTGGCCTTCGCAGAGGCAACCATCCTCCGCTGCGCATCGGACGGTTCTTAGGCCTCCCGCTTATACCATGGTCACTTGCCAAAGAAAAGAAATTCAGACCATTAATTTACATTTTCATGCGTTTTACAATCATAATATAAAGTTTTTCACAAGCCATAACTTAGTTTCCCTGGTAACGCCTGAGGGTTTGACTAATACCTGGAACAATCATTACCCTCCAGTAAGATTCTTACGCAATGGAGACGTTGTTCACTCCTCCAGTAAATAGGACGGATCATAGATACGACTTGGCAACTGGAGATATTCTAGTCCGCTCAGCGATGAGCCAGAAAGCTAACGCTATGCTAGCAAGATTCAAAGTCAATAACATTGCGTACGGTTGACAAACAGTAAATATAATTTGACAGTATGCTAGCTAACACGATAAGCTACCTATCCAGTCATGTCACTGTCTCCCAAATCAATAGCAAGATTTTCACAAACAAATGATCGGCTGTGTGTAGCGTTACTGTGGCCGCAGCCTGAAGCAGAGAGCTGAACAGCAAACGGGATTTGAGATTATTCGCATATCAGTAAGTTTAGAGGGGAAGTGTACTTTCTGCAGCTTGTGTGTTACAGTCGCCACCCTGTGGTGTTCAGAGGATAAGACACTGAAGGACTGACGGACTGAACTCAGTGCTGGAAATAACACATTCAGATTTGATACGCCAGCTAGTGCATTAATTTAGAGCGGTGAACAGACAATTTGACTGGAACTACTTAGTAGGTGTCCATATATCAGGGGTTAATGGACACCCTACAGCCAATCAGAATCGAGTATTCCCCCAGACCCCAGAATGGTTTTGAATTGTGGATGGAGTCCATGATTTGCTTTTATACCATGGTCTGGGGGAATACTCGATTCTTCACGCTGATTCAGTGACAGCGCAAACGTGAACCTGCTGAGGACGTGAATCACATTTGCGCTGTCACTCACTCATGATTCGGTCGCTGAGGACGTGATTCTCGTTCACGTACTGTGCTGAAAGTGGCGCTGTGTCACTCACTCACTCAGGGCAGAGGAGTTGATTCACGTTCAGTAACCGTACTGCTAAAATTAGCGCTGTGTTGCTAACATCCGTGTATAGCATATACAGCATAGCATCATGTTAAGTGATTTTACTGTGCACAGAGGACACTTTCACCGTGTAATAATTTTAGTGCATATATACCACTCAAAGCAGCACTGCGTCTCCCGCGAATGATTGTGTACTATAGTCCGTGAACGCACCGTCCCTCAGTAAGCGAACGTAAACCTCAGGGCTGAATTTCACCCCTTGCTGCATCTGAAACTTTCACACAGAAGGATGCGGAGAATTGGCACTGTTTAAATTATGGTTTTAGCAAAATGAGGACCCAAATGCAGACACACACAGGAGGCAGCAGGGGTGGACTGGGACAAAAATTTGGCCCTGGACTTTTTGGTCCAGACCGGCCCACTACAATCTGCGCGCAGATATTGTGCCACCTCCCCCCGTTGATGTACATACAAACACACAAGCTCTTAACAACACCACTATACTAAACTATATCCCTTTTTATATTCTTAAGCCTTGAATAAAATAAATAACAGTGTTGCTCACTTGCTCTTAATGACAGCCACCTTCTAATGGTGCCATCCTCGCAGCGGAACACTTTCTGCCATTTGGGGTTCTTTGGATGATGACGATGATGATGCGACAGGTGAAATCTATGGGTGGGCTCACTGGGCTGCTTGGGGTCTCTGTTGAGATCATCTCCACAGGATATGATGTACTGGGCCTGTCACCTATCACAAACCTGGACATGAAAAGTAGAGGAATAGTGTGGAATAGGTTAAGTTTGAACAAGATTACATGCACATAATGAGTCTGCATGCAATCAGAACTTTGGCTAGTTGGCTTAAGTATGGAAAACAATAGTATAATCTGAAAAATGGACAAACACTAATTTTATTTTAGAAAGACAGTACAGCTCAACATAATGTATAGACAATGAAGCATGACATAAGAGGAAATACTTGTAATTTGTGTACTGCATCATGAGTAATATGTATGCAGATGTTTTATTGTAGCAGTAGTTAATCAGTGTTTTTTTTTTTTTTTTTTTATCAATTTTAACAGTATAATGTTAAACTGTTGAAAGGACAATAAACCATAAACACTGACTGAAACAAATATGTAAAGCATACATAACTGTTAAGTTGTTAGCTCAATGTACTTCATGACCAAATTGGAGTGTGGGCACGAAGAAAGGTGCATGTTGGCACTTTAAACACTTTAACTCTGGTGACCTGATTTGGGGGATGTCATTATAGGTAGAAAGGATCAAAAACTGTGAAAATGGCAGATCTACATGCTCAAAACACACCACATTGCAACATGCGAGTTGTAAGCTTTTAGATCTGCAATTTTGTGTGGCATCCTTTGATGAAAGTATGAAATGGGGCTAAAGTGGTTAATAAAAGCAACTAATCAATTAATCAGGAGAGTATATGAATATGGTTGTTTTTTCAATACTTTAGATAGTTAGATTTAGTTGTAACTCACCACACCATCCAGAGTTTGCTATTTGTTAAGGCAAGGCAAGTTTATTTGTATAGCACAATTCAGACACAAGGCAACTCAAAGTGCTTTACAGGCACACACAAATTACATTAAAAGACATAAACATTTCATTTAAAAGACATTAAAAATTGCATTAAAAAAATATAATAATAATAATAATAATGATAATAATAATAATAAGCATTTTAAGACCAGTAAAAACATTAAGAGACAAACATCAAAATAAGTAGGCTAAAATAGAGAAGCTTTAAAAGAAACAAGACTGTAGAGTCAGAGTAATAATGCAGTTCAAAGACTTGAATTGCTTCAGTTAAAAGCAGTGGCAAAAAGAAATGTTTTAAGTCAAGTAAAGTTCATAGACAGTAGTAAGCAACCGTTCTGAACCATTTATTTTAATGTTTATCCACACCATTCTAGAAGGCACATACCTGCTTACCACGGTATCACTGCCTCCTTCATATGGTGGAGAGACTTCCTCAACACTTTTTTTTTTTTTTTCAGCCTCCTCCTGCACCATAAGGGCAGTGGTTATGGGAGCCTCACTCTCTTCAGACTCACATGAAGGACCCGCTGCTGAAGCTGCAGCAACGGTGCTGCTAGCCCCGGCCAGGCTGGCCCCTGCAGCAAACATCTGCGGAATTGTTTTACTTTTAGCAGCCTGTGCTGCTAGAGCTTTTCTTTTCCCTCAATTTTTCCGCACCGCTTTGCGTTTTTTACTTCTCCATTTTTGTTTTTCGTGTGCTGGTGGGTTTTTTTTCTCTCGCTCTCATCGACTCATCATTAAAAGTGATTGGACGAGGGGGGGTCCTGGGCCTCTGTAGCCTCTCATAGGGCCATTGGCCAATCCAGCCCTGGGAGGCAGGAAATGGAACAAAGCCATCTTTGTTATATAAACCTGAATGAATACAAAAAGAATTCAGAATACACAAAGCTAGTGAAAAAGATAAAGTAGCAAACAAAGTGCAAAGTAAAAGCAAAGTTCAAATCAAAAAGTCACATGAACAAGACAGACGGAAGGAGCTGACACCTGTACCTGATCCCCTCGTTAGTGTGTCTGTATAGTTTTTGTTCTCCCTCATGTCTTTGTCAGTTCCTTCCTTGTTCATCCTGTGTCCCCCTGTTATGCCATCCCGTGTCCCCTGGTTGCAAGCCCTCTTTTCAGTGCCCTAGTAACTCAGAAATCAGAAATATTAACACAAGTAAAAATTACCAATGGCAGTGGTAATCCCCAGGTCCAGCGTGGATACCATGGGCACATTGGGGTCGGACTTCTGTAGTTCAGTATGCACTTTCATTGTGACTGCTCTCTTGGCCCACCTCCATGATTGGTTCGCATTCATATAAACATAATTACTTTTTATCATAGCTAACTCTTTTGATGAGGAAAAAACAGAGGATCCACTGAACCAATGTACTGTGCCTCTTCTAAATACTTATCAAGGCGGGCGAACTGCGGGGGGAGTGGCCATTTGTCAGATAATCTAAATCAAACTTCATGATAAAAACCTAAGAGCCACTGTTGTACCATGGGCTTGTAATATACACAGGCAAAGGAAAATTGAATGTCCATTAAACGTTGTCACACCGCGGTGAGGACTGTCCTGTCTTGGGTTTTCTGTCTTGTGAATTTCATGTTTTATTTTGAAAAGTAACTCTCCTCTCGTTTCAGGTCACTTGCCCTTCCTCTTGTGTCACCGGTCTGACGTCTCCCCTGATCCATGATTGTTTCCTACTGTGCTCCCTTCCCTCGTGTGTGTGTGTATAGTCTGTGTCTTCCCCTGTCTCGTTGCCAGAGTATTTCATTCGTCTCGTCGAATACGTCCAGCCTTGATCCACAGCCTTGTCAGAGTTTGCGCCTAAGTATTGCCACGCTTTTGATTTCTGAATTTCTGTTTACCTCTGAAGAAGAGTGATTTTGATAACATTTTGGTCAGCTTTGTTTTTTTGAGAAGTTAATTTCATAGTGCTTTTTTTTTCCTCCTGTTCGGAGTGACTTTGTGTTGTAGTTTTCTTAGCTCAGTGCAGCATAATTTTTGTTCACAGCCTTTTGCTTTTTCCCTCCTCGAGAGTGGTTTTCATAGTGTAATTCCTCGAAGCATAGAGTAGACATAGAGTTTTCTGTTTCCTCCTTTTGTGGGAGTGAGTTGTTGTTGTTGTTGTTGTTGTTGTTGTTGTTGTTGTGATTAGATCAGAGTTCCTTAGCCTGTTGAGTTATCGCTCATTCTAAAGTCGAGACAGAGGTTTCAGAATAAAAGCCTGTCTTAACTGTTCACCTCCCGCATCTGAGTCCTCATTTCTGCCCAGGCCTGACAAATGTTCCTTTGGGTTTTTGTGATTTATTCTCAAAAGTCAAAACAATTTGGACAGCGTCAGACTCATTTACATTTAGCAGACGCTGGTTTCCAAAGCAACCGACAATCACTTTTGTCATTTGACATTGGTCGGGAGGTAATTTCACCACTGAGACGCCAGAACAGCCATGATGTCGCTGAGTGACCTTAGTTTTCTCTCAGCGATGGTGGTACTGGCCGGCCGGCCAGCCTATGTAGTGGATCAAAGGGGGACAGTTGGCCGAACCGTGTCACTTGCAGGCAGGACACATGAACTCCTGCTGCAGGCTGGGTTTCCCCACACAAACCACGTGGAACCAGAGCTGACATGTGTCGCATTCAATCTGAAGGATGATATGTACATTTTCAGAAACATTTTATCCACACTTTATGTAAAGAACTGTAGTCTTCCTACCCAGTTATCCACAGGCATCTCTGAAGGGCCCCCTTCTCCCGTGCCCCTCTTCCTGCAGAAGCGGCACAAATGCATACAATGTCATCTATTAACAGAGATCCCAATTTCACACTGGTTTGAGTGTATGCAGATTTCAGCTAGGCTGATAAATTGGAGCTTACCAGAGTCGTCCACTAGCGCAAGGGCCAATTCCTTTCTGAGGTCTATTCCCAAAAAGTATCTGTTTTTTCAGCAGTAGCTCTGCAATCTTAAAGCACAGGTTACTGTCAGTGCGACTCAGTTCACAAATTTAAAATGCTTCATAGGGTGCATTAATCTTACTATGCATATGATCACTCCAGATGATGTGGAATCCTGCTGACGTGGATGCTCGTCTGTGTTGCATGTCCATCGAGAAAAATGTAGGTTTTTCTTCCGCATGAAGGGCTAAAGCAAAAAGGGAAGAACTGTTACTTGCACATCAGAAACCATTTAACATAAATTAAGTGTTATTTTTACCTGGTTTTTGAACTCTGTGCCCTGATCTGTAAGCAGTCTCTGAGGTGCACCAAATTTGTATACAAAATCAAGAATACACTTGGTCACCTCCACTGCAGACTTACTCTTAAGAGGGTAGGCCTCTGCCCACTTTGTTAAATAATCACAATACACAAATGTATTGATAACCATCCTCTGTAACAGTCAACCTCATTGGGTCCATACCGACAAGTTCCAAAGGCTCTGAAACCTGAAAACAGCATAGGAAAATTAGACATCTTTACAAGAAGTAGTTAGTGGGTAAGCACATTTTGCTGCGTGTGAGAGTCAGTTGCACAAGTAACCTCACTTGTTGTACTGTATCATTTCTTTCAGACTGGCCCGCCTGGCCTGGCAGTCTGGACACTGCGCAACCTAAAGCCAAAAAATATTCAAATGTGGATCATAGGCCTTTGGTTTCAAAAAGGAACTGTTTAATTCAATCCAATGTATTGTTGCTTCAACAACAGGCCAGTAATGGCGACTAACATGGCATGGTGGGTTTTTTCAGCTCAACAGTTGGAGCCCAGTGGACTTCAGTGCAGTTCCTGAAAAATCAGGTCTGTCTCTTTGGCTGAAGTAACCACTTTAGCCAGGTGCTCATTTTTGTCTTGTCTTCTCCTGCATATGTAGTGAAGAAAGCCATCTGGACAAAAACATCATTACAACATTTTGGTCTAATAAAACACAACAAATGTACTCATTGTAACTGATGGTAGATCCATTCAACACTTACCCTTGAGGACATATGTTGATGCTCTTTTTATTGCATACCTCTGGTGCTTTGTGAGGCCCTCTGGAAGAGTACCATGGACTTTGTAGTCCATGATTTCTTACCAGATTGTCTGATCCATGATTTTATTTATTTTTTTATTTTTTTCTTCAACTTGTTTTACCACACTCACTGAGTAATCTCCCTACTTCTAACACAGATGCCATATCTGCATAGCCTTATGTTTGTTTTTGTTTTTTTCCCAATTGGTTGCTAACGAGATGATTGGAACAGGCTTGGACCGATGTATCCAGATTATCCTTTGCCATGAGGCCTATTCTGGGGACCAACAAAGCCATACTTATACCCATGTCTTTTTGCTGGGTTTCTCAGCAATCACATATTTAATATGTTGGTGTTCATATATCTGGTCATATACTGTATGTTTTGAGGAACTGATCATTTTTAAACTTGTTTTACAAACTTTTTGTTAACTTTTTGTTAAACATTTGTAGTGTTTAGTCATCTTGAGCTAGGCCTCCTTATGTATCAGCTTGATAGTAATCTTCTATATTGAATACAAAAAAAAGCTTGAATGATGGAAAATAACTGGGGCTATTTTCATCGATTTTTGGTATTGGCCAGTTGTTGCATGGTTGTCATTCTGACACAAAGTGGCCTATAACATTATCTTAGAGGCACTTAACAAATTGATACATTTTTTAATTGATTTTTGGGAAAATGTTTTAAATGGCTACTTATTTGTGTTATAAAACCATCACAGCATAGACACTGCGGTCACAAGTTGATCTGGCCACCTCTGCGTCCAAAAGGTGGCTATGTGCATGCTGTGAAGAGTGAAACGGGCTATTCCACCCAAGCATATTGTGGTTCCGTTGGTTCAATGAGTTAATTGCTGTGCCGCAGTTTTTTCCCTCACCGAGAGAGTTTGAGTCCCGTACTTTTTTTTTTCTATTTTTTCATTCTTCATTTAAATAGGTTTTATAGTTCCTCTATGTGATGCATGTTTACTCAAACAGACAGGTAAGCGCAAACATTCACAGGAAGAGCAACTCTCCCTTTTCCTGTTTACATCTTCCGTAACATAGCCCCGTGTTAATCCGAAACACCAGCAACGCTTTGCCTGCTTTTATGACTATATTTTAATGCTTTCGGTTGTTTATTACCATGCTTTGCCATCAGTTCTGAACATTTAACAGCTTCCTCTTCCTGACATGCTTTTAACATAGCACGTGTCCAACAGGTAATCACCGTTTTTCACTTGCTGACCTTTTCTGATACTTGCTTTCACGTCTCCAAAAGTCTCCATTAACACCAGAAAAAGTCGCGTGATTTGTTACTTGTTGCTTTTTT
Source organism: Sparus aurata (assembly GCF_900880675.1). Classification (NCBI taxonomy): domain Eukaryota; kingdom Metazoa; phylum Chordata; class Actinopteri; order Spariformes; family Sparidae; genus Sparus; species Sparus aurata. The sequence goes on along the minus strand of NC_044189.1, from coordinate 17,396,086 downwards.
TGAAAGAGTCGCTATAGGGATCTGAAAAGTCGCTAAGTTGGCAACACTGGGGCAGTGCTCCTGCATTTTATAGGCTTCTCCTTGGTGTACGTAACTGAAGCCCAAATGAGCTTGTCATGCATTAATGTTTCCTCTTTAAGGTGTGTTAATAAATTAAATGTAAATTGAATGTGTCCATTATGGCCCCTTTTACGGATTCTGTAGATGTGTTTTTTTTTTTGGGGGGGGGGGGGGCGGTTTTGTGCCAATTTTTCCATGCCCCATGGTTTTTATATTTTCTTTTTATACATGTATTTATTACTGTCCAGATTAATTTCTTTGGGACTGTAGTGGGGGGATCAGGGTTAGAGTGAGGGCCAGATTGTTTAGGGTTAGTCATTAATAAAGTGGGTTGGTTGGGATTAGGGCCCAATTGGCATTAAAATAAGGGAAGGTTGGTTAAGGTTTGGGCCAAATTGGGTTTAGTGTTCATGTAAGGAGTAAAGGGTATGATAACCTCCTGTATGTCATCATGGGGAACGTAAGATCTCTCCCCAAGAGGGAATACCGTGAGTGCAGCATTATGGTGCTTAGGGAGACGTGGCTAACTGCACTTGACCTGGACCTGGACACAAACACTAATCTGGAAGGCTTTAAACTGCAGCGGGCAGACATGGCAGAGAACCGTAAGGGCATAGGAGGAGGGCTGGCTGTGTTAATGATGGATGGTGTAACTGTGGGCACATCACTAGCCCCATCACACTGCTGTTTTAGTCAGGGGATCCTGCAACGATTCTCCACCGCCTCCTCTGTATGAAAGTCTCAGAGGCGGCGAGGGGTTAAATTTCGCTCCTGCACTGATGCGCCTCTGGAGGTAGTATCGGAGGCACAGCGTTTGCGAAGTAAGCCAGTGGTGCATAGCGAGGGCGCGTCCGTCTGACAGTCTGATAACTACACAGGTCCCTCACTCAACAAAAGAGATGTTCCACAAAGCAACGTTACATGACCAAACAAAAGTAACGTAACTGCAGCCTCTCTCCCCGCAAGTGAGAGTCAGACAGCGTCCAGTTTGCTGATGGTGATAATTATGTAATTTGGATTGAAAAATGTAACTTTGACACTTTCCAGGATGTTTGGTGGTTGAGGATCTGAATCGCAACACATTATAACAGCATCCATATGATTAAACAGTCCGCGGGTACATGTTTTTGATTAACAGGACACCTGGGGAAACACCTTTTGAAAAAGGACCGACATCATGACTGTACCATCAAGCCTCTCTAGGAGCCGCTCTGTGTGAACAACCAACAGCAGAGAATCTGCGAATCGCCACTGTGGCAATGTGGCGGCTCATTGTGAAAAGGGCTACTGTGAAAGAACAAGTCTGCAGCAAGGATATTGCACTTTTAGCTGTTAGCATGAGGCCGTACTTCCTGCCGAGGGAGCTTACACAGGTGACTGTATTCAGTGCATCTCATCCCCTCCCTCCCCTGGGAAGATCTGACCACAACCTGGTGCATCTCCTGCCTGTGTACAAGCCTCCATTGAATCATTTAAAACTAAGACTCAAAGGGGTTGGAGGATGCAACACACAAAAGACTCCGGACACAAAGATTTATTAGATAATTCCCCAAAAGAAAACCAGGAACAAACAAAACAGGGCTGAAGATACCAGCCAAATAGAACTAAAGATGGGAAGATCCGCTCCAGGCTCCCAAGTCCTGTGCAGGATTTTGGAGTAGCCGCTCAACATGAGCATGAAGCTGCCACTGCTGTGGAAAACCAAAGACACCTCATCCAAAAGACAGCTACAGACCAGTTGCTCTCACTTCACAATAGTGATGGTGAGATGCATCCAATTGGTTCACACATGGGCTGAAGCTTCATGGTGCTTCATCTGCTCTACTGTGCCATCAAGTGGACAATAAATGTAAAACGGTCATATTATAAATATTCATATAGTGACTGTTTTTCTGATGGAATGATGGCAGGGACAGATGGGAAAGTTGAAACAAGTTGGGGAAAGGGTTGTGAGTGTGCTTGTGTTACAAAATGTAGCACATAGATCTGGGATATATTTTCATTACTTCTCCACTGTGCTGGGTTTCAGGCGGTTTCATTTTTTGACAGGATTTCGCCTACTTTTGAAAATACCCTTTGACAGGGCACAGATGAAGCTGGAGTACAGAGAAACACCACGGCAAGCTTGTACAAGCTTGGATAAACTTGTTTTTGTCTTTCTGTGGTGTCCAACTGATGCCACAGTTTACTACCTAGGATAGAGAAACAGGCTGTAAGTGACTAAATAGGCCTACAATAACACAATTGGAATGTATCAATTACCTTCAGTCACAGGCTGAGAAGCTTTTGATGTGTGCGGTTGGGAGGAGGAGCTGTTTCTAATCACAGCTGCACATTCAACAGTGAGCCTCTTTTCTGCTTCTGCAGCTTTGCTGGGGCTGAAGAAGCCGATCTTTTTAAATCTAGGGTCGAGCAGTGTCACCAGTGACATTATGCTCATTGACTGTAATGTGTACAGCTTCTCCTTTAGTTGCCTCCTCCGGCTCTCAGCCATTGCTGTGCCCTCAGGAGTTTGGCCAATTCTCATGTCCTCCTCCTCCAGTGCATGATGTAGCATCGATAAGAGGGGAATAACTTTTGATCCCGACACTCTCTTCTCCTCTTACAGCTCCACTGTGGCATCGTTGTGGGGGACAGCACTTTCAGAGATTCTGCTATAATGTCGTACCGTTCTGCTGTGAGTGGGACAATGTCCCTACGTAGACTTGCCAAAGCTCCTACAGGTTCCCTTAGTTCATGAACACGCTGGAGCATATGATATGTGCTGTTCCAGCGTGTTTCCACCTCTTGAATGAGCTTAAGGGATGGCTGCAGCACCCCTAAAACAACAGATTGCAAAGAGGTGCTTGCATCTACGAAATGGCATGTCTCAGCCAGATACACATCGGTATTAATTGAGGTCCACATGTCTGAGGTCAGGCTGACTGCAGATGCCTTGGACACAAGGACTTTGGCTTTGTCCTCCACCATGGCTTTCAAAGCCTAAAGACAAGAACATTCTTGGAATGGCAAATATTAGGAAATGGGGAATCATGCTTCATGTGCTCACGTACGCACCTACCTTGTGGGGAGAACATGGGTAGGGTTCAAAGCTCTCACGAGCTTTCTGAACCCTTTGTCCTTCACAATAGTGAAGAGCTGGGAATCCTCAATAACCATGCTGAACAAGGCCTCATCCACATCAGTCTTCCCTCCTGATGACCAAAAAAATGAAGTATTCATTTACAGTTCTCATTAGTCACATTTAAAATGTAAATGTTGTAATTGTATGTTTTGTATGCTGTCTTATCATTGCATCCTAAAATGGCTTACCTGAGCTTGGTCCACCTTGGTTGGTCTCCTTGTTGTCATGCAGGGCCCTATTATGCCTCAGCATAGATGAGAAGGTGGTGGTGTTGTATCCAAGTTCTTTGGAACACAACAGACACTTAACCTTTTTTAAAAGTGTGTGTGTGTGTGTGTGTGTGTGTGTGTGTGTGTGTGTGTGTGTGTGTGTGTGTCAAAGAAACAAACACAACGACCATGTGGTGCACAGCGGTCGTCTCTCCCTCAACCAGTGGCCGGCAAACGAATCAAGGTTTGTTTGTTAGATCGCAACCCCCCCCCCCCCCCCCCCCCCCCCCCACACACAAACTCCACAAAATGTGAGGTAATGGGGGACCTCCATTGCGTTCCGTTGCCCCTTATATTTCGAATCACGCGTCCAAACCACGAAACAGTTCCTGAATCAGTCATGTGGTACGACCGGCTCGCGAGGCTTCAAACGTCACCACATACGTCATCGACTCAAGCCTCGATGCATGCTTCACGAAAATCTTCCTGGACTACTCAACACACACTTTGAAAGCCTCAACACAGAAGACACATCACTACTTCACACCTGATGAAGACCCTGGAGCCTCTGGTCCTTGTCCTTTTCTGCCTTCTGGAAGCAAGAACACACCTGATTTGGATCAGGTGTGTTCTTGCTTGGTTGGAATGAAAACCTGCAGCCACAGTGGCCCTTTACTTTTTCTGAATTGAATAAAATAATCTCCAGATCCATTCTGGCAGGGGAAAAAACCTAGGATAAAATGCAAAACCCTACAACTCCCAAAAGACGAAGGAGAACCGGCTCTATCCAATTTAAAACCTTACTATTCTGCAGCCCAAATTAAACCCTTAATTAACATATGTACCCCGACATACCAGGCTAGGTGGAAAGACATTGAACTTTCCATCATTAATGACCCTCCAATTTATGCAGTACTACCCCTCAAAAACCTGACAGGATTGATGTAAATAAATGATGCAAAGAACCTGCTTCTCAAAGCTCAACTAAAAGTCTGGAAAACTATTAGGGAGGAGTATAAACTAAAAGATAAACTACAAATAATTCAATGGTGTGCTTATGATCCTATGTTCAAGCCAAACAAAATGGACTATAGATTTAAATCCTGGATTGCAAGAGAAATAACAATGTTTTACTCCCTAACAGAAAAAGAACAGTTGAAAGACTTTGAATACCTGAGGGGAAAATACGATCACTATGAACATATCATTAAAAATAAAACAGACCCAATACTGAAAGTATTTACTGACGCATACAAAAGCAAGTCTAATAAGGGTGTTATCTCTAAACTTTAAAAAGGCCTAATGGAAAAGAAATCCAACACCACAGACTACATTTAAAGAAAAATGCGAGAGGGAGGGTAATTTGTCAATCTCAAGTGAAAGTTGGCTTGGTATACTTCAGTGGAAATTTACTAATTCTAATACCTGGCGGGAATTCGGAAGGCAATGTTTTATTCGCTTTTTCATATTACCAAGGCAGAAGGCACATTTTTCTGGAGGGAAGTTCTCAAGATGCCAATCACTGCCATATATTTTGGGATTGTGCAGTGATAAAACCCTTTTGAGGGGGGAGTTTCACAGAGCACTCAAAAACATGCTTAACACTGACCTACCCTTTGAATTTATCATAACCGTATCATTCCTAGAAAATGTTGACCTTCTGACAAGGTGCAATGATAAAAAAATATGTATGGTATTTTGATATCAGCCTGCAAAACTATAACCAGGTGCTGGTTACTTCCTGAACTGCCCACAATACAGGAATGGACTGATATAGTGAATAGCATTTATGTCATGGAAAGGATGACTTTCTCCCTTTTTCCTTTAGAAAGAAGTGTTCACTAAATTCCGGACTAAATGGATTAAAGCTCCTGTTTGTAAGATGGTAAAACTGACGCTTTGGGTTTCCCAACTCGTCAGATACTGACACTTTCAGATGGTGGCCGACCCGACCTACAATCCTAAAGCGTCAGTATCTGACAAGTTGGGAAACCCAAAGCGTCAGTTTTACCATCTTACAAACAGGAGCTTTAAATATGTAAAACCCTTATAGCCAGATTTCGTGGAGATATGAAAGACCCTCCTATGCTGTTTGTATCTAACTAGTTTTAGCTTCTCATAAATCTCTCCCTGTCAACACTTTTATTTACTTTTATTTTATATACTGTTTGTTTTTTTTATGCACAGATTTCCTTTCACAACTTGTAAATAGATTTTTGTATACAGAAAATATGTGGACTTAGAGGAGTACAAAATGGCTTTGTATACATACTTGACCTTCTATATGAACTGCTGTTCCGATTTAAAAAAAAAAAGAAAAAAAAGGCCAGCTCCATCCTGAGATGCCCTCTTTACCCAGTGCAGGTGGTGGGAGAGAACAGGATGATGGATAAGCTGTCATCTTTGCTGGTGAAGGAGTAACACACCCCGTGCAGGTCACTATCAACTCACTGGGCAGCTCATTCTGATACACCTCAAGTGTGTGAAGGAGAGGCAGCACAGGTCTTTCCTTCCTGCTGCTGTCAGATTTTACAACCAGCACTGCTCCCAGTAGACCTCACTGTGCAATACAAACTATTTACATAACTAATTTCTCATTTTTGGTTTGCACTATCTGGACATTTTTTTAATAACCTTGTGTATTATTTGTAAAAAACAATACAATGCCACACCTTTTTTTTAAAATTACATGTTCTTATTGTACACTATTATACAAGTCTATTCTAGTTCTTACTTTTTTTTTATTGTTTCACTGTTTATTGTTATATTACTGTCCTTTGGCTGCTGTGACAAAGACATTTCCCAGTTTGTGAGACAAATAAAGGAATTCTGATTCTGATAATCCCTTACTGTCCACTGTTTCCACAATGGGTTTTAGGTTTAATCTCTAAATTAATTGTAGTCCATGGTTTATGACAGAGGGGTGGCTGTAGCTCAGTGGGTAGAGCTGGTTCAAATCCCGGCTCCCCTGGGGCGGAACTGAGCTACATGTCGAAGTATCCTTCACATGGAAATTGGAACAGATGATCACATATACTGTGAGATGCATTTTGCATCTTAATTAAATATGAAAATGTTAAACTGGGGTTATTACTGCAGTAAAAAAACAACAACAAGATATACCAACAGACAATTTGCATGTGAACAAACATTGATGTTATCTGAGGAGTTTGCATGTGCAGAGTTAAATCACATTAACTACTAAGTAATGTATACTTCATTTGTTAGCCGTAGTCTGACATCTAGTGGGCAGTGTGAACAATGTCGCTCATCATGTGTCCCAGGTGGCAGCACAACAGCAGCATGAGCATGACCCTGCTACAGGGCCTAAGAGATGCTCAGTGCAAAACCCTTTGCTTTCGGCCATTACTGCCCAAGGTTGTTATATTTTCCAACACAAAAATGTGTTAACATGATTTTTGGCACAGGGCCCCTAAAAACAGATACAAGACAAATATTAGGACTTACTATTTGATGTTATATTGCTATATAATATCATACATTTATACTGTAGTTACTGTTCAGAAATTGGAAATTCATCAAGTGTCCAATCAAGTAACACACAACAAATGGGGTTTAAGGGCCGCTGAGGGCCTGGAGTCCTAATACAGTGTTGGGGGATTCATTTAACCCTGGGATTAATGATTGAGATTTAAGTAATATCTATTACCACTAAACTTCACTATGGTTTTTAACAGCTGGAAAACAGATGATTTGGAAATGTTTACATCCCTGACATTCTCAGTTGGAATAAATGTAATTACCAGTCCAGGACAAAGGGAAGTAAGTTTTTATTTTGGAGATCAGTAGAGCCTTGAGATGTCATCAGTGCAGATGAACTGAACTACAAACGGGGATTGTGTTAATAATCAAGTGTAAGTGTAGTTAGCTGATAAGTCGATTTTTGATCGACAGATGTCTGGTTCTTCTCCAGTCTGTTTATGTTGCCATTTTCTTGTTAAATTGCTAAGTCTTGCCCTACTCTAGTAAGATTTACCTTGTGTGATTCATTCCCCAACAAAAAAAAACAATCTCCGGAACCCTTTCGCTCTTAAACGTTCAGATTCGTTTCGCGGACGGACCGCCCGGTGTCACATCATATTCTGTCCGTCTGGCAAAGTAACCAAGTGAACAAGCGTAGGCATTGCTGTCTGTGAAATTTTTCTCACAACCTGTGTCGTGAATACTTTTGATGGACTGCGTGGAGCAGAAAGACACAGAAGCAAATGCGCCTTCAGTTGTGGACCGATATTACACACGATGGTACAGAGCAGGTAAAAACAATTATTTCTGAAATGTTGGCCGCGCGGTGGCTAATTCAGCTAGCTCGACTTGAAACCTTCAGAAGGCAGAGAGCGTTGAATATTTTGATAACACGTTCAAGTCAATATGACGAATGCGTAAAAGATTTTTGTTTTGTTTAGATTTGAAGGGCAAAACGTGTGAGGACCACTGCATCCTGCAGCATTCAAACAGGTAACAGAGGAGTGATGGGCAAACAGTGAAATCAACACCAGGTGGTGGTAATTACAAAACTCACTGCATGTTCATTCGTTGTACAGGCTTCTTCATGTGTTGATCGGTGTGATTTTGAGGCTTTGTGTTTTTGTTTTTTTGGCATCATATTGAAGGAGATTACTGAAATAATGTGAGCTAAAAAATGAGAAACAATTCCATTAGTACGAGATGCAAACCATTGACACAACAAACCCAGATAGAGTGCTGCTGAACAAAGCTGATATCCTCACAGGACACATTTGGAAGGGTTTTTATTTTTGTGGATGTTTTACTTCCAGAGCCCTTTTGTGCGATCTAGAACTCCTTATTACAATGTGAAGTTTGAATCTACCTCACAGATTTGTAAATATCTACTTGATTGAACCCACACTGATCATAAGGGATTTACACGCTGATATTAACTTTTAAATCTGTGTTGGTTCCCTGCAGGATATGTGTTATCACGTTGGCACACACTCACCCCATCCTTCAGGACGGGCGGATAATCAAAAGCATCAACTACCAGATCAGTAATGGCTGCAGTCGACTGAACAATAAAGTGTCCGGCAAGTCCAAGCGGGTAAACTCTAATAATTCATGAAGATGTGTGCAGTGTGTATCTTCACTTATCGATCATGCATCAATGTGTCCCAATCACTTTTCCTGTCACAGGGTGGTCAGTTCCTTACTGATTTTGCACCCCTTTGTCGGATAACATGCACTGATGAAACGGAATACACAATCTACAGGTGAGACAAGCTTGTTTTTCTACATACATTCCACAATTATATTTTGCTGTCATGATCAGTCACGTGGTTTTTTGATGTGTTTTTTTTTTTTTTTTTAGCTGCATCCGGGGCCGTCTTCTTGAGGTCAATGAGAATATTTTAGAAACACCAAATCTCTTGTTGGAAAAGGTAAACGTATACTTTTACACTTTGTGTACATCTGAATACCATGTATATGTTTGTCCACCTGTTAATATTGATTATTGATTATTTATGTTTGCCTGTTCTTACATTTGATTAAAATTCACTTTTATTATGATTTTTGTCAGTTTCTCCACCATAATCATTTCAGTAAAGTCATCTAATCTTATCAAAAGAAATGCTTGAAATGTTATAATTGTGCTCCATCAATCTGAACAGCCATCAACTGAGGGATATATTGCTGTCATCCTGCCAAAGTTTGAGGAGAGCAAGAGCATAACGGAGAATCTTCTGAGCAGGGAGGAGTTCGAGAGCATTGTCGCCAAACGTACAGTTGACCAATCACAACCCACATGACGGAGCTCGATGTTCTTGTCTTAAGTCAAGACTGTTCTGGGGGAGCTTCCCTTCATTCTTCTTCCAGCAGGTTGGATATAGACTGAGTAAATTCTCCTGGTGAGTGACATTCACCTTCTGGTCACTTATAAGGGACTATTGCATATAATGCAGGGACTGCACTGTGCCTCTAAACTATTAGATGTTGTTTTTCATGTTTCAGAAAATGAGGAAGGTTTCAGGAAGCATTCAAGTCTGTAATTTATTGTTTTGGTTTGTCCACTTTGGGAAAATGAGGAAATGGAATAATAAATTACTTGAAGTCTGTTAAATACCCTGAACTAATATTCAGTTTGAATTATTTTTCTAGAATGTCAATAAACACAAACAGTGGTTTAAGAAAAAATATTTATTTTTTTTTAACGTGTCACTTTTATTTACCTTTCAATTGTCAAAAGAATAGATGGTCCAAAACTAGATCTATGATTTCTTCACATCTGTAGTGCCACTACAATACCCAGCATCCTTAGCTGCTCTCACTGTACAAAGCATCTCTAAAGCTTAATTTTGTTATTCATTTCAGTCCACACCCTCACTTAGTACCAACGTCTTTACCTTAGGATAGTCACTGTATATATTTATACTGTATATATCTATGCTTCAAGTACCATATAATACAAACCATATACCATTTAATACATACTGGCCGAATAGGCAGCTTCACAATGATAGTCTTCATAACAAGTACACTTCAAGGCTCCATTTGACACAGCTGCCAGTTCAGAATCATTTCTATGGTGAGGAAAGAGAAACGGTATAGAATATGATTTAATAATACTCAGGACATTACAAAGTAAGGTCCTGACATCCCAAAACCATCATCTTTATCATCTGACTTTTTGGAGAAACCAGGCCATAATAATCATAATCATAATAATCATCTCCAGAAATGTACACCAGAGGACTAAGAGCTTTATATTTCATATGAGTAGCAAGCTGAAGGTAGCAGCCTCTTCATGAGGACAATCATATTTGGCATTAAATTGTGATTTTTGCATTTTGTTACTAACATGGCACATGGGGAACATTCCATAGAAAACTGCATGGAAATTGGACATTAATCATGTAGCGTGGTCGAGGACAGAGTGTACCACTATGGCTAATATTACAGACCTATGACACACCGACCATAAACAAACACAAAGGTCTGGTGATGATGGCGTCATGCATGACGGGTTTTTCAGCCATTTCACTGGTTGTTTTTTTTCATTGGCTAACATGTGCAGCACGTTTACAGTACACCACAAAGCGAATAGGCTTCTTACACAGAGGCACATAGTGAAGACAGATGTATGGCTGAGCTGAGCATCAAGAGGAGTTACTTTCCTGATTTCAGATCTGTTTATCAACCTCAATATCAAGAGAAGTGATAAAAGTGACTCTAAAATCAGGTTTGTGTCAGGCCCCTCTTGCTCTTTAAAAGAGGCTCACTGCAAATGGCTAAGTCATCGTGTTGGCTGATTGTCTCCATCTTGTGGACTGGGGTGAAACTGGTGCTACAGGTAACAAGCTGCCCTGGGGCACAGAGAGCATGGATCTGCTTTATTCCCTCTGTAAACTTCACCTACAATTCGTCATCCAGAAAGCAAATACAAACTCTGACTGACCCAGGCAGCCATCTTCACCCCACGGCTCGAACCCACTCTCTGGTGGGGGCATGAGGATGAGGGCTGTGAAGTATTCCCTGGATTATCACCCTCCAGGAAAATGTGAGGTTGGCTATGTGCTGCTCCGTGGGAGAATAGCGGACGAAGGGAGGTGACTATTTCTTGGATTATTTGCTCTCCAAGAGGTTTAGGCTGGTCATGTGCTGCTCCAAGGATTTGACGCCGAAGCCGTTGCTGTTCTTGATGTTGAGAGCTCCCTCCTCTTTGACAGGTGTGGATGCATCCTGCCTCTCTCTCCAGTCCTGCGGGGAACCCAGGCTGCTCCTCTCTGACTTGTACTGCATATGGACACAGCATGGAGAGGAAATGAAAAGAAGGAAACAAAATTTTACAATCAAGAGCCTGCCATCTTTTTAGTTTGGTATTTCTATGTAGCCCAAATCTGTGGCTCTCACCTTTCTGTTGAGTTTATTACAGAGCGGTAGGAGGGAGAGGACCGCAGCCAAGATACCTCTGGTTGTCTGAATGGATGAGTCCACCTGGAGACAAAGAAATAGGGGAGGAAACATGAATCAAAAAACATGAAGCAGCATACCACAGCTGAAATGTATCATTTCACTAGCATGGACCACACCGTCAACAAGATGCGTTTAAACGATTTATTAGGAACAAAACGTTGGTTCTTCGAGTGCGTTGTGCGGAAGCTCTGTAGAGAATCCGGGCAGCGACGGACCCCCAAAAACCTCCAATCATTTGAGATTGTGCGTATCTGAGATCTTTGAGATCTGAACGGATGTAGCGGTGATACTTTTGGGAGGACCAGCGGACCATGAGTCGCATGAAGTGTTCTGGGATGCCATTATGGGAGGCTGAGGGGTAGGGGTGGGAATGGGGGTGAAGTGTCTATCCATGGTCACATTATGCTATATAAGAAATGAGACTGACAACTTCTCTCATGAAATGCAACAGCACAACTTGGTGCAATAGCGCAATCTGCTGCAGAATGAAAAAAGCAAGCCCTTAAAGAGTTTTGACAAGATGAATATGGGTTTTGAAAACGTTGCTGTCTCTCTGCTTGGAAGAAAGGTGCTGGCTACACTGTGTTAATGCCATGACCTGCAACTTTTTCTTGTGCACTTCTGTTTGACAGTGTGCCTGCAGTGCATGGCTGCCCTTGTTTGCATAGTTAATAGCCATTTTTAGACAGGGCAGCAAGCCGCCAATTTGGCCGTCCTGTTCGCGGCCAGGTCCGCGGATTTAGGCAGAGGGCGGTAAACTGGGGGTCTGTTCTTGTCCGCTAATTTGTCGCCTCGGAGGGTAAACTTTTTTTCCAACTCCATTGCGATCTAAATCCGAGACGTCTTTGTGCCGGAAATTGTGTGAGATGGGCGGAGGGGTCGATGATCTGCACTGTGACCCACAGCCGGGGAGTTTTAAAACCAGGAAACAGCTGATCACAGCAGTCAGTCCATCACTTCATCTGCGGACATTAAGATGAGCAACTGGACAGCTGCTGAGATCCTGGAGATGCTAGCGTCTCCTCGGTCTCTGTAGCTGTCTTTGTTGTCCGCTATTTGTTGTAACGGCAAGCTACTAACGGTCGCTACTTTCAAATTGAAAGCCCCCCCGCCAAGAACCCAGTCCTAAACTCCAATGGGGTGCAATGTAAAGCTCTTATTTTAAGACAAATTCGTTGTCTTTCTGACAGAGAATGCAACGTACTTTACGTACAGCCTCCAGTCAGTCCCCTCATCTCAGCATCATCCACGCCCCCATATTTGCAGTTCACTGATACTCTCTGGTACACGTCCATGTCCCGTCCTTACGCGCAGGATTTACGAGTTAAATGTCAGTGCTGAATATGGAGGGACCGGCGTCAGGAAGGTATCTGCGTGAGGTGCCAAGCTTCTGAACTTCTGCCTTTCATTTGCGAGCTCCAGGGGGCCATTCTGGTGCAAACCATATTCCATTGTAGAAACCCCAAAATTGGCAGAAGAAGCATCGATGAACATATAGATGTCATGCGGGTGAATTGGTTGGTCGTCGTAAAAAGAAAAGTGATTCCGTTTCCAATTGGTGAAAAGGTTGAGTCACGGATGGATTTTGGCACGCCTCGAGCTATCCAGGGAGATGGAAGTCAAGAGTGATGGGACGGAAGAAGCGATCGATGGTAGGTAAGAGATAAAGGCTCGCCCTTGGGGGATGATGCGTAAGGCTAAGTTGAGGTGGCCCAGAGGTTGATGTTTGGTGCAGCACGTGCGCAGAGGAAATTGGAGATCAAAAGGCAGAACCCTGAAACTTGTTTGTGTCAAGAGTGATTCCAAGAAACTCGAGGAATATGGAGGGGCCCTCCGTTTTCTCTGCGGACAATTGAACCTCGAGGTCGGAGAAGACTGACGTCAGGGTAACCAGGCTGGAAGCGGGTGGCGATGAGGGGGGAAATTATGAGAAATCGTCCAAGCGATGGACGAGGAATTATATCCCATGGTTGTTGACAGGATCCAGCAGACGGCTTCAGATAGGGTGTCGAAGAGTTTAGGCTGCTTTGCAACCAAATGTGAGCCTCACGGCGAAGTAATATCCAGCGGACTCTGAAGAAACAGCAGAAGTCGGGGGGGGGGGGGGGGGAATTGGGAGGACTTTGAAAGCACTGGTGATGTCTGTTTTTTGAGAGCCACGACCCTTTCCTGGCGAGTTTGATAAGGGCAATGGCATGGTTGATGGTGGCGTAGTGAAGGGAGAAGTCCTCACTCGGGATCAAGCTATTGCTTGGGGATGACACTGCTGTGGGGTGCTGAAAGATCGATGATGATGAGCTTCTTTCCGGAGTATTTCCTGGTTGCGATACCGAGGGGGCTGATGCGGAAGTTGGGAAACGTAGAACGCGCGAACGGTCGGATCACGAAACCTTTAACTTTCTTAGCGAGCGGGCGGTCGACTGACTCCGGCTCGGTTATGGCCGACTGAAGATTTTTGATTTCGAAAGATGGAGGTGAAAACCTTCAAGTCCTTTATACGAAACTAGCTTCAGCGAGGTAGGTTGTGCGGGCATGCAGGGCAGGGTGGCCCCCGCCGCAGAAGGAGCAGACGTGGAGGAAGTGGCACTGGGACATGTTCGATTTGCAACAACTTCAACAGTACCGGATGCACCAACGTCCTTGGTGCATGACGAGCCTGCCTTTCTTATCTACGCCGTTGGTTACAGGAAGGATAACAGAGGGGGCACATGACGCCTGTTTTGGAGGTATGGGTGCTGGTGGAGCTGCCGATGATAGGCGGGAGAAGGCTGAAGCTCTTGTTCGGTTTTGGTGCAGCTCAGTGTGGTTAGCTGTGGATAGAATTAAATTAGTGGTTGCCTGCCGAGGGGGAAGAACGGGTGCTGGCATCCCGGTGCCGACGACCCCAGCTGGCATGGCTGCTGGGACTGATGGAGCTGAGAGATGGAAGATCCCTGCATCACGGCGTAGGGCGCTTGCAACTCGGTGCCAGGGGCCCCGGTTGAAGCAAGCTGCTGTGGTTGCTGGAAACGGGCAGCAGAGGGCGCTGGCATTCTGGTGCCAGGAGTTCCGGATAAAGCGAGCTGCTGTGGTTGCTGGAAACAGGAAGTAAAGGGCGCTGGCATCCCGGTGCCACGAGCCCCTGCAAAGATTGGCTATTGTGATGGCTGGAACTGGATGGCAGTGGGCGCCATGACGTTTGCCCTTGATGTTGTAGGCTGCTTGCGCCGATGATGAAAATCCTGATTGGAGTTGGAGGGTCCTGAAATCCATCTGGGCGTGGAGTGGACTGGCTAAGGATCTCTGTCTCTCCTTTTGCTGCTGCTCTTTCTGTTGTCTTTGAGCTTTCTGTTGTCTTTGCGCTGTAGTATTTAATTGTACTGCTCGTGCGTGATGACGTCACCCGGAAGAGCGCTGGTGTTGACGGAACAAGCCAACATGTGTGTGTGGAGAAAAGTTTGGCTTCATTTCCATTCGGTGAAACAGAATTCCTTTGTCTTTTTAAGTTTTCTGGAGAGTTGCTACTGTCCAATCGGTTATTTTTTTAAATGAAGGCCGGTCAGGGGATCTCACCGGAGCGTGGTGACACTGCAACCAGCGAGTTGTTCTGCCGGTGTTGTCGGAACGAAGGCGGGAGGCTTCGCCTCTCTGGGGCGAAGGAGTCGGCGAACTGCAGCGACAGCAACTTTCTGTTCTGGAATTTCCTCGTCCTCTCTTTGCTGTGGAAGGAGGTGGGCTGGGAGACACGAAGGTGTCGTCGGGCGAACTATGGTAATCTTAGATGTTGAGGAGAGATGAACCAGGCGGGATGCAAACCATGGATGAGCATAGTTGCTCTTCGAACTCGCTCACTTCCTAGACGGCTTTTGGGCCACTGGAATCGGGGTCTCGGGTACGGGAAAGTTGTCGGCTTCTGATGAATGGTGATCCTGATCTCGTCTGAAAAGATCATCGTCCGATGGGGATAGTGATACAAAGTCCATGATGAGGTGAGTAGAGGCTGATGTTGCTCGTACAAAAGTTTGTATGTGCTCGAGGCGATGTCGCGAGATCTCGTTTCTGGCAGAATACAAGAGCCGCAGAATATCAGAGCGAAGAAGAGGAGAGGGTCAGGTGGTTATTTATAGGAATATCGGAAGTTGGCGCTGTTGAGTTACGGTCCTACTCCTGAAACTTCGCCAGATAAGCTTCAATTCCTGACCAGTGCTTGGCTGCACCAACTCCTGACGGACACACTCTCTGTTTGTGATGAATGATAAAGTGAACATTAGGATGGAGAGGCAGAGAAATGAGGGCCATTACATATCAAAGATATGTTCATTAATCAGCAGAGGACACGCTATTCTTCATCCCGTCCTTTTGATTCCAACCTTCGCCTTTTAGTACAAGGTGACCTAAGGCAGCTCATCTCCGCCCAAGATGCTCATTAATTCCACAGGGACATTCATTAATCTAACGTGAGTTCGATAATGGTGTTGCTCTCAGATCACTCACAGATAATGCTGTAGCCAGTGATGAAGTAACATTGTTAGTCATGCTCTATCGTGGGCTCAGCTTCTTTGTGGATTTGATGCTGTCAAGGCTAATTATGGAGAAAAGAAACTAAAGAAAGTCTGCTGTCTTCTGTGTCATGTTGTCTCTGTTACTACTTTCACCATAGAAAACAGACTTAAGGCAAAAATGCATTCATTTTTTGTGTACACACGCAAACAAACAAAAAGGGAACATACTAGCGTACCTTCTGGAAGGTGGCAGTCTTGCCCTGTACAGGAGATTTGGCCCCCATTTGCAGCTGTTGGCACAATGCCACCAGTTTCTCCATCTCTGTCACCACCAAAGTCTTTTCCTCATCAACCAGCTGGAACAGAGGGAAAGACAGAGAGAAGAGATGTCTGTCAGGACGGCAGAGGTGTTTTATCATGGTGTTATCCAGGGGAGGCTGGGTTAACACGCACAGACACTGATAGATTTACAGGGTTTGGATAAATGATCTACGCTCAACACTAAACCAGAATTTATTTCATCCTCCTTTTCCCTTTTTGTGATGTTTGATATAATCCATCAGCAACAGCTAGGTCATGATCTGCTGCTTAAGTCTGTTATCCAGCTGAGTTAATCCCTAGATCTAAGTCACGGGGGCCATCAATCTTCTTCAGTAACATGCCACCAATGACCTAAAAACACAAGCTCTTATATTCAGGGCAGCTCTACATGAATTACAGAAGTACACAAAACCTCTTAAACCTCACCTAAAAATGCTCAAATTAATTTGCATAAATAGCCTCATAATTTCAATGAGGGGCAGCGCAGATGTGCCATGAGTGTGTTTGGTGCCAAAGAACTATGGGAGTGAAAGGAGAGACAGAGGGACTCCATTAGCACCAGTTTGTTTGATGTAATTAATCAGAAAGCGTGAGGCAAGTTGAAGAGCCAGGCCTCCTCATTATGAATAGGCGGTCGCTAGTCGACTCCCCCAACCGTCAGCCCCTCCACGCACGTGCACGAACATGAACACGAACATACACACCTGCAGATACAGCAGTGACAAATGGCAGTCGTTAATGGCTGTCAAGACAAGCTGTTTAATTAAACTTGGAGGACCCTGGGAAGAAGTTGTTGGAGGGCAAGAGGAAAGGAAGGCACCGAGGCTACATTTGTTTGTCAGCTCTCAACTCAGAGAGGAGAGGAAGAAGGTGGGAGTATGTGACAGCCTTAATTTCCTGCTCTCGCTGTGTGATTTATAAGGCAGACTTGGCACCATGGCATGCCAGAATGTGTGTGTGTGTGTGTGTGTGTGTGTGTGTGTGTGTGTGTGTGTGTGTGTGTGTGTGTGTGTGTGTGTGTGTGTGTGTGTGTGTGTGTGTGACGTGGGGGCACAGGTGCCAGTTTGTGTATGTGTGTGTCTGCATACAGATGGGTTAGTAGCTCACCCTGTGCAAAAGAAAATAAACTGTTTTCTTTCCTCGTTGGCTTCATTTCACTTATGTGCTGATTTCTTCAGCTTCATGGATTTATTGATACATATTCTTATGTACTCATTGCATTGCTACTTATAAAATCCTGATTAATCAAATGAACCCTGAGCTCAAGTACAAATATCCTGTGTATGGTTGTGTAGCACAGTGTTGAACCTTGCCCAATCCTAGCTTGTGAGCCTTTTTCTCTCCTTCATACCAATTATGATGCCACTTGTTACCAGTAAACCTGTTTGTCTGTGGAAACCAGACCACTGTGGTAGATACGAGGTGAGCTAACAAGGCACTGAAAGGGATTAGCAAATTATGTTTGATTTTTGTCAGCAGTCCAGTTATTTGGGAATTTGAGGTTGAACAAAAAGTCTTCTTAATGCATGCTTAATGTGCAAAAATATTTGGAAATGGCACTACGTCTTGTATTCTTACTCTACACTAACATCACAAGACTAACCCCTAACTGCTGCTAACTTTACCTGCTGCTAGCTAGTTAGCTGTGCAGTGTCAGGACCGGGAGTCTGGGGTAGTATCATGGGATAGGACGGGCCAGGGCTAGCTGGTTAGCATGCCAACTTCAGTAGATATCTCTGCATCACAATATGTCCTGCTTTATACTCCGTTGATCAATTTAGTTCATTTTCGTGTGTGTGTGTAAGACAGAGAATGTATTTATTAGTACACACCTGAGTTGAAAAAGTGTGGAGAGATGAGCACAGCTGGAGCCCCTCTTCAGAGAGAACCTGAACAGAATCAGACAGAAAAGTCAAAAACCAAAAAAATGTACACAATACAAGCGAACTATAAATGTTTTAACTTCCTCCATTTCAAAGCCAAAGAAAGTACAGTCAGTAAATATGATGACATTTCACTTTTTCTTTGCTCTTTTTATCAGCATGCCTTCCTGTCTCTTTCCCCTTATCGTTCCTTTTTCTCTCTTATCACCACTGCTCGACCCAAATGGAATAAATCCTGGCCGACATTTTGTGCTCCAATTCTACAAATTACTGCACATTATGGACAATGATTCCAATTCAATAGGATACACTCCTCCGTACAGCCTTGTTTGATATAACTTCATGTGTCCAATGTGGCAGCACATTTCGATCATAATAAGTCCTAGTCACGCCCTATCAAATCTGCAAGAGGAAAGTGAATGAAGGGATGCTGGCATTTACTATTGTAAGCTATTGATCTGTCCATCCCAATAGTCTGAAGGAAAAAACAGATGCATTAATTTGCAACTTCAGTTAAAACTGGAGGAAAACACAACAGAAGGGGGAGAGAGATTAGCAAATATGGATGCACATACCTCAGCTTGATGAAACAGATCTAGTGTTGTTTTCAGCAGCCCCTCCCCTCTGGAGAATCAATAGGGGGAAACAGAAAACGAGGAAGGGAAATGGGGATGAGAAAGATGGATGGGGACAAAATACATCTACAGCAATCAACGAACACTAGATGAACTGCAACGATTTTATTGTCAGAATGAGTCATAGTCATGTCAACTTTGCCAGAGCCTCAAACTATGCCTGGCGCATATCGATAGCTGGGGGCTCTCATTAACACTAAGCCTCTAAAGAGATTCATGTGGGTGCTTAAGAGGCTTTACAATGTTGAGCTCTCAAATGAATGTAGCAGATCAGCAGCCTGCAGATACAAAACAGGAGCACGTGTGCGTGTGCCCCTGTGGTGCTGTCGGGTTACCTGGTGAACAGGTGCATGTTGTAGGCCATGCTGGCCAGGCTCTGGCTCTGTCGGACGATGTCGTGCTCCTGCTCCTCCCATTTCTCCACCTCTGTGTCCACGTCTGATGACAGCAGACGGAGCTCCAGGCCCAGCTTGGCCATGCTTGTCTGCTCCTGGAGAAAGGGACACACATTAGGGGTTGAAACAAGCCATCCTCCCCCAAACTGAGCAAGTGGCCTAGCTCAGAACGTACACATGACACACGTTCTCGATCAACTAGGTTTCGCCATCCATAAGGAACATACAGCCCAGTCATTGGAACAGGTGATCATAATGTTGAGAACTGGGTTTTAAAATGTCCAATTAATGACATTTCTGCATGGAGCAATCCTTTTTCAAGACAGAATTGCAATGCATCTAAGGTTTGCCTTTTCCTCCCTGAACACACACAAAGTAATTCTTTATGGGAGGAAACATAAAATATAATGGATGTAATCTTAGAAACGTGTGTGTGTGTGTGTGTGTGTGTGTGTGTGTGTGTGTGTGTGTGTGTGTGTGTGTGTGTGTGTGTGTGTGTGTGTATATATATGCGCAAACAGGGTTATTTCCATGTGTTAACACACTGAGAAGTTCTATAATCAGCATAATCCTGCCTTCTGTGGTGGCAGTACAGCGGGTGACAAACTGCCGGCCAGCAGAATTGCAGGCCATTACCATACGAATGCCATCAATCCCGCACGTGAGTGACACAAAGTTTCCTAGAGATGAATATACTGCTGTCAGATCGGGGTGCGAGATGTGACGTGATGTATTGTGCTGAAAGCCAGAGCACTGCTGCCGTACGCTACCTCTGCATCCAACTTGACAGCCTTGGCAGTCTTCAAGTTGGTGAGTGAGTGTTTCTGTGGGAAAAGAGGGTGGCATTAATCAGAGGATTACAAACCATTGGATCGCTGGAATATTCATGAGGACGTGTGGTGCGACACTCACCCCAGGTCTGGGAAGTGACAAATATGGTCTTTTGTCTCCTAGGAGAAGAGAGTTACTGTGAGTATCTGAAGGTCAGAAGTAAAAAAGTAAAATAGCAGAAAACAATGTGTGTTTTCCCTGTTAATGTTTGTGTGTGGCTACACACACTTTTTTCGAACAATCAGAGGGGCAATTATGGTTATTCAGTGATATGGTAATAAAATGTGTTTTTGCTTTTATCACAGTCCACCCTTGACACAGTTTTTATCCTCCATCATAAACACAAACAAGCACAGTTCGTTTCAGTCGACTACAGGGAGGATTAGGTGAAAATGATAAAAGCAAAATCTCTCCAGTGTCAGTATTTCTACCTTTTAACACAGCGCTTTGGCTTCACGCGGATATAAATGTGTGATGGATGTGATCTTTTCACCCACCAAGCTGCACTTCAAAATATTTACTGCGTTTTATGTCAGATTCTCGAGGGCAGCCCCACGTCTTGGAAATCTGCCAGAAACGTCTTTCCCCTGTCTTTGAGATTCCTCAGATTTACAGTGTGTGAACGCATGGGGTCGACTACACTTACATCCAACATTTCAAACATACATTTGTCTGTATGTTCACAAATATACAGTAGATTCAAACATACACACAGAGTATCTATATGACCTTTGTATCCTCACTGACATTGACTCAGACACAAACAGCTGATTTGTGCCCATGATTTGGAATCTTCAGGTAACTGGTACAATGATTCATAGAGGGGGAGTACAGAGGAGGACTGAAGGGGTGCTGAATGGCATTGACGTTGTTCTTTTTTCAAAATACTTTCCACAGTCCAGTGTGATTCATTCATAGAATATCTGCTCCTGCTGCTTCGTTTCCTGGAACTTTAATTTTCATTTAGGTTATTGAAGTGTTCATGGCAGTTTGATTTTTTTTTCAAGCAAAAGCACCACTGGCAACATTTAGTCCGTATTAACTCCTCTCTTTTTTTACTGACTTCCCGTTCCTAACACTCATGCTGACCCAAATGCGCACGAGTATCCGTTAAGTGAAGTGAATCACACCTCGCCTGCCTTCAAAGACGTCATTGATCTCTCTCAGCAGCAGGGCCATGTCGCAGAGCTGGGACTCCCAGGCCTCGCAGAACACCTCCAGGTTCTCCTTGGCGATTTTACTGGACGGGTGGAGGGCAAGCGTTTGGGCTGCCGAGATGATCTGAGGATTAGTGTGAAGAATTGAGACATGAAAAATCTAATATAAAAAAAAATCAAATAAAGTTGGTCCATAGCCAAGCAGACAAAATGTGCAATTCTTCTCACATTTTCAGGTTAATCAGGTTCTGCAATTGATCTAAAAGTAAACCAAACGCTCAAGGCTGGGACTTGCTGTTTGCTCCTTTTAAACTGTACTTTAACATAGAAACTAGGCTGACTAAGGCTGAGTTTAGTTTTTGTTAACATATCTGTAAGCCTGTTTTTGTAACGGGTTGCATTCCCCCTTCTCTCTGGAATATGGCTCTCCTGGAGACCACTTCACTTCCTATGGGTGAACAGCAGAGCCTCGACTCTACTGCTGCGATCAGTAGACCCGTTAGTATTACACTCAGAGCTGTCCCCCATTAAATAAAGGCAGGTAAGAAATAAAATACCCTCAGGCAGGCTGCATGAATAAGCAACTTAAAGGTTCTGCATAAACAATAATATTAATAGTAGGGATAGAGCGATTATCAGCGCTGATATTCAGCTTTTTTTTCAATCATCGGTATCTGTGTTGTCGCTCCACTTTGGTTCTGATGCAGCCACCTCTCTCGGTCTGTAGTCGCCACACTGCGGTCTCACTCTAAGTCCCGCCCACAACACTATCTGACTGGTCACACGTCACATGTGACAGCCTATCAACACTGAATAATCTGAATCAGCAAATTAACTGGTATCTAGTTATAAAATAACATGGAGTAGTTGAAGTATAAAGTAACAGAAAATGGAAATACTCAAGTAAAGGACCTCAAAGTTGCACTTAAGTACAGTACATGAGTAAATTGGAGTTGCTTACACTTCATCACTGGTTGTTCTAAATTTTGACATCACTATTTTCAGGTTTTTTTTGCATCGGCCATGAAAGAAACAAGTTGATCCCTAATTAATGGTAAATTATAGTGAAGTAATACCTCTTGGGAGTAATCATAAGAAACTTTTATTGTGAAATCCTGTGTCCATAAATAATTCAGTGGATTATTCCAACTATAAATATAGAGAATTTATTATAGTACAACACACAGCTTCATTATGAAATCAGTCATGAAGGTTGCAGCTTCTTTACACCAGTAACATTTGTAAAAAAGGGTGGAAGTAACTAGTTACATCTGAGTATTTTTTTCGAGGCTGTAATTTAACTCCTACTTAGTTATGATTTTAAAAGTAACCATGTAGGTTACATGGTGATAAGCATACTTGAGTACTGAGTACAACTTTAATTGATATCTAAACATTTTTGTAGCCAATAAGGCTGTCCAGTCATAAATGAGCCAGTGAAATCGCTGACATACGACAAAAACAACACTGTGTGGCAGGCGCTGGTTCGTAGAGGTGACCACGACCGCTGAGCAGAACAGAGCGGGAGTGGGGAGAATTTTAGACTGAAGATTTAGAGAAACAGAAACGCCATGATCGAATGTGGCTGTTGATAATGAACTAAAACACCAACGGGTAAATAAATAACGAATGCTCTGAGTGGCATTTGAGAAGAATTATTTGTACTTTTACTTAAGTATTATTTCAGTGCACTTTCCACCCTTGGAGTAAAATATGTAGTATACATAGTTATGATTACTAACTCGCTTAAATGTAGACTTCATGATGAAAAACCTGTGTGCCTGGTGGTGTGTTTTGGTTTTTCAGTTTGTCCCGTATTGTGTTTGTAAAAAAGTGACTCCGGCTGCTTTTGTGAAGTATATCAAACTACTTTAAGGCAACTTTCAGAGACTTTTACTTTAAGAGAGAGTCTGTGTTAATTAAGCTCAAATCTATATGGTCAAAAGAGTTAAGCCCTGGGCCTATAATGCTTCATCATCAATCTTCTCGGATGCCGGACTCATGTATGTAGCTATGCTCAAGCTTATCAGCAACAACACATGTCATTTATCATTTCTGCAATCAAGTCTAGTATTAAGACTCAGCGGAAATAAGACAAGACTACTGCATATACATTTAAAATCCCTTACACACAAAAACACATGCAAGTTCGCACACACATACACACCCCACGCCCATCTCCTACAGTGTAGTATTTAATAGCCAATTACCCTCTGGGCCACCCCTCTATTACTTTGGGAACACACAGAGACATATCACCAGCGTCGACCCATACTGCAATGTTATTGATTGACTGACCTTTGAACTTAGGAGCGGAGTCATTACTGCAGAGCCATGCGGGGCCTGACATTAGCGCTGCAGGACGGGAACATTCTACATTGCTGGATAATTACTGGCATGGACGGTTTCCAAGAGCAAACATAATTAGATGTGGGATAGGGGGACTAGGTGGACTGCATGTTCCCAGCCGTCTTGAATGGATGGCAGGTGCAGGAGGGAGACGGACAAGATGTGAGGTAATTTCTCTTGTTTTTCCCCTCCCTGCTGTGTCTCAGTAGAATAGGATTCATTTTTTACTTTAATCCCAGTTTGACTTTATTGATATGCGATATAAGTGTTGGATCGAACAAAAAGGGTCTCAGTTTTTAATTAAAGTTAAATCTAATTGTCTTCTACACTTATCCTGTCTACCCTGTTTGCTGCCATTTATACATCAATCAATGAGGTATAATGTCAAAATAAACAAAAACTAAAATCCATATGTGAAATGTTTGGAGGGTTAAAATTACCTGTGGACCGATGACATGAAACGTCTCCTCGGCATGTATACAGGTAATCTCCAGAGGCTCTGACCCCGACACGTGGCACAGCAGCCGGCACGTCTAAAGACAAAGACACAGGAGGAAGAAATGATTGACTGGAGATGCTTCTGACGTTTGAATGATATACAGCAGGAAATGGATTAATGATCAAATTGACTGTATCAGTAAGAGTTCAATCTGTTGCAAGGTAGTATATACAAACATAATCATAGGCGATCATACCTAATTGTATCACAGTGGACAACGTATTTATTATTAAGGTGTTGTACAATAACTTTTTAGCACTGATGTCGCTTTAAGGTTCTGTCTTTTAAAACATTTAAATGAGGTTTAAAGGACTTCGCCAGGCAGTCTCCCTGACAACGGCTTGGCACCGAAACACATCAGAGTTTGTTCTAAGCTCAGTTCATTATGATGACCATTAAGGTAAGAACACAGATTCAGGAACATTTAATTCATATACAGTATTTTAGTTCCATAACTAAATAAAAATGCCATTCCAGGGTGAAGATGACAAAATCCACAGAACACTGTTTGAAGCTAGAAAGCTGGCTCCACAGAAGCGTCCTACAAATATGGACAAAGTACTGCAGTATAAAATTGTTCATTCTGTTTATTTATTTATTCATTAAAATCAATCTGTGAAGACTTTTTCTCTTCCAATTTAAATTTGTTTTCCAAATCTTCAATCGTACCTTTAAAAAGAGGATGCCCTGGACCTTTCTTTTAATGTTTACCTTGTTTAGAAACAGAGTGCCTTGGAGTTTTCTTTTGAATTTGAAGACTATCCCCATCCACACCTCTGACAAACTCAACTCCAGGAGTCCAGGAAGCACTTCGATTTTGTGTGTGTGTGTGTAGGTGTGTGTGTAGGTGTGTGTGTGTGTGTGTGTGTGTGTGTGTGTGTGTACTTTCTGTAAATGAATCTTAAGAAAACATACTGGTTTCCCAAAACAGCACCTTTAGTCTTACGCAATGTCTCTTTTCAAATTCTAGAGTAAGGTATGTTTGTTAGGGCTATTAGCAAAGACATGACAAAGCCTGCATGGTATTTTCCTGCTTAGTGTTTATATTACAAACCACCATGTTGACTTTGATTTCAAGATGAGAGGTGTATTCGACATTGTCATTCATCTTAACCTGTATGCACTCACTTGCTTAAACAAATGCTTGTAACCTGCCAGCTAGTTCACTTAAGAAGGTAAACTGGGGACAAACATCTTAACTTCAGTACAGGTTTTAACTGGTGGCCTCTCCCAGTCTCTCTCAGCCGACCCTACCTCCACCAGCTGCTCCTTCTGCTCAGTGAGCTTGCCCGAGTACTCTGCTACCGCCTCCAGGTTCCCCTCTGCGCCGGCAGCTTTGAGAGCCTGCAGAGGCAACTGCTCCCCGTGAACTTTGAGCAAGTCTGAGGCGCGACCCACTGCCACCTTATGGAGCTGCAGGAAGAATAAAGATTAAATTACACAGTAAAGGAAGAGGAGGGAGCTCTGGAGACTGAGGAAAAAGAAGGAGCAGAGGTGGGACATGGTTGAGGGGACAGGTAATCTGATGCGGGAAAGAAAACCAGCTACTGAGTCAGAACGTCCAGCAGGAGACATCCCAGTCGTGTCCATGTCTCTCGGGCAGAGCAGAGACGGATGACTGCTCACCTCACGTCTGAGGTCGTTGACACTCTGGCACGTCTTCAGGATGGCCACCTCCATGTCCTCTGTGGCCTCTTTGGCATGGGCAGACTGCTGCTCCAATCGAGACAAAAGAGAAGAGGAGGAGGGAACATGAGAGCCAACATGATATCCGGAAAAGCATGCGAATACTCCAGTAAAAGACTTGACTGGAAAAATGAACTTTGGGCTTTACTAGTTGGGCATTTCAACATGCAATTTTGTGTAATAACACTAAAATAATAACATATGTATTTATTTATTTATATGTCATGCTTTCTAACACATCCAGTTGGAATAAAAACAAGCTCTTTACCTGCCACAGTAAGAATCAAGAACACAAATTGGAATGGGCAGAACATTCAAGTATATTTACACATTAACATTCTTTACATTTACAAGATATTACAGAGTTCTTTTCAGTTCTCCAGATGACCTGTTGTTCTGTGTACTCTAAGCACACTGAACAAGTGTGAGAAGACTGTAACACAATGGCTTGTGAGTCCATCACGTCTGAAGACCAAGGATCCTCTAATAGGTGATGTTTCTCTCTCGGCTGAATCAGATTATTGTGCTCCGTTGTTCCAGGAGGGACGTGGGAAAAGAAAGTGAGCAGGCAAAGTAAGAATGGCGGCGTCATGTGTCCATTACTTTTATTTTAGCCTATCTTTGCAGCAGGGATCTCTCTTCCTCTTTGCTTGGATAACTGTCTGCATCTTATTTTTCTTTAACAAGTGTCTTACGATGAGGTACTTATCATTATTATTCATACAGAAGCATATGTTTTTTATGAATATTCCTGCAGGCATATGTGCATCTGTGCGAACGTGCCCGCTTGTGCCAACATACCGCCTCAACCCAGGCGTGCACCAGCTGCTGAGTGTCCTGACGCGCCAGCTGGCAGAGGCCTAGGATGGCCTGCCGCTGCTCGTGGCTGGTGTAGGCCGAATCAGTGAAGTCCTCTGTCCGCTCCACCAGTGCCTCCAGCTGGCTGCCCACGCTCTGGGGCGACAGGGCGTGCAGGTTCTCCCGCAGGCACTCCACGCTGCACTGCAGGAGAGAAGAGGAGGAGTGGGGAATATGGAGTCATTGAGGGAGCATCTGAAGGATTGTTGAGAAAGAAAAAAGAAGGCGGGCACTCCAGAAAGTTTTATTCAGTAATGTTCTGAGGTGAAAAAACACAATATACTATCTCATAATGACTATGCACTTGACTTCCTCATTAATTAACAAGGACTGAAGGTATTTAGAGTCACGCTGGGCCATCAAAGGTGCTCCATTAATTGTGCAAACAGTATCTCAAGCATATACATAAAAGCTAATGCTTTTCTGTTTCATCCCCTTGTCTTCTTTTTCTTCAGTTTTTAAGAGAACTAATGGTCTCTGCCTATGTGTCCTGAGATGACAGGTTTACATAAGCTTTCAGTTGAACTCTACAGCGAAGAGCTTTGAAGCCTTTCATTAAAAGCAATGAGCATCTCCGGGTCCATTCATTAAAACACATTCTTCTTCTTTTCTCTCGGTGGAAAAGACCCTTTCAGAATGTTTTTTTGTTTGTTTATTTTTTTTTCTTTCATATGCCAGTGCACAAGGAGGAGAGAGATGATTAGTCACAGTGATGATCGGTTTAACGGTGATTCATACAAGTATACGAACCAAATTATAAAAAAGCCAAGTCTGGTCCTCAATGTAGATTGTCTGATGATGAATAAGATTTGAGGATTTTTGATTCGGTCTTTCTTATTTACATAAATGATGCTACTGCCAGGCAAACAGCTAAAACTGAGCAGAATGCCTCACCCACAGGAGGATTATAACTTCACGGGTCAACACCTGTCAGGCAAGCATCACTAACCTTAAGCCCATAGCAAGATATTTATCATATCCTTCCCTAAGCCTGATTTCTAATACCTACCTTGAAGTCCCTGATGCCGTCGTGGATGCTGGCAGGAAGGACCTTGTTCTCCCCGCAGCTCCGTGCCTCAGTGACTATCTCGATGACCTGCTCCAGGGCACAGCGCATTCGGTGGAACACGGCGTCTTTGTTGATCCGTGCCGACTCGCAGTCGGGGTGCCTCAGGCAAGTCTTTGGAAGGAATGTGAAATGTCAAAGTTTGCGTCCTTCTCCACTCTTCTATCACTATTATAAATGTGTTTCCCCCCACAATTATTAATTCTGTGACTTTTTAGTTTTACCACTGATTTGAGAAACCTTGAATTGAAATGAACTCAAGAAGGCCTTAAATCTTTAAGCTGGACATAATCCATAACCCCTTGCTCAGAGGTGCAGTGTTGGTGTGCCAGCTGTCTACCTTGGAGGCTGTGAGGAGCATCATGGTGCATTTCTCCAGCACTGCTCTGGCTGCTGCCATCCGTGCTTTTTTCTTCTCATCCTTCAAGTCCTACAGCACGCACGCACACACACACACACACACACACACACACACACACACACACACACACACACACACACACACACACACACACACACACAGCAGATGGTAATGGATGGCTCTACATCAGTTGCAACTTCTAAAAAACTCTCTGGGTGTCCGAGGGACGCCGAGCATCAAACGTATGCAGCAAATCTCTTTCATGCTGGCATGATGGGACACACAAATGCGACACCAATTGCTCTCCAAGTTTGCACACACATGGAACTTCCTAGGTTATTTGTCATCCAATAAAAGAGATGCTACCAGAATAGGACAAATGATGCAGTGTGTGCGCAACCTGCTGCTTCCAAACAGAAATAGAGAGCTTGAATTAGCCAGATACGAGCTTTGGAAAAGGCAGCTGAATCAACTCTCAACTCATTTTGCCATAGGTTACAAAGACGACGTGATTATCCGTCATTATTTTTGCCTCCGTGCCCGCCTGGCTTCAATAGATGAAGATGGGGGATTTTTAAAAGGGCTGTGTGCACATCCATGCGTGTGCCTGGGAGCGCAAGAGGGAGTGAATACCACGACCAAAGAAAAAGATAGAGAAAACACGGTGGCAAATGAGGAGAGAGAGCAAGCTGCAATGTGGAGTGTCGGAGAGAGACATGATGTGTGTGTCAAGACGCGAGCCCCGAGGAAACTCAGAAAGAGGGATGGTCGATCCGCTCTCCCTGTCTAGATATCGCAGCCGTTGCACTTTACATCAGCTTTTGCATGCAAAGCGCTTTAGCTGCAGAGGCTGAATGTATGCATCAAAGACGGATTAGCGGTCCTTGACAGAACAAAGTTGAAACAGAAAGTCGGTCTGTTTTTCTGAAGCTTTGAGTGAAAGTTTTGTTTTGCAAATTCGCTGAGGTAGACCACAGAGAGAACGCGTCTGAAGGCGTGGGTCACTTTGCATCAACAACGGATCGTGATGTAAACAGTGTTTGAGGACTGTGAGTCATAACCGGCCTGTACATTTCCTTTATGGATTAGAAAATGAATAGATACAAACAGAAATAATTAAATTTCTTGCAAAGAGGAAAGAAGCCCGAAGTGGTCTTATTGCTTCATTGTTTTACTTTTTTGTGAAGTAAATATTCGATGCATCAAATATTGATTGTTGCTGAGCTTTCTTGCACATTCGCAGTGTAAATAATGCAGGTTTCTCAGTCTAATTCCACCACCTGCTCGCACATTCAGAATATCATGTTTACAAAGTCACGGCTTGATAGGAGATTACATCTACGTGAACAAACAAAATGTGCTCAGTGTTGCAGAAATGAGGTGCCAAATTAGTGCATGTTCATAATCATCACTGCATCCAGCATGCATGCAGATGTTCTAGTTGCCAAGTTAAACCACATTTGCATTTAATTTATTGAGAGACATTTACACTTGCTTGTGATTTTGAGACTCTTAAGATAGAAAAAGCAGAGAGTTGGTCTCTTCACATGCTACTCACGTTCTGCCTGTCTCCGGTGAGGTGGGCAAACTCCACCATCTCATTGCCAAACTGGCTGAAAATCTGCACAAATTCCTGGAAGGTGCTGACTCTTTCCAGATGGTCGAGGGTAACCAGGACCTGAGAGGAGCGAAAAGATCAGGGTGGTACAGTGAACAAACTGTTTCTGATCTTGTAAGATATAATCTAATTTGTTTCAATCTTTTACAACAGAATCAAACATGAAAGTGTATTTACATCCTAATTCTGTGTTAGTCCAGCGCTCCCTTTTGGTGTAATAATGGCACACTGTGATGCAATCGCATCAATGATTTCCTAAAATAAAACCATCAGATTAAGTAGTTCCTAACCTGCACTTAAGTTAATAGTAGTCTATGTAGCTTCTAATTTTGCTGCTAGCTAACAACGCTAACGCAGCAGCTTTTATCCGCAGCAGACAAAGAGGCGGAAGAGATGTAATTGTGTTTGCCAGTAATGGAGAACAGGGGGCTGTCGACTGTCTGTCCAAACGAGGCTAACCAGGCATGATTAGGCCCCCTGCTTCCATTCTTGGCTCAGTCTGCAGATATATTCATATCCCGCTGTCCAGCTAAGAGCACAGCCAGGTACGATGAGACATGTCTCTGCGTTTTTATGTGGCCGCTAAATGGGCTGCTTCCCTTCAATTACCTCTCAAGTACTCCTTCGGAGAGCCACTGCTTATCTATTTAGAAACAGAGCGCTCAGGATGGAGTTTGAGAGGCTGTGCAAGAGATGTCATGTAAATCCTTAAAGGTTGCACAACCTGACGTCTGTCAAGTTTCACCTTGTTGCGTGATGTGGTTATCTGTTTGATGACGATGCGGTCAGCTAAGACAAGGACTTTGGTGACTGAGGAGAGGAGCAAGCGGGCCGCCTTCACCATCCCCGTCCTATCACTGAAGATTGTCAGACGTCCGTCTGGCTGGGACGGCAAAGCTGATCCAGCATCCGTCAGCTGGGCTATGGCATCACCTGTGAAAAAGAAGACAAGGGTAATGTTTGGTTCAGCAACAGAGCTAGACTGATAAATTGAACAGGCAATATTTTGTCTTAATGCAGATTTGATTTGTTGGTGCGTATAGGTGCAACAAGGGTTGTTCAGATACTGATGCCAGTATCCGAAATGCCTCCGAATTTGGCCTAAAACTTTGGATAGGGAATCGGTGAGCACATGAGTCTATGCACTGATCCAATAATACTCACTAGTATTGAAAGGTACTCAGAATCGACCAATACCTAAGTTCAGATATCAGGGAAGGAAAAAATTGGTTTGGAACAACCCCAGGTGCAACAATGAGTCTTTTTCTCTTTGCCTGAATACCCAAACTCTGGGTATCTACAGACACAGAGTACTAATCCCACACCAGTACTCCCTTTCTCCCAAATTTAAAATCTGTATAAGTCTTCCTCACTACATGGATGCTCATTGGAATTTGTTGACAACTGTGAGTGGATCATTACTGCATCATTTTTATATATAAACCTCAATTACATTTTTGACCATTTTCCATTTGCCAGGTTGTTATGTGTGTGTATCTGGACAAGCCTGTGAGTTGAAAAATTGATTTCCATTGAAAAAAATGTTGTCAGTTGACAAGAAAAAGTAGTCCTGCTCAGTATAAATCCCGATCACGGTTCTCTACAATCAAATTTGGAGGACCACTGGAAAGGGACTTTTTGTTGAACTGAAGCGTTTCTGGCTGACTGTCAGATGATTCAGGAAGAGTCTCCTCCCAGTTGGGGGGAGAGACCCAGAACATGCTCGAGGGTTTCCATATCCCATCTGGCCTGGGAGCGCCCGGGGATTCCCTGAGAAGAGCTGGAAGACCTTTAGGCTGCTTTGCTTTGACTGCTGCCACTGAGATCTGGACCCAGATAAAAGGCAGACAATAAAGGCTGGAGGTCAATTGGTTATTTTTCCTAAATAGCCTTTAAGTTAGTTGAGACAACACTACGCAAAATGTCCCCTCAATCTGCCACATGTCACCTCCAGGAAAACAGATCGTCCTGACCATGAAACACAACAAAACTATATTCAGCTCTGTTGTATGGTAGCTATGCCAGCCTGACCCAAACAGTTTTGGCATGCTTTCTGACTTATGTGAGTTATTGGGGGGTAGACAATCAAAGCTTTCAAATACAATTGGCAAACATTTATGCAAAGAATATGAAAAGGCAAAAATGTCCAATTTTGCCCCTCTTCTTTTATTCAACTTGTCCATACCAGCCCTCAAAGGGAGGAGCACAGAGTTTTAGCCTGCATACCCATCACCAAAATAGTGTCTATCAAGAGGAAAATGTCCAGAGTTAAGTGCGACAGAGAGTGGGTGAGAAATCTCAGGGAAAGAGAGAGCTTAGAGAGGAGGGGGGAGGGGAGATAGCTAGGTCTCTATCGGGTCATGCAGCTTGGCTGTCTATTTGGTTTGGCTGGACCTTTTGAAAGAAGCAGCACTGACGAACTGATTGCATCCGACAGGCTGCTTTTCAGTGCCAGCTCCACTAACCAGCTAAAACATCTAGGCCTGGCTCACAAAGACTGCTGCTCAACCCCATGGCCCTAGCAGGGTGGAGAGCAGAGGGAGCCAACTCTCCCCTCTGAATCCCGGAATGTGAATGGTATGGAGTGGAGTATGGAGTACTTTCATGACCCTTGTACAACAGAGCTGTCCAACTGGCTCCTTAGTTGTCATGTAAACTGTCTACCTTTGTATCTTCTGTTCATTGTGAAAGGTTTTGTTCCTACATCGACAATCATGCATCAGGTGTAATGGAGTCTGCTTTTTTTTGGTATGATAGATTTATTATTCATAAGTGAAGACTTGAAAGGCCGATCCTTGAAGTGTTGGTGAAGCGCTTGCAGGCAGTTGAACTTGCATGACTCAACGGACGGCAATGTCTGTCTGTCAGGGGATTGCCATGAAATTAGGTACAGATTCATGTTCCCCTCGGGCTAAATTTGATTAACTTTGGCGATTCCTTAACTTTTTATCTGGTGCCATCACTAAAGTGACATTTGGGGGCAGCTGTGGCTCAGGAGGTTGATGGTTCGATTCCAGGCACCTTCA
The DNA here is from genome assembly GCF_900880675.1 of Sparus aurata. NCBI lineage: Eukaryota > Metazoa > Chordata > Actinopteri > Spariformes > Sparidae > Sparus > Sparus aurata. The sequence continues at coordinate 17,363,580 of NC_044189.1, read as the reverse complement.
GTCTATATGTAGAAGTATCATCTGGCATAAATACTGAATCCCAATTCCTGGTGACACTTCCATTGCTGTGTGAGTGGTTGCTTGAATTTTGCTTTAAAAATGGCTGAATTATCATTTGATTTATTATCAAAATAGTTGGCAATCTTGGCATCAAATCAATTGACTAATTGTTGCAGCGCTGCTCAGCTGTACTTTGAGTTTAGTGCTAATTAGCAAAAATGTTAACAATGCTAAAGGTGGTGAACATGGCAAAAACGATCCCTGCTAAAGCCTCACAGAGCTGCTGACATCGCCTTCAACTTGTTTCTGTCTTTTATGAGCGAAGTCAAAATGAGACCAATCTTTGATGTGCTGGTACGGTGCTTCGAGGCAATCATATTCCCTCTTTTTTCCAAACTCATTTTTTACCACATGAAGTCCAGTATGAAAACACTCACTCCCAACTATCATCTAATCTTAAATCTTTCCAAGGGAGCAAGAGAAATGCAAATGATGTGCGAATGACGCCGAGAGACTGAGTGAAATAGACAGAGACAGAGATCCAACACAGATTGCCTCCACTGACCTGCCTCATTGGATCTCTGCAACGCTGTGATGATGGGTAGCATCTAATTAAACTAGTGCTTTCAGCCTGCCTTTATTTCATTCATTATAGCACACAAGGCTGAAGCCTGCCTGATTAAACTCTCCCCGCGGCTAGGTATTAGAGAAATGTCAATCCTTCACTAACTAGCTCTTCTCTCTCCTGGAGACTTAAAGACTGAAAAGTCTCTCTTTTTCATCCCTGAAGATGTCTCCATCATTCTTTTTTTTTTTTTAAATAGAAGACGAGACAAAAAGGTCTTCTTTTTATAATCAGGGAACAGTTGTACAATGTCTGTCAGGATAAGTGAAAGGGAAAACTGTGAAGACACCTCCGTCAGAGGAAAGCGAGAACGGGAATAAATTAGTACACAGTAAGCAATGCACACACAAATGCACACATATACTTTACTTGGCCTTACCTTTGCACACACATACACGTTCGCACGCACACATTTTCTCATCAGTCTTTTCTCCTCCCACCAGCACTCTCTTTGTCTCCGATTTAGCTGTCTTTACAAATCAGCGCTGTGCGAAGATTAAACGCTTTCCTACACAAGCTGGCTCCCCCAACATAAACCTATTATCACGCTGTTGTGTCTAAATTCTTATCCTATGCGATTTTGTTTCCGGTCTGCTCTGTAGGAGGCTAAATGAGGTTCTTGTTTTGCTTGATAAGAAGTGAGTTTCCGGATACAAAGAAGCAAGCGCGTGGCGACAACTATCTAAACGAAGAACTGTGAGAAGTGGAAGTGGAAAGGAAGGATACATGTGTCTTGAGTATTTTTAGATGGCAAAAACAAAGTGTGGAGAAACAAATTCCTGACAAAACCATCACCTCTTCTTTCTCTGGTTCAATAAAAGCTGTCGTCTCCCAAGAGTGATCTGCACATTCTTGTTCCTTTACACTGGTTGTCACTGTTTCCAGCACTCCTGCAACCCTCTCTACCTCTTTGTCTCTCTCGCTTGTTTGCTGGTTTATACTTGACACATCCAAACATCCATCCAGGCAGATGAGGCCTCTTGCAGCTACATTTCAGGCGAGAATCGGACCACTCTACCCTGAAAGCATGTGATCTGCAGGATGAATGTTTTGAATGAAACTGCAGAAATTAAGACATAAAGAGAAAGTTAAACGCCAGCGAGCAGATTCAAACCGTGGGGAAAAAAAAAAAATTAAGGCTCCTTACCCTAAGGTTGAGAAAGCATTCTATGTGGCAGTGAATATTGGGAAAACAACACGTTAAATCTCACCAAGTCTCTGACAGCCTTGCATCAGAATTTATTATGGCCGTGCTTTCCAAGCCAGCGCAGCCTTTTTTCCGGCTTTAATTCCAACCTAATAACAACAGTGTCTTTAGATCACTCTGGAGGTGCTCTGGTACAATACTGTTTGACGGCCAGGCTGTCTCCCACAAATCGAAATTGGCTCAAATCTGATTACACTCTGAAGCCTGTAGGTGATGCTGGGTGCTTTATGAGAGAGTCACAGTTTGTCTTGGCACATAAACACTGTTGAGGGGGGACATTAACTTAAGACTTAACGGTTTGCAATGAAAACTGATGCTTATGCTTATAATATGCTCGTGACAGGATGATACAGTATCCACCATGAAGAAGCCTTTAGGATGAAGTACTCTCATTTAGTTTCGCAACATAAATCTGCTGCTCGCATCCCCTCCGAAACACTCGACAAAGTGTTGAGTTCAAGCGCAGTAATTCAGTGAAATTGGCAGCACATAATAAGATCCGGCCAAAGATGCCTACCCGCTCTGCGCGCCTCGAAGCAAGCTTGACCCATCTCATCCTTCAGCTCTTGATTCTCTGTGGCGATGGCTTCCCCGACGGCTACAAAACGTCCCACAGCCACGCTCACTGCCTGGCCCACCCTGTGTATGGCTGCCAGGGTGCGCTCGGACTTCTTTGGCTTGTCTTTATGATTTATCAGAGTGGTGATCTGCAGGAACATGTGGAGGAAAAAAAGGGGAAAGACCAATGTTACTTATGTATAGGAAACACATACTTTACACTGCAAAAAAAAAACAAATGTTAGTGAACAATTACAAATATGTATGGAACATGGCAGCTATGACTTTCTTTACTCTTTACTGTTAATCTTTTCAAATTATTATCATTTATTGTCAGTGTTGGGCAGTAACACATTACTCAGTAATCTATTACTGTAATACATTTACTTTTCCCAGTAACAAGTAGTGTAAGCGATTACAATTTAAAAATCAGTCATAACAATACAGTTACTATATCATGTAGCACAGTGTTGCTGCATTGCCAGAATACAATTTGTTGTTTGTACACAGTTGGCTGTCTTATGATGGTCTGTAAATGCGGCAGGTCAGAGCAGGCCACGTCGCCTGCTAGCCAAAAAGCTGACAGTTGGAGGATGAGGAAGAGACGTGTGTCTCTGTGAGTTTGTCTCAGTCAAACATGCAAAGAACACCGTGGTCTGTTGCAAACTTTGTGCGAGCAGAAAAAATGCTTTCAACTGAAAGATAACAAAATGTAAATTACTGAAGCATCTGATACGGCAGCACAGCAATGTGACAATTTGAGGAGTCAATGGACGGCGAAGCAATATGCACTGAGGCTTGACAACAGAGGCTGGATTTCAGAGCAGGACACTGTTGTGGAGGGGATGTTAAGTGGACAAGATGTGAAGAAGCTCGTTGCTGTTATATCATGGAGATGTTACTCAGGTTAAAGTAATATCGTCACATAAAAAGTAACGTAACTAATTACTTTTGTCGCCAAGTAATAAGTAAAGACAAGTAAAGTAATATCATTAATTTTTAACAGAGTAAAACCTAAACTAAAATTTGGCTGTGGCTCAGGGGTAGAGCCAGCATCTCGTTATTGGAAGGTACTGAACCCCTAAACTGCTCCTGGTGTGCTGGTCGGCACCTTGCATGGCATCCACCGCCATCGGTGTATGAATGTATGTATGAATTACCGTAAGTGACTTAGGACAAAAGCCTAAATGTAAATCTAAATCTAAAGAGTAACTCATAACACTTCCCGAGTAACCTGCCCAGCACTGTTGAAAATCACCAGCAGATTAACCAATAATAAAAACAACAGTTGCAACATAGCAACATAGTTAGGTATTTAACAGTTGCTTTCCACTGACCTGTCCAAAAGCCTGGAGAAAGATAACTGAATAGTTGTATGGTTGTACTTCACCAAATTAGAATTCAATAAAGGAAAGTATGCTGCGGTTATACCCTAACAATATTTTTGATAAGGGAGCATGTTGAGTCTGCTGCACACACTCCATTTGCTTATCAGCAGAGAGGGGCTTCCTGCCCGTCCAGCTACAAGAGATAACATTTTGGAAACGGCCCGCAGATAACTTGCTATGTGTGTCAGTAAGAGAGAAAGTATGTCTATAGTACCAACACATTGTTTCATACAATATGCAGATGGGACACACACCAAATCTTCTGTGGCATATTCAAGACCGCTGGGAACAACAACACACACAGGGAACTCAGGTGGGGCCTCTTAGTGGTAATTGAGGTTATCAATTATGAATGGGTAGAGCTAATTTTCATCAATTATTTATTGATTGCTTCCACTCTCTCCAGCTGTCATCATTGTGCGTGCAATTGTGTGCATGTGTGTCAAACCATTTGGGTCAGGGGGTGGGTGGGTGGTGATTTTAATTGGCACATGAGCTGCAGGTGGTCCAAGTGGGGAGCCTTTTACTGTGAGTTACAGAAGACACGCTGGTTCTGCCGAGCTCTGACTGGCTGTTTGAACGACGCAGGAATGTCAGACACCGAAAGAATCTGAATGAAATTTCCCCTGAAATGAGTAACGGCTTGTTGGATCGCACACACAAAAAGTGGACAGGTTGTGGCCAAACACAGCATTACATTTTTTGTTGTCTGGGATCATAATGAGATTTATCACATTATCAAAATACTTGCCTTGATTTGCTTTTTTAGTTATTGATTTAACATTAACTTTATAAATATAGTGTTAGTAAATGGTAAAAATTCCCAAACTCTTGCTCACCACAAATGGCTGACTATAAACCTGCTACAAATGCCTCCTGACTGAATGCCACAACGCTAAATTAACCTTCGTCAGCAAACTGGCTGCCCTGCGAGACATGACTCACATTAATACCGACAGTTTCATCAAGTTTCACTGCGTTCTTTAAACTGATTTTGGCTACATGTTTAACACTGCTTAAGTTGTTTCACAGTGTCATGCCTCCATGCTCATTAGCACTGTGTAGCGCACAGCAACCGTGTTTCCGACTGAAAAATACCTCAACTGGTAATGTGTGAAAAAGGATCGCCACCAGGTTTGGCATAAAACACAGAAAACTGTACTGCTCAGATGTCTTTTGCAGTGAAGGTCATATCTCTATACTGCACTGACGTCTCAACACAGTCCTGTCCATTCACAAAAAACATGCTCAACCTTCAAGTCCTTCTGTTATGTCCTATAAAATGACATAAAAGGTGTTGCGTGACAAGAATCTAAATACATTATATAAATCAAGAAAAAAGAGAGATTAGTCATTAAGGAGATAAAGTTTAGGCATGCGGGGACACAGAGCAATAATGAAAGACTGCAGTTGTATCAATATATATTTCAGTGTATGTGGTGTGTGGCAGTTCTCCAAATCCAAATTGACTTTTTTTTAATGTCACAATTTGTTTCGATAAAAAAGAAAAAAAAACCTCCAGCACTGATGGCTATGTTACTATCTGACTTGTTTCTATTTTCAAACTCTTCTTTAAAGACATAGGGGTATTTTACACCAGCTTGCTTTTTATCCAGGTGGCATTTTGCAGGTTAGGATGATGCAAGCTCATATGAAGTTCACCAAAAATAAAGATTCCAGAGTTCAACAAAATAGAAACCTTCGGGGTTTCAATAATAAACAACGAAGATAGAAATAAGTTCAGTTTGTTACAAAGGTCAGTTGCTCAAATCTGTCCCGAGCAGATGCTCATTCAAAAGAAATAAATAAAGGATTTCTGAAACATCTCTGACAGTGCAAAGCTAGCTGTGTACTGAGCACTGATATTAGCACTCTGAATTCATTGACCGGAGTTGAAAGCTCATGTCAATATCAATCAATAATCGATTGAAATCTCAACACCATTAATATGTGATTTTCTCATTGTGAGCTGCACTGGCTGCTCTGATAAGTAGCTGCTTAAATCGCATGAGCACATTTTGAAAAAAAAAACATTCTGTTACCCAGCTTCTCTCTCGCTCTCTCGCTCTCTTTCTCTCCCTTCACTCATTCTCCTATGTAACTCCACCTGTCAGTCTTCACATTTCTCTGTGACGTTAAGAAATTGACGATCAGTTGTTTTCTTTTCACAATTCTCTGAAAGACCATTGTTCTCTAGCAAAATCCTGACCCGTAAAGTGTCCAAAAATCTTAGGGTCTGTCAGTCAAAACTTTATGCATCACTCCGTTTCAGTATTAAAGCTTTCTTCCCTGCCAGCCCACTGTTTCTCACTGACTCACACACACAGAGTAGGCTACTACTTGTTAGAAAACGCAGATTCTGGCTGGCTGGCTGGACATGACGCAGTCTAACAGAGGGTATCAGGGCACCGTGGCATATGATTCAGGCCTACGTCATGAAACAGACCGTCGGTCAACAGCAGGTGGCATTTATGTTATACAACAGACCTAATAAACATTTCTGTCCTGTCAAATTTAAGTTGACGGCTGACATATTTTTTTTCTTCTGGAGGAACTGTGTCCGTGTGTACAACTCATAATGTTTGTGCACACTGATGCACATGTTGCTTTTATGTCTGCAGGGTGCATGCACATCTGAATGCAGGGAAAGGCACGATTGTTTCCTCAGAGGACTTGTACAAGCAAATGGTGACGCTAATGAACACTGGGGCTGGCGCTGATCCAGAAGCCAAGCGTTTAAAGTGGGGGGAGAGCATGAGAGAGGAACCTGTGAGTGAGCCTGGAGGAAGAGAAAGTGACAGAAAGAGACGGAGAGACAGACAGAGAGAAACAAAAGAGGGTCAGAAGTGACTCCGGGAAAAAACCCGATAAGGGATCTTCCCGTGTGAGAGCAGCTTTTTCCACACTGCAGCAGAATGGCGCAGGTCGGAAGTTACTTTAACAAGTTTAACGCGGTGTGTCTGTGAAAGACAAACACAGTGAAACCTCTGTGTGAATTGCAAAGAGAGACGGGGAGGGAAATAGAGAATAGCCACTGCCTGGGATTTCCTCCTTTAGGGATTACTAGGTGGGTACACTTACTGGACTGTGCAAACAGGAACAGAGCAGGGTGGAGAGAACATAATATTGATACAGTGCCATCGCAGAGGGGAGGCCATTGTGTTTGTGTGCTAACCGTCCAGAGACAAGTGCACACTTTTTCTACATTTGTCAGTGGAAAAAAAGTTGAGAAAGAAAACAGTTAATTCATTGTTGAAGCATTATTTAAAGGTGCAGTATGTAAGAATTGGGCTCTTGTCAAATTCAAACAAATCACAAGCCTTTCACCGGAGGAACTGCCATCAGCTAGTTAGCGCAGTTAGCCCTGCAGCTAGCAATAAAGACTAGGTGCTCGGAGCACCGGGGAAGTGTTAGCAAGCACAGAAGGTTTGGAACCGGGTTGAGTCTAGCTGGTTTACATTGCATAACCAGTAGATACTCTGCAACACAACAGAACACAGGCATCGTAACGTCAATCTTAGTTGATTTATTTCTAACAAGTATAACAAGTAAACAAGACTACAAATATGGCCAGACACTCAATGCCAACTTTCAGTTCTCCACAGATTTTTACACTTCATATTCTATGGACACATTTCAATCGATAACAGCATAAATATTGAGGTTCGATACCGGCTTCACTCCTTACTGGCAGCTACTCAATCATTAATGCTGCCTTCAGGCCAAAGGTTAGAGTTGTACTGTACTTTTTCACCACAGTCTACTCATTTAAAATGTCTTTCTCTCAGTTCATCCTCTCCTTTTCTCAAGCACACACATCTCGCCATACCATGCTGCTGTGCTCTGCTGCACTCCAGCAGCGTTTGAATGCCAGTGAGCACTCCTAACAAAGCAGCATCCGGCCCAAAGCCTCCCCAAACCCCCAGAGGATTTACAAGATCTGAAATCTGTGAAATAAGCACAAATGTTGCTTTAGATGCAAAGTCGGACCTCCAATAGATTTGTTTATTGACAGGGCTAACTGAACACTTCCATGACTGAAAAAAAACGTAACTCTTTTTGTTTTGTTGTTTCTGTCAAGGCTGCTTTATCGACCGTTTTGATACAGAAGGGTGTGCTGTGGAGGAAAATGGCTTAATCTGCTACCTGATGCAGTAAATGTGAAAATGTTTTATTTTTCTTCTTCTTTCCTTTTTAATAATATATTGTTTTAGTATCATTTGCACTCCTAATGTTTTATTTACATGCCAAACAATGTTGGGCCCAAAAGAAGAATAAATATGATGATTAAATGTCTGCATGGCAGGAGAGAAAACTTACATTTCCCCTGAAAAATGGACTTCCATGTTGAATTTGTTTTCCTGTCCAGAAAAAGCATTGGTGAAGCGAGATAATAATTAAACCACAGTATTGCAACTGGGCTCTAAATAGATTGGGAATCCATTTTTCTTTGGGCCCTTCCGCAGCCTGCTCAGATTGAACAGGTCTGAATTAGGGCTGCACAATTAATCGAAATATTATCAAAACTGCAATGCGGCCCTGTGCAATTTTCCCAATCACAGAAGATGTAATGTTGTGATAAAGGTAAAATGTGTGACACAACAACACTACAATAAAGTACTGCAGTACTGCAGAGAGGCACTGGCCTACAAGTCTTGTTCTCCAGATGTAATTAAACATATTTGTTCATCGTGATTTTAATACTGTAGTTTTTCAGTAATATTTGGAATAACAATTTGATGAAATAAAAACAAAATGATGAAATAATGATCCCAATTTTATCTTTGTTGTACTATATTGCACAGCTCTAGTTTGAACTGTGATTTGCCTGTCATAGTGTGCTGATATTCGTCGAACCAATTCAGATAGTGCTAACCCCAGACTAACTTTTAGTGCTGTTCTTAACACAGTAAAGCTTCAAAACTGCATTCATAATGTTGATATTAGAATTCTAGGTCAATATTTGATTGCTGCACAGCTGTTTTTTTGCATGCTGGTTTGGACAAAACCATCAATAGGGATTTCAAGACCTGGGAATGACACTCCACTACCTACTCCTTTTCTCAGAATCAACTCACCTTCACCAATCTAACAGCCAAATAAATAATTTTCATATAACTACAATAACAAAAAACTATTTCAGCTCTAGCACCATTATATTCATATTATGTATCTGCATTCACTTGGCGCACATCATGCATCACTTTGGGCTGGAAGATATGGCCTAAATATTATATTCTGATATTTTTGGACTAAATGTATATCTGGATACATGAAACATATATTGTTATATTGAACATCTCCTCAAAAGCACTTCATAACTGCCTGCACTGGGCGACCAAATCAAAAATACTGCAAAATATAAACACAATGAGATTTCTGATCAATAATCATCAATAATGTGGATACAATGACTAAGTGGTAAAAGACCAAGTTTAGAAAATGAAATGACTTTACTGTAATTCAGCCTTGAAAACCAAGAATAAACACTTATGACACATCACATTATAACCAAACTCTAAGACCATATATAGTGTGTTATTAGATGACAATATATTATTGATATTTTGCCTAGCTCTTCTGAATAGCTACACTACCGCAACATGCCTGTTAGTTCCAGCTTGTTATGGACATCATTGAGCATTTGACACTGAAAGTCAAAGAGAGAAAAACTCTAAAAAAAATGTAACATCTCAGGACTTAAAAGAACAATGTGAACCCTGCTGCTGCTCCCACATACACACACACAACTCTGTATAAAGTCTCTCTTTTTCTGGCTGTCACATTAACACAGCAGAGCCTGTCCATCCCCTCCTTGTTACTCTCTCCCCTGGTACACGACCAGTCAATTCCCAGTCATCTACCTCTCATCTCTTTGTTGTCCATAATTAGTAAGACAGTTACAAGGCCATAAAAGGGACGTCAACAGCTTACCCCGAGCAACACAATACACGAACAAAGCCCACCCATTGGTTAGCAGGAAATCTAGAGTCACACCTCAAGGACACACTGACCGACTATAAATCAGAGGGTAACAAAAGCTGGAAACATTTGTGGCTGCCTCCCATGTCTACTGACGGGCTTTCATTGAATAGCTGTGCAGGGAGAAAGTTTGCCGTTATCTGAGTCATTCTTTCTCCCTGCTTGTTGTCTTTCTCAGCTCTGACTCTTGGATTGTGCAGTTGTATGAATGTGAAGATAAATGGCGGCGTCTGCTGAAGAAAACTCCAGTTTACTCACAACAGATCAATCCGAATCCCCTCTTCCAACGGCAAAGTTGCGCCGTTCTTGTCATTTAATAAGTGCAAGAAATCCTTTCACAAACAAAGGCAGCGGGATGACAGTGAGCGTGAACAAGCTCATCCCGGAGGCCTGACGGGGCTTTTATTAATAACACATTGTCACCATTCATCACAATAACTGCCTGCTTGCAGAGTGTTATGTTGGTCTGCTTATTTGTCTAATTTGTATCTCTCATTCCTTTGAGCTTTAGCCTGCTGATGTGACTAACAACCTGAAAAGAACTTTCTGTTTTTCCAGAGCAAAAAGACTGAGAATTAAGATTATTTGAGATGGAGACAGAATCAAACATCACAGTCACACATTCAGCGTTAAGGTTAAATTCAACCCAAGTGTTTATCAAGGTCTTGTGGAGTACTACTGCATATGTGTAAAAAGTAGTATAAAGCCTTCTGTGGCTCAGAGGAAGCTGCTTTTAATCTGATAAATTGCCTCCAGTGATGTCACACAATGGCTGTTGCATTGTGGGTAATGTAAGTTGCTGTCCAATGGTCTTTTTTTTCCCATGCATTCTTCCTTTTCAAAACCTACAGATGTAAATGCACATTCTTGCTAAATCTGGCACTTTTACATTGAGTATATTATACTGATGTGCATTAACTTGCTCTGTCCCTGTCAAATAAACAAATGACATAAATAAGTTTAAGGGTCTCCACATGTGAGAAGCATTATGTGAGAAACATTATCAATCAATCGATGGTGACAGCGGTTATCTATTAGCTTGTGTGCAGATAGTATTTCCTTCACTGTGTGTATTTGTGCTTGAATAACCATGATTTGTATAACTTATGCAAGAAATAATTGGACAGTAGTTTGTGTGAAAAGAAAAAGAGCAGGGGCAGCGACACAAAACAACCGGTTTCACATCTCAGTCGTTTTTAATTCAGATCAGATGAAACCCTCTGCATTATTTTGTCTGAGTGAGTTTTTCGTGTTTGCCCTTGTTAATATGTGAAAAAATTCTCATACTTTGGTAGCCTCCGGTTTCGTCACTCCTGCTGCACAAACTCTACAGCACATGGATCAGGTTGTTAAAAATAAACAGGAAAAAGAACACTTCCAGGTCTCATTTCGGCCCATTACGGAACAAAGAGATCGTTGTTGCAGGGAGAGCTGCACCTGAAAGGACACTGAATGTTTGTACTCTCCCTGCTGATTTCTCCTGGAGTTTAACAGGGGGGTATTTTTTGTCTTCCACAGAATCTGTGAGTTTCTGTTCGGGTCTTTATTGATGCAAGGAGAGAGACGTGGCACGCTGTACGCTGGGGGACTGCGAGATGGAGAGGAAAAAAAAAAGCGTAAGAGGAAAGGGATGAAAGTCGTACTGAACATGCACTTTAATGGGCGAGCAAATTCCTTCCAAATTGGCCGCGAGCAGACGGGAGTTTGATGCCGCACTGGACGCCAGCCAGCCTGGGGAAGCGGTGCGGGGAGATGAAAAGAAAGACAAGGGAGTCAGGAGGAGAGCGGATACAGATAGACAGGGAGAGGTGAGGGGAGCGAGAGAATAAAGAGGAGGACGTGTCACGTCTACATCATGTCTTGTTTCTTCCTCACTGTGTACCTAACACCATATTCTCTCTTTCAAATTTCCCTCCCTTGTGACTCATTGTCTTCGCCTCCGCACCTTCATATAACTCTCCTCTGGCTGTCTTGTGTGTGCGCAGTGCTCCAAGTGTGGTCCCTGGAGCCAGGTTGCTGCACTACAGTACTGTGAGATACCGTACACTAGCAGCTTGTGATGTTTAAGCTGCATCCTTCGGGGTTTACTGTAAATCCATGTACACAGAATGGTAAAAATAAGGGAAAATAAGACCTGCTGCGCCATCCCACTCTTACTCAGAAAGCGTATGCCCTTTCATTCCCAATGAAATGAGTACATTTATAGGGTCATAATGTCAAGTGAACAACGCACACATTGACAGTTACTTCATGAACTGTTCTGAATGAATACGGCTAGTTTTTCTAGACAAAGAGTTGTTCACCAGTTGGTCATCGCTGACCAAAAACATGCCAGTCCGCTGACCAATTGTCGACCCGTACTCTGTAACAATGAGTCACTAGCAATTGTAAGCTGCACTCATTTTATGCTCTTTCAGCTGCCTACAGACACAAAGGTAAGAGTTACTGAGTCAGCTAATGGGAGCAGAATGAAACTTCTCCGGCGCACCTTGTTAAATTAGAACCACAAGGTAGCAGTTCAATTTAGCATAAAGGCTGAGCTGAACCATATCCATACGTCGCCCTGACTGGTCGTGCATTCTTTGGGAATTAGATTGCATATGCAGAAGCTATTTTTCATTTAGAAACCTTTCGCACACACATACCTTCAGAGAAATAAGTACATGCACGCGCACGCACACACACACGCACACACACACACACACACACACACACACACACACACACACACACACACACACACACACACACACACACACACACACACACACACCACAAGCTGTTGAGCTGAGTTAATCTTTATACAGCTTTTAAAACCCAAAAGAGTAAGCACCTCACCAAAATCCCTAAACTTGGGAGAGGTAATAGAAAAAAGCAGAAACTGGAAAATTTTGCTAAACTTTTTTGCTCTGACTTGATTGCTCAGTGTATTGCAATGTGTGACACCAAAAATGACACCATCTGCTTATAGAGATGTTCTCAGTAAGCCTCGCTTTCACTATGCTATCTGGTCTGCCAGCAGGTCTCAATTTTCCCGCAAAAATGAAGGTCTGCCATTGTGCAAGCAAAACAGGAGGATGCCTTGTTTTCCATGGTCGCTATCCCCAGGTAGAGGTAGAACAACTTGAATACTGTGGAACAACTGGAGAACTGTGGAAACTCTACACTGCTGATGGAGGAGGCCAAGAAGGTGAAGAGAGTGGGTGAAAGAAACCGAGGTAAAACAAGAGTGAACGGACGGGCATTCACTTGATGGAGAGCTCCAGTGTTTTGTCGAAGTCTGTTCCCTCGTTGAGGGAGTGTTCACCCTTAACACCAGGACTCAAGACAGCTCAGAACTGGCATACTTTCTACTAGCTGAGAAAGTAGCAAAACATGCCTACTTATTAATACAACCAGGTGTTCTACTTCACTGTGTAACAGAATGAGATCGAAGGTTTTATGCCTTGTCTATTTCCGCTTAAAAGGCAGTAAAGAATTTTGCAGTTATTTAAGTGCTTTATGGCTATATAAGAAGACGCACAGTAAGGCTGTATGGATGCACACGTTTTAACAGCTGCTTAAAGAGATTTAAAATTTGTATTCACTTGTCAGTTTGTTTGTGTGTGTATGTGTGTACGTGTGTGTGTGTGTTGTGTGTGTCTGTGTGAAACTAGAGAGAAATTAGAAAGTGAAAGTCTGTCTTATCAGCGCAGACAGACTATGCTTGTTGTAATGAACTACATAGAAAGCACCAGCGTTATGCTCCTCTGAGTCCTTTCCCGGGACAACTGACCTAAGATCAGTCTGATTCGAGGCCTAATTTAGGCTCCCCAACTGCCAGTGATAGCAGCCTGTACAATACGTCTGCATGCAACTAGCAAAGCCCGCTTTTCCTCTCTCTACTTCCACCACTTGGACACACACACACACACACACACCCCTATAGAGTTGAAGCACCAAACTTTCTTGAGATAAAGATGGTGAGGGCAGCGATTTGGCAGTCATAACCATGGCCCCACAAGGGTGATTGAACATAGTTGGTTTTGCCCAGTAAGACAAATAATTCCAGAGAAAAGATCAGTGTGTGCCTATACGAACACAAGATAACAGGGATAATACCAGCTGATTGCCAAGGAGGGGAGCAGAGGGGGGACAAGGGCACAGAGGAGGTGATGGATGTGGGAAGACTACAGAGGCCAACAGACAAGCTGACAGCCATGTAGCGTAGTGAAGCTACTGCCAACAAACACATCAGCATCCCTGTGTATTTATGCCCCGAGGGCAAACCTCTCTGTGTGCTTACGTCTCTTTGAGACCTATTACTGAACTTTAACTGCTGTTGCATGAGAACACTACTTCAGATTTCTTTTTCTCACCATAATTATCACAGCGTGAGTTTTTGATAGCAGTATATATCTTCTAACACAATGAGAAAATAGCTGTTAAACATATCAGAGCACTTCAAGGCACAAGCCCATCTGCTGATTATCGTGAAGAGCAACTGGTAAAACATCTGGTCAGTGAAATTTTAGAAATATTTGTGAAGAAAAACCCAAAGATATCCGTTTCATATGGCATGAAACTGAGAAAAGCAGAAACAGTAAAACTTACAGTTTAGGTGCCCTTATGTAATTCTGGACAATAATGTTAATTGTTTAACTGTAAAATATATTGCCCTCATCACATACGTTTCTTCCACGTAACAGCAATTGAGGGAGCACTGCACAAATGTGTGTTGTATATACATTCTGTATATATAGAAATATCCGCAAATAGATCAATATCTTAATTTTGTACTCCCCAAGCATCAGCCCCAAGAATCCAGGATCCATCAGGCTCTTGAACTTAAAAGAGGACAATGTATTCCTGTTGCTTTAACAGTTTATTTCTGCTTCCCCAGGTGGAAAACAATAATTAAATTAATTATATGGATTCAATAAATTATGCCATTGAATTATTTATATTTCAATTCTGCTACAGGGCTCAGTAATGGTTTGTTTCTTCATGCCTCAGGTCATTTCAAAGATAGCATTACCTTTTATTGGGAACAGTAAGTCTTCCTAAGTGTATGTTAGCAGTAACAGTTTGGCGGAATTGGTGATGTATCGTTGCTCAAGCAAGCTGTATCTAAATCGCCATGTTTTCACGTTTCACTCAAAGCTGTCAGAGATGTGATGATGTAATCCACAGAGCCAGATTTCACTTTGTTTGACTAGAGTCTGAGCGGTGGATAGACAAAGTAAACATGGTGGGTGAGGAAGCGGGGGGACACGTGAAAAAGGTTACAGATCAGAAGACAAGCACATGACACGAACCTTGGCCTGCTCGGCTCGTGCGTGCGGAGGCAGACGTAGAGAAGTGGGGGGCGTACCTGCACGCGGATACAGAGACGAGAGCTGACGGACAGTAAGGACAACCTGAACGGGGCCAGCAGTTGAATGAGTTTGGATTTTTATCAGATTGTACCTCGTTGGAGTTGTATGAGAAAAGGGCAACATTTGGCCTTCAGGCTTTGCCTCAACAATCACAGCTGACATTTGAATATGTGGACAGGCAGATTGAATCCGAGGCAAACATCAGCGAGAAGGTTAGAGCTAATGAATTAAAGCTAGCTGCGTCCTGGTGCGTTTAACCAGCTACTCAAGAAAGACAATGACCAAGAACCGGACTAAATCGTGTAATATCAGACAGACTTCTGTTGTAGATTAGATTATGGAAAATGACAAGCTTGCAAGTTTCTCTTTGTATCAAGCAGCAAAAAAAGCTGTAGCATGACACACATGGCACATCCTGTGAAGTGACTATTTTGCACACGCGACCCTGGAGCTCAAACAATGCCCTGGTCGATACTAACACATCTACCTGCGTGCTAGTCACAGTAGTAGTGTTTGAAATCTCAAATCCCTTTTGTATATAAAATGACAAATCTGTCCAGACATTCAATGCCAACATTTGGTACTTGATAGTCTCCAATACTTTGTGTTATAGGAATATTTCTGTCAGCACTAAATGAGTATAGAGGATTCAATTCAAAGCCTTAGCGCCAGTGCATGCCAGTCACATTTCGTGACTAAAAAGCCTGTTAACTTCACATCACAAGCAGTGAAAACACAGACCTCAATCAGATTTCTACTTCTTTTATTTGTAGGCGCTCAAGTTAGAAACATGATGAAATATGGCTTCACTCTCACTGTGAACAATCACAAGAAGTCTTGGGGCCGGAAAGGGGTCACACATAGGCATTGCAGTCTAACTTGTAAGTTAGCGGAGACAGTATTGTGGTCCTGGGCGCTGTTCCAGCCAGTGTTACGAGGCAACCTCTTGTTTACAGAGAGATTTTGCTAGGCTATGTTCCACTATCTACATTATTCAGTGAATAAAACAGTTAATGTGCGTGTAACAATGATGTAATTAAACTTCTGTCTTCAGGAAAACGACTTTTTAGCAGCAAATCACAACACTGATGTTGTACAGGCATGCTCTGTGTGTGTTGAGAGAGAGCAATGATGAGAGAGATGGTAAGTATGACGCTGGTTGAAGCATGTTCTGTGCTCCTGTGACCAACATGACATGCCAAGGCCGCGATGTCTGCATAGTTGAATAGCACTGGAGTAGAGAAAAGACAGCCACTGAAACACTGTAACACACACACACACACACACACACACACACACACACACACACACACACACACACAGCTTGCAGTCAACAGAGCACAATACCGCTTTTCATTCCTTCTTGCTCACGTAATTCTCTGGATAGAAGGTTGGAGGGAGGGAGACGGAGACAGACAAAGAGAATGTCGGGGGGGGTCAACCAAGGAGAGGAGAGATGTGCCCTGAACGCAACGTGACTGCCAGGTCAAACTCCCTCCGGCTGTCTTAACTGTTCACCTGCCCCTTCTCAGGTGTACCCGGGGATGCATCGAGGAACGTACTGTGGGGGTCAGCCTCAGATACAGAGCTCCCCGAGGCTGTGGCTCGGCCGGGCCATGAGACCTATATGCACCGAGCTTTTCATGCTGTGGCAGTGTCTGCTCTGTGCCCTAGCCAGAAATAGAAATAGATGACTTACTTGAATATTATTTATTTTCTTGTGCAGTTAAGACTCCAAATGGGTATACTACCTGAGGTCAATGCTTTATCTGAGTTCCATACTAAAGCAATACTCATCTTAATTCTGTGTTCTGTTTGAGGAATATAACACATTTTTCAACAAAGCCTATTTCCATTTTACAAAAATCTGCCACATTTCTCAGTGTGTCAGTGTTTTATGGTTAAAGGAATAATTAAACATTTTGGGAATTACCCTTGTTTGCGTTCTATCTGAAGCTGCACGCTTCCCACTACATGATTGTAGCACTGATTTTCCACCCAACAACAGTTTCTGGAGACTGGCAACAAAAGCCCCCAGATCACTCCCAAATTGGCGCTCGATCGCTGCTTGTGAACAGTTCAAAGACACAATCTGAGAGCTCATCGATGCCTCACAGAATCCTAAAACATCTCAAGCATGCTAAATATGTGGTTTTGACAGTGACAGATAGGAGAACCATGCAACAAGCGACAGTCAATGAATGAAGACACAGGCTGGGGGAGAGGAGTGGAGAAGAAGGGACGAAGAGACCACCTGCGCAGCAACAAGCCAGAAAACGTAGCGTGAAGACCAGATAGACTTGTCGGGGATTCCTTTCAAGCATGTGTGACTCCTGCTGCCGTTGCCTTGTGGTATGCAAACCACAATGGCGTCAAGATTCTTGATTACATGACTGAAAGCTGTGTGGTGTGAACAGTACAGTGATCTGACGACTTGGAAATACATGAAGTGTGACCAGGGCAATCTGGTGAGAAGACTGATACCACTTTCATGTCTACACGGCTTTTGGAAAGGTTGCATCACAATCAGCGCATTTACAGGAGGGATTTAATATCAGAGATTGGCTCTCTCTGCAATCGATGGGAGGGGAAGAGCGAGGGCTCACTGTACACACAGCAATCGATATGAATAGCGTTGTTCTCTGAGACGGTTAAAAAAAAATATATAAACATAAAATTCTTAATTGGGTTTTTTCTGCTAGTTTCGGTGTGGGAGTGGGAGGGTCTTTTTTTTCTTTTTTCTTTTTCTTTCTATCTGTATTCTCTGGTTGTCATGTGTTCTTGTTTCAATTTGAAAAACAATAAACATAATAAAAAAAAAAAAAATCTTAATTGGGTCGACCAAATATATTTGAGCGGCTGTAAATATACCACGACGGCCCGCCTAAGTACATCTTATGTGTGGGCAACACTGTATTTACAGTGTTAGAGTCTAGAGTTATGTTAGCCACTCCAAGACAGGAGTATCTCCAAAATGTTGACCTAGTAACGGTTCCTGATGCCTGTATAACACTACAAAATATCTGAAGGAGTGAAAAAGACTGATGATTACAGTTCAAGCACTGACTCTTCTTTTCATTCTTGGTACAAAACTGAGATTTCAGCTGCTTCTGCTCTGCTTTTTCACGTTCAAAGGAATAGCAGTATTTGCTTAGTAAACTGTCGTATCTGTGCTCTTTGCAGTTAAATCTCTGCAGGTGACCGTGACTTTCGCATTAAAGCTGAGGTGGCATCTAACCTTTGGGTAGTCGGCTGAATTGTTCGCTCCCGGCTCTTCATATGACTCACAGCGCGGAATACGTGTCAAAAACTGTACTCTTTCTCTCCTGTTCTGGCTTTTTGTCGCACCACGGCACGACAACGAGTGCTGCTGCAGTGTGCATCATCACTTTTTTGTGTGCAAGGAAGTCAAAGCTTGGTCAGATTAGCTGACTCACCAAGGAGCCCCTCGGATTTAATGAAAAATGCAGATATGTTTTCCTGGACAAAGCATTTAAACCAATTTAGCAATTAGTATATCAATCAAAATGTGATGCTGACAGTGCAGACTTGCTTCACAAGTTTATTTTGGCTGAGCCTTCAAAACAATGTCGAAAGCAGACTTCTTTGAACAGAATATAAATCAAACAACTATGCACGCCAAATGCTGGTTGTGTTTCTTAAACAGATTTCGAAACTGTGCTGCCAGTCGCTTCTCCCTCAACTGCTTGCCTGTGAAGAGCGGCTGGCTCTTTGTTACAGCGATCTGACAGTCAATCGTCTCCGCCTGCCCACGTGTACGCAGAGGAGCCAAGAAGAAACAACAGAATAGATTGTAAGGTTGGCACGCGGTAGACAAAACCAATAAACTCAGCTCATATTTTCCAAGGGACCATTCACTGTCAAATAAACGACAAATATAATCCCACTTATTGCCTGGTATTACAGCTTGGCGTCGATCCTTGGTGCTCTGCCACGGTTCAGGCGTTCAGAGCCTCTCTGAAACCTCTTAGAGATGGCTTTTCAAATAGAGGGATGGAAACACCGCCCAGGGTTTCCAGATTACATATTTGTGATTGTTTCACATGAAGAGAAGTATTCATCTCCGGGGCTTGGCAGCAGACTGGCCCTACCACTCATGTGCCATGGCAGGGTTGTGTTTCCGCTCAGGGAGCAGAAGCTAAAACGAAAGCAGAACAGGCTGTGCACTACCTGGTGCTCCATCACGGCTGTCTTGAAAATAATGGGAAATCTATCAAGTCTTAAGTGGGCCTGCTGAAGGTGCTGAGCGGAGAGCTCTCCAGAGTCACTCTGACCTGTGCTGGTTGTAGTTTACCGTTCGACAAAGTTTTGACAAGCGAAATCAAATCAGTCTTTATTAAACCTGTCATCCTTTATCAGTAATGCACATAATACACTGTTATTGAAACACTCGGTCCGCATGAAAGCCGTACTTCATATCTGAGTGGATGTATTACCCATTCGAGTAACAAAAACGTATTACGGGACCTCACTGACCTGGTTTGTTAGTGCACTGACAGTAACACACAATCTACAGTGTAATCAGTCAGGCTGATGTGAGGTGCAGGAAGCTTTGAGGAACTAGCAGCAGCTGATAAGAGAGAATGACAAACCTGGGAGAAAAACAGACGGACAGCTGTGATGGAGAGATAGTCGGGCGGAGTGGCAGAGGGCATACAGTAAATAAGGAAAGGGGGTGGACAGCTAAGACGGCAAAAAAAAAACAAAAAAAAAAAAACAGAAGGCATGGCTGAGAGGAGCTGCAGAGGGAACGAAGCCAAATGTGTCTTTAAAAGTTTTAAGGTACTGTAGAGGGAGCTGGTAAAGAAACTGCTCTCTTTCAGTAAAGAGAAATAACACCGGAATAGACCAGATGAGACGGTGTGAGTGAGAGCGGCCACTGATTTATTGGGCCTTGCTGGGGGGTAGACAAACAAAACAAGGTTGTGGATCAATTTTTGCTCTGTTAACCAGAATCCAAGGTTAACTAAGATGGGAAGGGGAGCAGAGGGGGATCGATCTCGACCGTTTGCAGAGCACCAGTCCATGACACAAACTAGTGTTGTGGTTCAAAGATCTGTCTTCTCTTTAAAACCCAGTTGCTGTTGGGGCGAGTGGTGACTAAAAGAAATATCATACCACAATTAATCTTTTGCCAATACTGAATTCAACACAGCAGAGAGGCACTTATCAAAAGCCTCCGACTATCATCCATCTAAAAATTATGAGTCTATAATCTAACAAATTCACCTAACAGCACTTCTAAAGCTAACAACTTAACACATTCTATCGTACTTGATTCATCGATGCTGAAACTAAAAGTTTAAAAATGTAAAGTTGTAGTTATAAATGTACCAGACTATTTCATGGCAGCGACAGCCCATTGTTCTGACAGCCAATTAATCCTAAAACAAAAGTCCACTGCTCCACAGGCCCATTGTTCCAATATCCACTCAGGGAAGTTTTATGCCCTTAATATCTTAAGTGTATTTGAACTAGCAGGAAAGGATGAAGACTCTTGCAGGTGACCTTCATTGTTGTAGTCAGGTGACCTTCACCGTCATGTCACAATAATAAATGTGGTTGATGTTGTTAACAAGTCGCTGTTTGGTTAGGTTTAGGCATAAAGACTACATGGTTAGGCTTGGGCAAATATCATGGTTTGGGTTAAAATAAGTATGTTAGTGAATAAGGGTGTCACGATTTCGATTTTAAATCGAAATCGATCGAAATTAAGTCACAATCTCGAACTTCGAATAAAAAATGCTGCCACGCTCCCATGTCACGTCCGGTCTGCTTGCCGACTACTAGCTACTCTTACAACAATGGCAAAGATGCAGGAGACCCACAGACCGTCGCCCATGTGGAAGTACTTTGGATTTCTAATGAGTTATGTTGATTACATTCGCGTTGTCGACAAAAAAGCCACAGTTTGCAAGCTCTGCAGAAACTAGATGTCAGGTTATTTTCTTTAAGTTTCAAATTGACTGAAGATATAAGTTATTGTTACATTATGTTGTTAATAAATGTTTTAAATTTGACAATGTAGTGTGGTACATTGCGAACAAAGGTCAGATATTATATTGGATAAAAGTCTAGTCTAAAAATCGCATAGGAACCTGTGCTTTAAAAAAAAATACATGTAAAAATCGAGAATCGAATCAAATCGTGACCTTAGAATCGAAAATGTAATTGAATCGAGGATTTGGAGAATCGTGACACCCCTATTAGTGAATGATAACACAGTGTGTATTTTTGGAAGCCGTGGGTATTTGGTTTGGGAACAATGGTCTGTCTGACAAATGAGCTTTCCATTGGGACATTGTTCATACTGTTATGACGGTCCATCGAATCAATGGCGCTGCAAGTTCTCGGACAGGCAGAGTGATTTCAAGAATTTAAACGGATTAAATGACATAAACATGTTAAGTAGCTTGAGTTGCAAGTGCGAAGGCTGGATTTTTTTTTGCCAGGCGAGCTGTTTCCAGTTCTTGTGCTAAGCTAAGGGGCTCCTGGCTGTAGTTTCACAGACGTGAGCGTGCTATCGATCTTTTAATCTCACTCTCGGGAGGATAGCACAAAAGTTCAACTACCTTGTATGTGGAACGACGCATTTTCTTTTAAAATTTCTACAGTCGGGCTGACAATTTTCTAGTGTGGGCATAAAAAGTGAATAGTTAACCTCGTTAAATATTTAGTTCATGTTGTACACATAAACATAATCTGTAAAACATTATTTTCAAAAGCTTTCATTCTACCAAGAGAACCTGAAAGGCTGTAGTTGAAAGGGATCTATTCAGTTCTTGTTTTGAGCAAAACACAATACTGGGGAGATTCTGCTGTCAAATAAATAAAACAATAAATGAAATATGCTTCCCAAAGTATTTCATTAGTGTAGCTCCAGCCTTTATGCTGGGAATGGGCTCGACTGTTTCTTGCTAGTGTGTGGGTGGTGATAATAGCGAACGCACCTGGAATGGTGAGGATCTGCCGGCAGCTGAATACCACCAACAACATCTCCTTTTCTCGGTGTAACAAACAGTTCACAGGCAGCAAACAATCAAAACATGCATGTACTGGCTTATCTCAAACAGATGTAAAATACTATGCAATGCCTCAGAAACCCCATCAGTTGAAAAATAGCCGGCAGGCGAATCATACTCGAACTGAGTACTGCCCCAGAGTGTGCAACAAATCATGTCAGAAAAAAACCCCACACACACAAGATGCTGACAACACACACATTTTTTTTACTGGTATCAAACTGTTTTTATGCGAATCTCACTGTTATCATACTGAAACTAAAAAGGCCAGCCTGACAGTGCATCTTCAAACCAAGCAAGCATCCACAAAACATCCAGGGCATCATATTAAAGATGTCTCTGGACCACACAGCAGGGCAACGCAGATGAGATCCCACCCTATTTGGAAAATGTACGCTGTATGCAGTTACTAATTTCTCCGAGCTACACTGGGCTCTCAGTCCTCACAGATCAGGTTGTTTTGCAGAGACGTCTCCTTCGTACTTTTGCCTGGGAATAAATCTTTTACAGGGATATGGTAGTTGTGTAATCTGGCAAGGGCACAAACAAAGGAAGCAACAAACTGCAGAAAAAACACTGAGACATTAAATATTGCATCTACATGTGAGGTCTCGAATCCCTCCATCAGGTTCAGCTGCTCACAACATTGAGGGGAACTTTTTAGAGCTTTAAAACAGCCTCTGCCCGGATAGTAAAGTCATATTTGATTTCACTAATTGGATGAGACTTGCAGGTCTGTAACAGAATATTCATAGGACTGTATATGGCAAGGGGTTACAATCCAGGAGAAGAAGAAGCAAAGAAAGCAGACAAAAACAATTCGGTGAAAGGTTTTGATCACCGACATGGCCTTTTGTTCATGTGCATAAACAGGCAGAACATTTGCAATTAATGAATATCTATAACCGTCAGTTTCAGTGCGCGGTATTCCAGCTCCACAAAGTCATCCATGAAAACAATTTTCTCCTACGAGTTAAGTTAAAAAATTAAGATCATTCTCACCTTGTGAGACAACACACCTTCAAAAGAAAGAAAAAAAAAGTTGTAAAACATTTACATAGGCGAGAACAAATCTCTCTCTGTGAGACCTCTGAATGCTGCCAAAAAAACACAATATGGCCCAGAGCACTGACTGTTCCAACTTTGTTCCTGCTATCTAACTCCAAACTTTGATTGTCCCCCTCAATGATTTCTTCGTGTGGTTGAAACTTGATATGAAAGCGCTTCAAAAGAGCATACTCCAGTTTCTGATGAGGCTCTACTGTATTTTTCTATCTACTTTCCAATTACCTCAGTATCGATCTCTTGGCCGCTGGTGAAGATTGACGAGTACCTGCCTAAAACCCAAAGAGGCGGATCTGTTAATCGACGCAGCCTCGCCAGACCCATCATCACCTCATACAATTTAGATGAAAGTCTAATCCAATATCAAAAATCAATATCTGTGGCGGTTTTTAAAGCAACATTATGAAGAAATTGGCATTTTGTGAGCTTTGGCACCCTCCACAGTTGTTGAGTGCACCTCCATTATCGTACACACAAATCCCACGTCTTTAACAATTTGTCAGATGTAATGTGGGTGCTAACTTCAAACAAAGCTCATTACGTCATGACGATGTTAGGTCTTGAAAACTTACATGTTGAAGTAAACATGTATGTAATGCTGTGATCCTACCCTCTTACTGAAGTTACTTAGTGCAGAAACAAGTGATAGGAGTGCAGAGACAACATTCACCCTATTACAAGACACTGTTCCATCAAAATGATTCTGAGGCTGTTAAAAAGTGACATAATGATGCTTTGATGTGGGTACAATTGCTAAAAACAAGCAATTGACTCCTTTCCCATTACCAGTAGATGAGTTTGTCTTTCACGTTTTTTTCTGGTGGGTCACCTTCAACGTCACAAACTCGCTGGAAAACAGGGAATAGTCAAAAGCAACATAAAGGCCAGCGACAATGTGGTGGTTACTTTGTTAAGATCTTTTAAGCCAGTCTTTCTTTCAAACTCATCGCCGACTGAATGTACCTGACTCAATGTTTGAGCTCCAGTATTACGCGCCAACATCCCTCACTGTAGCGGACGTCATAGAATTGCGCCAGAAAAGGGGTAAAAATGACTGTTTCCATCACTGCCCATCAGAACTGGAGCTTATAAATACCTGAGTAATCAAGAGTCATGTACACCTTCTCACTGAAGATAAAAGCCAGATGTTCATAGGTGTTAGTGGGTTTTCAATCCAGTGTGAAAGGGCCCACAAGGCAGTACCCTGAGAGTAAAATAGCAGTGTCGGAGATCTCTAAAACTCTTAAAAAAGCATTAGTCAGTCAGTCTCAAGGATGCAACAGCCATTGCTCAAACATTTGTCCCGGAGTCACTTTCTCGGATGCAACGTAACGTGACGATGACTGGCTGCTCCACAACCCGGAGGTACGAACACAACAACCGAGCCACTGGCGAGTCGCCCCCCTCAGGTTGTCTTCATACTGAGCAGTGTTTAATGACTGGGTAATTATATAAAGTCCTCAACAGGATAATCCTAACTGCTTGCCAACTCAGCCTCGAAAACATTCCATCAGTCATCATGATGGGTAATTACAAGTAATGGACAAATAATAGTGTGCAGTGAACAGTGTGTGAAAGTGGCTTAACCAGGCTCTGTGACAGCCTCCCACAGCGATAGCATGCTCTGCAGAAAAAAAAGAACGACAGCAGTGGTTGCTTTGAGGACGCTGACCTACTACACCTGACAAAAAGGCACTGGCTTGTTTCTGAATTAATACAGCTTGTTTTTCTAAAATGAATAAGCAAAGTGACAATGAAAAATGGGCCCTGTTTCTTAGACGCCTATTGGAGCCCAAATCAAATCAGAACAAGTGTCTGAAGAAATAATCTGAAAAGCTACCTTGAGGATTTCTGCCCTCCCAGGTTTTCAGCCACTGGATTTTTTTTTTTTTTTTTTAGATGAAAGGAGGGAGATGAGAAGATAAGATGTCAGGTGTGGAAGAAAGTCAACATGAATGCAAACTATCCCCAGAGCAAGACAAATCCTTACCCAGAGGGAGGGGAGGAGGGGGGGGGGGTGATGTTATATGAATGCTGTCTTGAAGGTTTGACATTTGAGAAGAAAGGGACTTTAAAAAGTGAACGTTAATAAATCAATGAATGGTGTCAAACCAAACATCAAAACCCTCAATGCAGAAGGGATAGCGGCTAAGCGGGATGACTCATTGATGAAAGTGGTGAGGGAGACGAAGCAGGCGAAGTTCAAGCCCTCGGGGGTGGGAGAGCAACTAACTCACGCATACCAGCCAGTATAGAGTGCATAAAGGTCTCACCCTTTGAGACTCTGACTTTTGACCTGAGCCGTGATGCTCCTATAAAGATACAGACACGATTTTCAGACAGCACTCACACGATAACACATTGTAGGAGCTCGAAATGTGAGCTGGGTACAGGAATGCAGCCCCCCCTCCCCAGATTTCAGACTGCATAATGGCCTGTGTTGTGACTCTCTCACATTCATTGGGGGCTTGGGGACCAATGCTTTCACTACACTATAACTACCTATTGAAGTTCCATTCAGGCTCTTTCAAAACCTCCAAAACCATTATGTGAATCTGTGCCAGGAAACTTGACACACACAAGCACAACAAATAAAAATAAAGTCCCTCCCATAATAAACACTCTTAACAGTTAATTCTCACATCCGAACACAGGTAAAGTTTTCAAATCATCTGCAACTCCAAAGCTCCTTTAAGACCTTCAGATAACAGACACGCTTGAACGTCCAGAACAACCGGAACATTATTTATAGAAGGTGAGTGACTTTAACTTATTTATAGGGGTCGGCACTGTGAGTGTGTTTAAGTAGTGCACCCACACTGGGCTGTGTTTTACCGGCTGACTGGCCCCCAGCTGTCACCCAACGGCTGCAGTCACCCAGAAACAGTGACAAGATGAGAACACCCTCACCATACTGATAGGTATCGGCTACTTTCAGGCTATCGATCAAGGACGACTGCAGTAGGCCTGGACAATAGGAGAAAAATATCATCTGAATGTGATGTTGATAGACTTTTGCGAGGCCAATTTAAATGGCAAAATAACTTTGTTTATACTCAAACCATAAAATGGTATGCTTGTAGGCAAACAGCAACTACAAGGAAACTGGTTTTCAAAATTGGACGATTTGAAAATGCTGTCTTCTGTTCACACTTGCTGTTACGACACTGAAAGCTGTCATTTGAAACGGCAACTTCAAAATAGCCTGTGAAACTGTGTCTGCTTTAAATATCGCTCTGTGCTGCACTGTATTTGAGAACAAAACCTGTTTGTTCATGAACAGCGTAGCACCTCTGCGCAATCGTATCAGCATCAGGTTAAAATGATTTCATCCTATTCTTGGTGTTAAGTCTTTGCACAATGTGTAAGATCCAATCTGCTGACGATTGTGCTTTCAACACTGCATTGGCTTCCAAAAACATTTCCCCTGAAGATATGTGACGGTCAGACAAAAGGATGGTGAGAATACCATCATGTTGATCGCTCTCAAGTATTGAATGTCAAAAGAAAAGGGACAGCCAAATCTGGCTGAGCTGGTTACACGCCGTTCCTGTTACTGTTGAGAAAAGGTGCAGGGCTGAGGATTATGTCTCAGTTTACAGCACCGAGGAAAAAAGGGTAAAAGATCCTATGAGAAATGGTAAGGCTGAACTTTTCACTACATGTAGCCAGTGGCTAGCTTTTCAGCAGGTGGCGAAAATAATGAGTTGATACGGGGACACTGGACTCTCTGGAGAGATTAAGATTAAAAGTGAGAAAACTGGGGGCCTAAGTGGAGAGAGATGGGGAGAAACTAAGCACGGAGGAGCAGGGGAGTAAGGTGTGTGACAGGAAAACAAAACCAGGAAATTGGGCAGCGCAACAGAGGAAGGGTGGAAAGCATACAAACAAGGTGCCAAAGCTTCTTCCATACTGATACTTCCTCACACTAACACCCTGAACTCAAACCGTAAAGGGGAGGACTGCAACATGTGCTCAGCATCACTAGTATTCAGTTCGTGTTTTACTCTGCAGGTTTTGTGGCCTCACTCTGATATAGATGCAGTTGCACAAGGTCAAAAGGGACACACTTGCCAACGCATTTTAGTCCAGTTTCTCTGATAACTGCTAATTAAACATCAGCCATCATTTGCAAGAAACGTAGCATGAAATAGTACATTCTCGCGAAGAGAAGGTTAGTTACGCCATAGGAGGAAGGTTGGAGTTATATAGTAAACGTTAAATATTTCAAATTTCTGCCCATTCAGAATTAGAAAAGATAAGAAAACGTTTGGTATTCTGTGTTCTCTGTGTCCTTCACACTCTCTTTGTTCTGTCATGTCAAACCCCATCTCTTTAAAAGAACTCATTATCGAAAGGGGAGAAGTTCAAAGACGCTGGAAGAAAGCAATTAACACATACAAGCCAGACTGAAGGATTCCTCTGTGGTACAGTCAGCAATGTTGCTGCTGGAGAGGGAGAGAAGAACAAACATGATGGCTATAGGAGAGCTTTGAGATGTGCGTCAGGGATGTGTGTCTTTGCCGACTGACCTTAAAGGCACAGTTCTTTAGATAATTATAAGCCAAGAATTTATGTAATACTCCTCTCCGAAGCAAAGAGTGGTATTTACACAACAGCAGCAAAAGTTTCTGTTCAGATATCCCTTTCCAGCTGTTATAGATCAAAACTGGCATCTAAATTCATTTTCATTTTCAGAGTAATCTCCAGTGTCCATCATGAATAAATATCCACTGAGAAATCACTGGGGTATCAAAGTACTGTAGTGAAGGTACATCCTTGGGTACATTATCAGGAACTGTCAGGCACTAATTCAGCATAGTTTTAATAGTACAAATTATCCAAAATATAACTAGACATAGGCTCAAAATGGATCACAGCTAACTTACTGTCTCAATGACTGAGGTCAAATCGTTTTGAGGGTTCCTAACTGAGCCAAATGACCCAGAAGTATCCGGCAGCAATGATGAGAGCTGGTCGAATTCTCTAAATGCTAACAAAAGGTGTTTTAATGATTCCTTTTCTTCTCTCTTTAGCAGACAGTACACTAGATCAGTCAGATTCTCTGAGCACCGTTGCTGTCTTTTCCTAAGTCCTGACAAATACTCTTCAAATCTTTAATCGACCTCATTACGTTTTCCATCAAAGTGTTGAAGAAACGACACTGGACGCAATTTTTCTAAGATTTTTCTTCTAAGCTAAGATGACACATGTTTCTGCAACTAAGACAGCCTCACACACTGGCAAGTTTTCCTGCCTTCTCCATGATTTACAGAGCCTGCCCTATCAAGGCCCGGACCCCATACAGTGAACAACTGTCCTAGTCAATGTCATATGCTTAAGAGTGGAATTATCACTCCACTGAGCCAAGAACCCGCCAACACAAAGGCAATGGGATGCAAACAGCTGCCTGGCAAATACTAGTCTGTTTACCTGTGGTTGTCCAGGCAGCAGACAATATAGATACCTTGTGTGATATCTCTGGCAATACATGACGAGTGGGAGGGCACATGCCTACAAGATTACAGTAAGTGGGCTGTCCTTGTACACACTTACTGACAGCATGTACAGTAACGCCCTCATGTTTCTGTCCATCCTTATATATCTGTACCTGCTTTTAGCACCCTAAGGAGGAGGCCAGATAGCTGTGTTTTTATCTCATCATATCAGGGACCTCCTTCATAATGATGTGTTGTTATTGAGATATTGCAGATGTGCGGCTGCAGACGGACAAGCTGGGAAACTCGTGAGCTGTTCTGCTTAAAGTTCACAGATGGGCTCTGTGTGCGACTGCTGAGTAATTAATGTCAATAAGTATGTCCTTGTCTGTGCTTCTGGGCGTGTGTTTATGCATCTGTTTCAATCCACAGGGTGC
Source organism: Sparus aurata (assembly GCF_900880675.1). Lineage (NCBI taxonomy): Eukaryota > Metazoa > Chordata > Actinopteri > Spariformes > Sparidae > Sparus > Sparus aurata. The sequence continues at coordinate 17,334,480 of NC_044189.1, read as the reverse complement.
TTCCAGTGAGGCTGGACAACACAAAACACCACGCTACATTAGGCGCCACATCCCCGCTGATAGAGATCTCTTCCTGTGTGGTTCACGCTCATGATGAGACATCTCACCACTACCTAATCATCATAAACTGGGAATATGCTGTAAATACAGGTTGGTAATGGGCCAAGCAGCCACTTGACACAAACAAGAATATTTCAGTATGTTTGAAATAGGCTTTTGCGGGCATTAGAGGATGCGAAACAGGCTGAGCATGGTGAAGAATTGTTCAACAAATTACATTTCATTTTGGGGGTGAGAAAATTAAAAAACGCATTTGAGAGATTTAATATCAAAACAGAGATAATGTCCTGGTTTGTCTTCATAAGATCTCACTATCAACAGTTTTCTCAAGAACTGCTTCTGGACAAAACAAACAAAACTGTCTGTGTGACCGAAAACCACTCGAGGACCCTTTTTTTGTAATGGACAACAGGTCCCTGAAATAGCTCCCCATTTTCAGTTGACACAGAATGCCAGACCTGAGGCTGTCCGATAATGGGAAGGACGCTTAATCAATACTTTATCAACCTCCCAGCGACAGCAATACGTCTTGGTTGGAGGCAGAAGCTTTCCTTGAGACAATTAAAAGCGGTTATCACCATTAGCTACAGCCTTCAGATAACTTAAATGGCAGAGGTGAGATAGCTTTTTTCACCATTAAGTTAACTCCGCTGCTCTCTCCGGGTGACCGATCCCCTTCAGGCTGGGTTATTCAGAGGTTTCCAGCGCACACATGCAATCACTCACACACGCACACGGACGTAGACACGCACACAAAAATACAAAACTGTCTCATCTGGAAGTATATTAGCCAGGGTGAGGTCAATGGATCGACATGTGAGAAGGACCCCTTTTATCGGCACTTAAAGAGAACAGCGGTGTGTAATGACTCCCCTGACAGCAATAGTGAGAAAAAGGAGTAGGAGGGAGGACAGGGGAAACACTGGCCATGCAAGGCCACCACATGTGTATTGAACGTTTGTGTGTGACAGAGAGATACAAAAAAGGTTTAGGGGACTGAGTTTTTTCATCAAACGAGAGAATCTCAATTCTCCAAAATGGGAAAGTTAGCTGACTAAAGCAGCCACTTTAATGGAAAACAGAGGGAGCTGAGTGGAATCACATCTCATTTCAATGTGATGACACAGGCTTGTTGACTGCCTGTGTATACTACCAACCACTGAGCGGGAACTTGCCTCAGATCCTCATTTATACAACAATAATGTGAGTCAGGCTCACTGTGATTCATATATTTGATGTTTGAACTAGAGGGTACCTGCTGAAACAAACACTTACTACTGTATGGTCAAATGAATGAGTGCAAGATAGATGTGCAGTTCAGCTTCTTCAGATCGGATCTGATTCCAATAGCTGAATTTGGGTATCTGCCGATATCCATAGTGATTCCAAAACCAGAAATATATTTTCTTAATTATTATCATTACTAGCAGTTATACAATTTGTGCTTTTGGTGGTGGTGGTATTATGTGTAAAGTTCCATGAGGCTGTATTAAACCACACAGCACTTCTTTCAGACCAATTTTCCTCTTACATAACACTTAGGGTGGGAATCTTAAAATGTGTATTTCTGTGATCCAGTCCAATAAATGAAGGGAATCTGTCATACAATTTCACTGTGCATGATTGATCGACAACATAACAGACTATCTGTAGGGACATCAGGCCATATTTCAAGGTTAAACAACTCATTTGATAACCCATTAGCTACCGTTAGACAATAGTTAACATTAGCATTCAACCGCTTCATACCTAACATAGCATGTTTGACAGTGTGACACGATGCAATAGGAAAGGCATGAATTTATTGTAAAATATGAACACATTAAAGCTAGAGAGTGAAAACACACCGGATGTAATCGTATCAGTCCAAATCTTCTGTGAGAGTTAGTATACCTTGGACCCTCTTCAAAATCTTCCACTGATGATGACAAAACAGGAAAATGGTGGTGGCCGTCCAACCTGCACGGATAATGTGTTACCATACACCCTGTTGTTTTGATTTGGGGCTCAAAGGCTTGAAGGCTGATAACGTGACAAAGGAATGCAGGTGACGACGCATCAAACCTCAAACACTGGAACAGATTCATTAAGTTTCTGTCGTCCGTGAGTAAACAATCACACACACCAAAGTATGCAGTTAAAAAGACACACAAGCCACACTGGAATCCCCCACCCTCCTTTCACACACACTAATGCACACAATAAAGACTTATTTTGTCTCATTCCCTGGAGGTTAGTATATTTTGGTCTGTGAGTGTGTATGCGAGCGCACTGTAATCCTCATGTGTTTTCACCTTCATGCCAGGGACCCATTTGTCTTCATTATCATCATACGGCTGGAGGAAGCAGATCTGTTAGGACTCGTGGCAACAGCAATGCCTCTCTGTCTTGGTATAAAAAACAACTTCACTACCTGGACGTTTGTCATATCACCCCACCACAGGACCGGAGACGTTAAGAGGGAAATAGTGCTTCGTACCTCAATGAAACTCCGTTTCTGATATTTCCAGAAAGACGGCTGAAAATTAGAGTGATGGTTGTGCTTACAGAGCTGTTAAGTGAGGAGTGGTTTATGAAGAGCATTTTTTGTTAGCATTTTGTTTAATGTGGGAATTTATGTGACAAAACGCTCTGAGCAAACCGCACTGAGCTATTGTTTGGGTCATAAATATGCTATTTCAATCCAGTTGGTGAGCAAAATGAAATCAGAAAAGTTTTCTTTTTACCCACAGTCCTTTTTAGCACATCAGAAAAAAAAAACTGCAAGCACCACAGAACCCCTGGAAGCATGACAAAGTCGACGCTAACAAACTTGGACAGAGAACGGATTTTCCAGGCCCAATTATAGTAGAAAATCTTTTAAGAGAGACCTGGCTCAGCCCTGAAAAATGATGGAGCCCACATAGCTGTGTAATCACAAGGCCAGGGTGTCACAAGTGTTTAAATGTTCACCGATCTGATCAAAGTCTCACATATTACTCCTTGGACCTTATTCGTTCCCACACATCTTTACCTCCAAACAACACTCTTACACCTCGTCAGCCTAGGGACCACCATGTCCGCACCCAGACATGGCTGGTGTATTTTTACTAGGAACACACCTCAATTATAGAAACCCAGGAACAGGACTGTTATTTCACTAATCACCACTTCAAAAACAGGAGTCGAATCTTAGGGAAAAAGCAGCAAGATTATCGCTAATTGCCTTCGCAGCTGGCTGTGGAGCACATCGCAGGTATAGGACACTCGCAGCAGCAGACACTTTCGCTTAGTTTCCCCTTCTCACTGTGTGTTGCCCATTACATTTTTGACCACCACCGGAGCAATTCATTACCCTCTCTATGCCCCTCACAATGCAAGTCCATTGGTATGGAGATGGGTGTAGCAGGAAAACGAAGTAAAGCACATTAGTGGACTCCTAGCTGAGAAGAAAGGACCCGTTAAATCAAACAAGAGCCCTTTTTTTTCTTTAAAATGGTGACGTGAACGGTCAAAATGATGGGGGATGCAGCTAGAAAAACATCCAGGTGGCCGCAAAAAAAAAACAGGACACGGACGCATTTGGGTGCAATCTAAATTGCAAAAACCTGGTGTGTGCAAAAGGATTCAGTAAGACAGGTGAACATACACGCATGAAAAGAAAAAGAGGTGGGTGGGACTGTGTGCCTGTGTATGTTGTGCAAGGCCGGGATACTCCCAGGCCTATAATTACACCGTGGTGGGAGTGAAGCTGATAACAGAGGCCTGAGGATATCAACGTCAGAGAGGAGGGGAGAAGAGGGGAGAGGAGGGAAGAGGAGAGGAGAGGAGAGGAGAGGAGAGGAGAGGAGGGGAGGGGAGGGGAGGGGAGGGGAGGGGAGGGAGAGGAGAGGAGAGGAGAGGAGAGGAGAGGAGAGGAATAATAAAAAAAGGGGATGGCTCACACAGCATGACACCTTATCAAACACCAGCTTTTCTCACTGACACTGCTTTTTCATTTCCTCCTCGATAGTTATCTAATGACCCCTACAGCACACGAGCATGCATACAAACATGCACACAAAGCTCCATTAGAGGAAAAAGCCACGTAACACAGCCCACACAGTTTGTGCATTTACACTGACTCTAATAATTCAATTACAACCTATGTAAGGCTGTACTGATTCTAAGAACCGTCACATAAAACACCTTAACTGAATTATCTTACTCACATTAAGGAGGTAATCGGAGTACAGCTGGGTTAAACATCCGTCTTTCTAATGACCACTGGCATATACACAAGATTGATGAATGCAAAAACACACACAGCGACTTTTGGATATGACCCCAATAATTACACAACAATGTATAGTATTATCACTTTAAATCCATGTTTGAAATCAAGTTACTATAAAAAATGTAGGGCTGCAACTAGCAATTGTTGTGATCATTAAATACAGGGCTGCAGACTAACTTTTCACAGTGGTTGCACTGGTGCACCTTACTTTTTAATTAAGGTGCACCAGCGCATAATTCAGGTGCACCAAATAATAAATCTAACTTCATTAACTAACATACTATTTGAAATAATTGACCAGCAAATAATTATATAAGTCAAGCTGGAACCGCAAAACAAATGATTTCAGCTCCATCAACATGTTTTGTGCGTATTTGCACCAACTGAGTGATTCATGTACGTGTGTAACCCCTGTGGATGAGAAGTGCTTACAGCGATGTGAAACTAATGTACCGGTCAGCACCAGCCGAGTGACTGTCCTTCTGATGACATCCCAACAATGACAGCAACAACAGAACATAACGTATGGAGATAACAGTCCTCGGTAATGTTGATTATTTCAGCATTGCAGCACTCTGTTGCTATGGGGACATGCCTCACTCTGAGCAAAAAAAAAATTTTAAAAAGGAAAACAGAAAAGAAAGTTAAGAAAGATCGTCCTTGAGGCCCACTATTCAACCGTGGACTGTAATATGCTGAATGCTGTAACGGTATACAGCACATTCCTCTATGCTAAAGACTGGAGCTCTGCCAGTCTTTCTCAAAGGGCAGGAGTGCACCATAAGTTTGCTGCAGCAGAAATATTATTAAGGTAATGCAGAGTACAGCATATTCACTGTATGCTTTTGTACAATACTACAGCAGTGTTTACTATAAGTGTTCTTGGGGTAACTGCAGGTAAAATCTAACCTGGATTTCAAATTCAAAACTTTCTTTTTTGTTGTACTTTTGAATGACCCCAAAAGTTAACTACAGAAAGCACGTCCCCTAACAGATGCCCAATCAGCACAGGATGACCTTATATCTTTCAAATGTGAGGGAGGAAGCAGGCTTTCAGCGTTCATGGGAGGGGGTAGGAGGAGGAGGAGGGCACGTCAGGGACCTTCCATCGTGGCATTGTCCAGACTCCGTTAACCCACCAGTGAGGTGCCTCTCACTCAACCAGTGGAGACAACAGAACAGAACATTTACAGGTCTCTGGCCCTTTTAGCCTCCCACACAATAAGGGGATGTTAGCATTCACAAGAGTGATGGTCATCTCCCCATTCAGGAGATGCGAGCAACCTCCCATCCTAAGTGGCATGCTGGGAAACAGTCACATTAAAAGCAGAAGCCCCGTAAAAGGGAAATGAAATGGAAATCACCAGCCGAAAATGACATTATGGTTTTTTTTAGTTTTGTTTTGTTTTGTTCTTCTAAACTCTTTACAAAACAGCCTTGGAGTTTGTAGCCTACTTTGTCACACTCAAGAATAAAATCATTAATTAACTCATTGACCTAAACTCCGTGCTTTTAAAGCTGGGACTACTGTTTTCGAGTGAGCAAGAGAGGAGCTGTTGAGAGAGTGCAGTGGCCCTAAGTGGGTCTTTCATCTTCCTCTGTTTATTGAAAAACAAAACACGTGCCTCAAAGTGGCCCAATTAGAGAAGTGGGGGTCACAGTGCATCTCGGGACTGGCATAGAGGAGCACAAACACCAACTTTTGGGAACAAAAATTAACTTCTACTCTGGATTTTGTCAACGTGTGATGAGAATTCCCAGAAAAAAAACTAATGATTTCCAACGCAAACAGCCTGCTTCATATCGTTCTTTTTGTTTTTGTGGTCGGCTGGACATTGGTTTAATTGCTCCCATGATTACATTAGAGTACAGCGTAGCAGGTTATGTAATTCTGTAGCGTACTGACTTCTGCCTAACAACAACAAAATCTGTGTTTGGTTTCATTTATCAATAAAAGTTTGGCCTCTGTTTCAGTACTTTCCCTGTGTGCAGCTTGTAACAAGTCTACAAAATGTATTATTAAACATTTGTTACGACAATGGCAGCGGTCATAATGCGGCTAACAACTTATTAAATTCCCCACGCGCTTGATAGACTTTAAACACAACACGAGAGGGAAACATGTAGCTGCCGTGTGTACACGCAGGTAAACACCAGTCAAAGTTAGCCTCGTGTGTCCGAACAAGGCTGTTGTGGTGTTTAACTTAAAAGTACAATAGGTCGAGAAATAACAATAGGACAAGTTGCTTTACGTTTACGGTGCACTCACCTGCGATACTAAAGGAATAAGCGTCTGCTCCACCGAGCGAGTTTTGATTTCCAGACCGGAATCAAAGTTACTGTTGCCGCACGGAGATGAAGCCATTCCCGCCGAGCTCGAGCTCTCTCCCCTGGCTGCCTGACACACAATGCACGGCACCGCTGAGTTCACCCGGAGCCTCTTTTTCCCTTTTTCGCTGTTTAGCAGCTGCAAACTGCTGTAACGGACTTGCTGTCACACACCGGGGTTTCGCAATTGGTTACACAGTCATCTATCGAGTGGCTCTCCACACGCACGCACGCTGTTTTTAATCCACTCCGGCTCGGTGGTGTTGCCGCTGCGCCCGCTAATGTCCATGTAGTTTACTCAACAGCGGCGGGGAAGCGGACTGCAGCATACTACTGTGGGCAACCACACGCGCGCGCGCGCGCACACACACACACACACACACACACATCCAGGTTTTCACTGCTGATGTGCAGCTCCTGGCTTTCCCAAAGTGCAGCTCATGATTTGTGCACAATCGGGATGGTAGCTTTGATTTTTAATCCACCTGTTCATTCATCTGATGCAGTCAGGCCTAACTCAATGCAAAAGTACAAAACAGATTTAGATATTTGAAAGTCAGTGAGTGCATCTATCTGTCTGGTCACATCTTGAAAAAAAGGGAGATTTGATTTTAAAAATGTATGCAAAGCTTTCATGCAAATTCGGATGATAGGCCATAGGTGTTTCAGATTTAAAATCTAATCCGTCCGTCCGTGCGGATTCGGAGGACTTTGCATCCAGTGGCCCTCCAGAGAGAGGAGCGACGCTTCCCTTGCTGCACAGCTCTGTTTTGATCCCTGAGACAAAGAATCCCACATCATCCCCTGGAGTCTGAGAATCCCTTATCATCCTCTCCAAATACACACCAGATATGTCAATCAAAGCCAGCTGCACTGAGCCACATGGGACAGCTACGCCAACTTTCTTTTAGGAAAAGTTGCCAGCTTTACCTTTCGTCTGTCTGGAGAAAGAATTCACTTTCATCTGAGGAGATGTCACCCAAGGTCCAAAACTTAGGAGGGGGCCCTTATGGTAAATTAAATGTGGTTGCAAAGTGTTTTTTTTTTATCTCTAATATTTTTGTTATAATCAGAAAACTGGTGTTAAAGGTTGTTCAAAAAAAAAAGAAAACAGCAGCAGCTGTTGTTTTGATATCTAAGACAAACTGCAGAGCAGATCTGGCTGGATTTTTCTGATCAAACTGAAATAGAATGTTTCTCTGTGGAAAGATTTCAGATGGAAGTAATGAAAATCTGTCTGCATCGCGTGAAACCCATCAATAAAACCCATCATTTCCATTAGACTGCTTGAAGTTATGGACTGCTTGACATAGCCTACAGTAGATGTGTTTTTTGTACATTTACCTTTTGATAAAGGCAGAATGATGTGATGCACAAGGTACACGCGGGCAGAACTCCCCCACAGGTGTATTTTTGCCTGAGATGATATGTTCTTGAGAGTGATGGCACGGTGACATTTTATTTCAGACAAACTGACCGACTTGGAGGTTACAATAGTGACTCACAGGGATGTTATTTCTAGATGTGATAACTATGGTGTTGGGAAGAGACAATCCAGCATCCTCAACTGCGTGAGGTCTGTAATTTGTACCTAATACATTCTTTTGTCTTCATCTGGCATTGACAAATTGATTGTCGTCTGTCCGTATCAGAGGGTCTGGAAATCATTATGTGAGGAACAAACGTTTTGTCCGCGCAATCCATCGCCCCTCTTATTATTTTGTGACCCACTGACTTGTATCCATAATAGGACTCAAAATTCTTTATCACCACCTGGATCGGAGCCCAACCAAACTTTTGCCAAATTCTTTGTATCCTCAAGAGGCTCCAGTGGCTATTTCTAACATTACAAGTGCAGTCACTGGGTGATGAGTAGTGAGTAACACTTGATGTTACACACACACACACACACACACACACACACACACACACACACACACACCAGATGGCTGAGAGCAGATATGGCTTATAAGCACCATGGCACTGTTAGCGCGGGGCTTTTTGCTGCCTGCTTTATCATCAATGGTGGCTGGCTAGCACTCCGTCAGCAGTGGAGACAATGGCCATGTGTGTGTGTGTGTGTGTGTGTTAAGGCTGTCTGTGCTCTCAAGCCCAGCCAGTATTTATTTAAAACCCCAGAGCTATGCTGTAGTTTAACCCCTCCCTGTTTACATAGGTTTCCCTACGCACACACACACACACACTGCATCATTATGAAGGCATGCAAGCAGACAGGGCTGCGTTCTACTTTGACGAATGGCTCTACTACTAACTAGATAATATCTGTATGTGTGGTGTTTTTTTGTTTGTGTGTTTTTTTTTCTTAATCTGCTCTGAGGCTTTCTCTTCCAAGCGATGAGATGATAACAAGCGCCACTCGCATTGTGCTGTATCAACTTGTGCTGGCTTAAATGATTCTGGTCACAGGAGATAAGTCCAAGAGGCAGAATGAGATAAGACATAATGATACATCCTGTAATATTGCAGTGGAAAGAGTTTCGTTATCATCCAGACAAAGTTGGATTTGGACAGAGTTTTGCCGGTGCCATGTATTTTTCTAGCTGTGAAGCAGGCTTGTTTTTTTTCTAAATAGCATCTCATTCGTTCTGGAATATTCAATAATTGCTCCTCTGTCTCTAATCTCTTTTAGGCACGTTGCGTTTTGACGATTTGCCTGAGAAAACCCGTGCGAGCAGTCCAAGGGTATTACTCATTAAATAAAAGATGCTTATGCATAGTGTGATTGTGTTGCTAACAGCTGCTACTTGCTCTTTTCCATGCTTTAGAAGTGCTGACTTCTCCCCCCTCTCTCTCTGTCTTTCTCTTTCTCTCTCTCTCTCTGTATCGTTCTCTCTGGCTGTACAGCTCCTGGGACAGGAACTGCTGAGCCCGAAGAGATAGTGATTTTGCACACTGCAAAATGTAAAATGAGTGCACTCAGTCATATTTTCCCTGTTGGATAAGTAGGTTGAAAATTTCCCTGTTTGGGATTCAAAGGAAGGATTTCGGTGGAATGTTCAAAGAATTTTCTCCCCTCCTGCATTTTGAGATCTCGAGAAAAACAATTCACGCATACCTCGCGGGTGCATATACCGTGTTCTTGGCCCCCTTCGTGCATATTTCATACAAGATGATGTCTCGTGTATAGTTTTCACACCACAATTCACACGTTCCGATTTGCCTCCAGGGGAGAGATAACCCTGAGATGGGAATACTTGCACTTTAGGTTGACGTGTCCTTGACAGAGACCTGCAGCTGAACTCACCCTCTCACAACGATACAGTGGCCGGAGAGGCCTGTGTGAAGGAGAAGAGGTCAAAGTGAGGTGAGGGATCCGGGTTGCATATTTAAGTTGGCCGCAAACTGTTTTCTACTGACCAACCCTGAATAGTTTAACAGTTTAAAGGTCCAAGACTCTTTTGTAATGTTAGATGAGTTTAATCCTGGCTGGCTCACAGGTGTTTATGTTAATACAGACTCACGCTCCCAAAAAAAATGACACTGCTCACAATGAATAACAAACGTGCCGCAGAATTAGAAACTGGATGAAAATCAAACATTTTAATATCTTCAAATGAAAGGAAAAAAAAAAATGACAACCCAAAAGCAGCAGTGCTAATAAGGCACGGGTCATCTGTCATTTACAGCTCTCCTGCTGCCAAGCAGGCACCCCTCAGGGGCAAGGCTAATTTAATTGCATGTAAACACAAGCAGGCAGTAGCAAAGTGCCATGCAGACACACATCCCAGTAAGCCCGGCTTTTCTGCATCTCCATTTCTGTCGTTACATAATCACAGACACCACACATATACTCATTATCATTCAGATTGCATTCAGAACTTCTTTGTTGAAGGCAGACTCGTTTGTCAGAGATGTTCTCTGCAGTTTGAAATAGCAGCATGTAATACATAAATGGATACATTATATGGGACATGTGTGATTTTAAACACACCGGATACTTCCAAACATTGAAATGTGTCCATGTACACAAGAGAAACTCATACATTTCGGTCTTTGGTGGTGTATTTTTATCTGATACCATGGTCTGGATGAGTACTCAGCTGGTTGGCTGCAGGGTGTCAATTAAATACAGACACCTGTTCACTGTTTGAACTGAATGCATTATAGCCTGCATCTAAAATGAGGCGTGCTGTCTTATGGTTAGCCCTCCTGGCTAATAGCTGACCCAAAGGGTTGTCAACATAATGCCCGATTAGGTGTCCATTATCAGGAATTAATGGATGACGGGGAGGCCCCGTTCGTTCATCATCCTGGTCTTGCGCTGTATAAAAAATGTGAGAAATGTTTTTATTAAGTGTATTTTATGAGTTTCTAAAGGGGGTGTAACATGATGAGGAATCAGCAATTACTCATCACTTAACAGTAGATCTGAATGTGGTTTTAATTCCCCTTCAAGGAGATAATGCATGTCAGCGAACATATTCTTAAAAAGGTTTAACTACTATTTCATCTTATTTCATTTTGTTGATGTATTATTTTCATTATTTAAACTTTCACTTTTATGCACAGTGCCAAGCATATTTTCATTTTACACTACACCTCTTACTGAAAGCTCGGAGAGAGCATTCACAGTGAACCGTTGCTAAAAACTATTATTACCTGAGATCTTAAAAGTGTAATCTAATACATTTAGAGTCATTACGTGTGCTTCTTAGGTCTCAACCACAAAGTTGAAACATGCTTGTTTGTTGGCAATGGAGCAAATGGCATTGAATAAGAAAGACACTTCAGACGCCCCCAGAATATTTTTAGTGTTAAAAGAAAAACAAAATGTCTCTCTATCATCCCTCAACCAGTTCATTATGGTAATTCCCTAAATTACTATCTACTCTCCTAAGAAAGCCTCAGAATTCCTCAGGCGTGCTGAGTTATTAAGCACTCGGTACCAACATATGGCACAATGAAACCAATGAATAAAACATTGAAGGATATTATCTACATTGTGAAATGTTTAATTTTCCTCTTTCATCAATACTTAAGGCATAACACAGTGAGATGGAGATCCTCTCGGGCATCACATGACAGATGATCATAGTCTTTATGTTTCAGGATCCTGCTTGACTTCACTATGTTTAAAGACAAACAAATCAAGCAAAATCAGATTTATCACCCACTATATTTGCTAACATAATCACAGACGCTATATTCCATTTACTAATCATACATAAATGCACTACAATATCTCCACTGTTTGTGTTAAGAATCTGACCTCCCGGCAGCAAACTAATTAGCAGGAATATGGCTTTCAATCTGTTGAGCGCTGTAGTCACATAATGAGGGTGTCAAAGCCGATGCAGAGTGTGTCCACGGGCTAAATCAAATTGCTTTCCTTGGATGACCCCGTCATTACTGGCAAAGAGAAGCAGTTAACTGTCACCCTGGTGCAAAAAACATGTTCGGGAAAAACTCATCATAAAGGCCTATCCTTACACACTAAATAAACCTCCTCTCTCTCTCTCCCGCGATGACCTGTTCAGTTTGATCAAACTAATCCTGCGTTGTGTAAGCAGGTGGGGAGATTTCACCGCAAGACGATGATGAATGAATAGCCGGAGCGGTATAAAAGATAATAGAGATGTTTTTGCACAGACGCAGCTGTTTGGCTACGCCCCAGCTTTCGCCTTTGCTGCCACTCCTGAGATGAGAGCCATAGATGCACGGGCATTCTCCACAGAGAGGTCGTCTCACCCTGCCAAGTCTGTCTAAACCCTGTCTGAGGCTGAGTGAGGAGGGATAACAATAGCAAGATGAACACAATCTATTTTCTCCTCAAGTGTTGGTGACAGTGCGCCCGTTCCGTCTTTGTCACGCGCATGAACCACAAGTCAGCTCAGTCAGCGGCAGGCCTAAAAAAATGCAAACAGAGCCAGCCACCCCTCCTCCGTCCCTTCTCACTTCCTCATATTATCCGGCTCTATCCCTGTTTGTCTTTGCTACATTGTCATTTATCATATAATCTCAAGGGTTCACAGATGCCATCGCGTCCCCCCCCCCCCCATCATGTCGAGTGGGTGTCTGGAAACTCCTTGTGACAAAAGTGTCGCCTCAACCTTCGAAATCTGAATCTGAAAAAGGACCCAGGGGCTTTTTAAAAAAAACAAAAACAAAAAAACAAAGAACAGGCAATGCTGTCCGGCTGGCAGCTAGCTCAGCTGTGACCAGTCACCCTCAGTCAATGCTCTGCAAGGGGATAATACAGTCGGACACAGCGGTGTGTGTATACTGTGGCATGATGCAAAGTGTCATCTGTTATTTGGTTCATAATATTCTATGTTTTGTCTGGTTCTCCTCTGCCTTAGACCCAAGCGAAAAACACACCTGCAGAAGTTTGCATTCACCTTTGCTATGATGTGCTTGAACTTAATGACCCTCAAATAGCCAACAATAATAAAGACACAAGCACAAGCACTCTTGTTATGGTGGTTGATGGTATGATGGTTATCAACAGTATTTCCATTTATTTTTAATATTCTAAAAACTGCATTACATGTCTTCAGTGCCACTTACTGACACCAGGCAGATGCAGCAGGCTTGTTTAAGGGAAAGTGAACCAAAAAATGAAAATTCGGTTATTATCCACTCACCTCCATGTTGACGGAAAGTCAGGTGAAGTTTCGTGGTCCACACGACATTTCTGGAGCTTCACAGCACAACAGCATTGCATCCGTCTCCCAAACAAGTAGATGGAAAATTGTCTTAAAATCTGCAGAAAAACACAAATGACTAATAATTCATTCAGCATAATCCAAGTCTACGGAAATCCCAAGATCTAAAAAATGGATATGAAACAACGTTATTTACGTCCCTCACACAAAGCTGTCCTCAAGCACTCAATTCATACCCTGTGCATGCTAACGCTTTTAGCTTAGCTGCTACGGTGAACATCTGGGCTTTAAAAAATTGTAAATAGCATCTTTCTAAAATTCATTTGGGACCTCAGGACAACTTGATGTTTTCTTTTGGTTGTTTTATTATGTTTTGAAACAAGTCCCCATCTCATTCAGTTGTGTTGGAGGATGCTGCAGTGCTGTTTTGCTGTTATGCTCCCAAAATATATTGTGTACTACGGATAACTCTCTATTGGCACGAGATTGCTTAAATAAAGACTCACTTCTTATTTTTGGGTGAACTTATCCTTTAATGAAGGCAGGGACCAACCTCCATCCACTGAAATTTTACAAACCAGACTCTAAACACCCACCAGCTTTGTTTTATCTGACCTTTGACTCAATGTAGGAAGTTAAAGAAAAAGCATATCGCCCAATCAATCAACTCATCATTGACTTGTTCTCACAGAGCTGTTAAATTCTGCTGATTAACTGCAGAGTGACATAATAAACAAAATAAACGTATGCACATTTTAAATTGGACTTGCCTCTCTGAATTTGTGTGTGTATTCCGCCACCTAGTGGACAATCATCGTTAGTGCACTTTGGCGAGTTTAAATGGTTTATCACCGACATTAAAACCTATTTAAAATTTAGTAAAATATATTTTTTAAAAATGATTTACTGCGTGAAAATGTTTCTAGAACATTAAAGTTTGTAGTCGACCTGTCGACCGCTGGATGTGGAACGGTTGTTAGCACGTGGCAGTTGCGTTACGGCCACATTTACAGTAACGCCACAACAACTCCGGCTTCCAAGATGGCGGCGTCCGTATTCGAAACATGCCATGTAGCTTGTTGTGCAAACAGAACACCAAATGTCGTTTCTTGGGGTCGTGGAGGGACTATTGCTTTTGGGACGTGTAACTCCGTGGCTCTGTACGACCCACAGGTAGCAGAATATGTCTATTCTCTACTGTAAAGTGAGCTGTCGGTGTTCGTTTCCACAGCGCATGATAGCCGAGCGTGAATAGACGCATATTTTGTACAATGTGTGAGTAAACACGCCCTTTGGTTTTGCTTTAGGAGAGAAGAGTTGTCGCTGTGCTAAATGGACACACAGGCAGAGTGAATGCCGTCCAGTGGGTTCACAGAGAGGGCTGTGGTGAGTGTGGAGATGGAGGAAAGTGATGGAGCTGTCAAACTAATGGCTGTGATCTGTTTATATTGGTGCCTCGACTATCTGATGTGCACAGGGGCACATTTCTGCAAGGAGAAGTAACATTTATGCATCTAAAATTGAATCATGGGTGTAAACTAGTCCTCAAGCTAGTGACTTCAAAACTAAAACTTTGTGTAAAGTTTCTTTGTAGCATGTGCTGATAAGCTTTGTGGAATATACACTATATGGCCAAAAGTATATGGACATCTTTAAGTTAAACATTTGCGATTGTGAACATTTCTTACGAAAAACCACGGGTGTGATTCAGCTGCATTTAAAGCCGTTATTAATGAATGTCTTTCTACATGATGCCAGCTTCATGGACCTGCTCTCATTCATCCACTAGTGAGATTGTTCACTGATGTTGAGTGATAATCCTGGCTCACTTTCAATCTTCCGGGTAGTGCTAAAACATATGTTAGTTCAGGGCTTCTACGCAGGCATGTCTAGTTCTTGCACATCAACCCTCAAAAGCCATTCCTCTCAGAGCACATAAAGACTATCTCGAGCTGCTGCACCAGGGACGGAAGCGCATTCTTGTCTAAAAATATAGCGTGCTTCAGAAATGATTTGTACCTTAACTGTGACTGAATGGAATAGCCCCAGACCAAAAGTGTGCAAAAGTATTCACAGTCATATAGTGTGACTAATTTGTTCACAGCTCCAGAGAGTCATCTTGTCTCAGGAGGCTCAGACAACCGGATCATTGTCTGGGAGGCTCAAAATGGGAAGGTAAGCCACGCATTTCATCAGTGTTCCAGCCTCTTATTGAAGATATCTTCTAAAATCTGCTCTTCTATTTCCAGTTCGTCCAGTCAGTGGAGTTTAAGGGTCATACTGGTCCAGTTTGTGCTGTGGATGCAATCTATGTGGAGGACTCGAAGATCCTGGTGGCCTCCACGGCATCCGACTCCACAGTCAGACTGTGGCTCTGCAATGAAGCCAAAGAAGGTAAGAGACTGGAAAATGCGTTTAATTAGTTTCAGCCTATTGAGGTGTTTTGGTGCAGTATTTTGTTTCTTTTTTATTTGTGTCCCTACGGGTGAATTAGTGAACATTTTTAGTCCAGATCTCACAAGACTTCCCCAGTTGATTACTTACATTAAATACATAACATATGTTTTGTTTTTAAAATGTCCTGAAATGTTAGGTGTTGATTTGCAAATGAGGCAATGTCTGATCAAATATGTGCTAATTTGCACATTTCAGAACTTAAATATGAATATTGAATTTAGACAGGATAAAAAATCTTGTTTCGACACTTTTTGCCTGTAGTGTCCGGTTATTAAAGGGATTTGTAGGAGGTACTTATCCTTAGTGTATTACCTACAGTAGGCGGTGGTCGAGACGCCCTCAGTTGGGGAAACAATGGGAGTACGGGTGAAGGAAGCCAAGTTATGTACCGCAGTAAACTTAGCCATCAGCAAAATGTTATTTTAGCCTCTTCAAAATAGCCAACCTAAAGCAGTCATTATAAGTGACTGTTGTATTTAGAATATTTTTACTGCCGTCAGACAGTCTTTCCTTTGGCACGATATTTTTCTAAACCCTAAACAACACCCTGCACACAACATTGAAACAACTGTCGTTTGCACAAATCATTTCTCTTAAGAGTATTTTGTAATATCAACACCAAATAAGCCAGATAGACATGTGGATAGATAATCTGCTATACTTAGCCTTTGGATAAGATAGCAATAAATACTTAGAAATAAATTGAACTACTTATCAGTAGTGGTAAGTAATAGAATTGTAGCTTGTACAGAAATGTCCCCATCCTTCAAAAATCATCATTACCCCTATATATATAGCAATGTCTACTTGAGACCTCAGTTCACAGGGAGGATGTCTGAATATTCCAATCAGAGGGATTTTTCCTTCTCAGAGGGTTTGATTTGAATAAATTCCAGAGACAATGAAAAGTAAAACTATGCCGTCTTTCTCAAGAAAAAATGTACAAATATGATATCCAAAATATGAAATGAACCCAAGAAATCATTTCACGACTCCATAGATCCATCCTGTGGCCCCTTCTACAGGTTCAGACCCCCAAGTTTAAAACCCCTGAGTCAACCTGTAGGATATTTTTTCATGAAAAATTCCCCACTCTCCTTAAACATCAACTGTGAAAGAAAGGATAAAACTGTGCCTTTCATTTTTGGGTGAATGTGGGACTTTATCCAGAAAGTAACTGACTCACATCTTACTTGATAAATGAATAATGTATTATATTCAGTTTGAATATTTGCCCCAAAGTGGTTGCTATAGGACTTTTACAAACATGGTCATTTTCCTCACCTCAGCAGTGCTGTAGAACTGTTATGAATGGTCTTCCCTTAAACATCACTCTCGAAAGTGAGACGTGTTTTTGCCACATGTTTTCTAGACATAACTGAGTAATTAATGTGTAGTGTTATCTAAGTAACGTAAGTTGTCACAATTACAGCAGCTGTGTTATTTTTAGTATTGCTTTCAGTTCTTCACGTAGTCTACTATTGGGGGTCTTCCAAGCTGTCATCCATACCTGTTTTGTTTTTTTGTGTGTTTGTGTGTGTTTTTATTTTTTTTCCCCCAAAGCTGTCACTGCAGATAAACACTGATGCTGCTTGACAGTCATAGAAAGGCTATGTGTGCGCGTGGACTGGACATAACCCTGGGGTGTATTCCCAGATAAAAATACTTTCTATGTCATGTTGGTGCTGGTATGCAGATTGTGGCAGATTGACAGTTGAGGAGAATGTGTCTTTAGGCATATATCTCAGACAGGAACAGTCAAACGAAGTATTTCCTGTTGACACAAATATACACACATAACATAATATATATATGTATGTATGTGTGTGTGTGTGTATATGTACGTGTGTATATATATATATATATATATATATATTTACAAACAAATATATATAATATATTATTATTATTATTATTATTATTATTATTATTATTATTATTATTATTATTATAATTGTGTAGCAGTGTTAGTCCTCAGCAGAAAGTTTAATTCCATGTGTATGTGTGTCCCTCAGCTCAGTGCCTCCATACCTTATCATTTGGCAGCGGTTTCATGATGGATGTGTCTCTGGCACTGTTGCCAGGCAGCAGAGGTAAGCCTAAGCTGTTCCTACATCATTTAAGTTGTGAGCTGCACGCACTCAGGCACACAGACATTTTTCCTCTCATGTCATCCATCTCAATTTGCACCACTGCTTTAGTGCCTGTAACTGAATGTCATATTCAAAAATGCTGCACTGCCTTTTGAAGTGTCTCATGTCATTTTGCCTCTCTAGTTTACATACTGTCCGTCTATTTGATGATGTTCTTCATCCCTCTCTTCCACTGCGCTGCCGCTCATACAGTCTAGACCCACATGTAAATGTGTGCAACCTGCCATTTGTTGTGTTTCTTGCAGTTCCCATACTGGCCTGTGGGGGTGATAACTCTCAGGTGCATCTGTATGTGCAGTCTGAAGGACAGGTGAGTTCAGATCAATACTCTTTCAGGGGAATATTGTTTGTGTGTTCTGTGCCAAGTCTTTAATTTGAATTTCTAAATTTTGAGGTCACATTTGACCTTTTTCTTTTTTTTTTAAACCACTCTATAACAGCTCCTGAAAGCCATGTCCCTGCAAGGACATGAAGACTGGATTCGTGGAGTGACATGGGCTTCTTTAGGTGAGTGCTACTATTACTATCCAGGTATGCTTTCACATCGAACCTAACTCAAAGCTAGATATACATACAATATATATGTAGGTGGTGATCTGTAACCCTAACCCTGGTTAGATATTTCCAAACAGAAAATATCCACAAGTTTTGGTCAGCATATTCTCAAGACCAGTCAGATTTTTGGGGGTACCAGGGCTGAGATTTGGGTTGAGATTATTATTGCTATGTGGTGACACTAGTAACAAAATCCCTGTTAGGTGTTGGGAAGCTAACAAAGCAAGTTTTTACATTTTTGATAAGAGTACACAATAAGATTCTTAGAATTATTGTTTTAGTGTTTACTTGATGGCTACTTCTGTAAACAACATATGCGAAGGAGCTGACATTTTCACCCCATTCATTGTGTTTGTTGGTTTGTCAACATGATAACACAAAACCTACAGAATGGATCTTCACGTAAGTTGGACTGAGGAAAGGTCTTGGTCTTAGAATAGATCTCATTATCTTTTCTTGTGGATCCAGATAAGGGACAGGTCCAGGAAGTTTTTCTCACTGTCCTTAACATTACAAGATAGGAAGTTTTCCAAAATGTAGTTCATTTCTCAGAAAAAAGGGCATGAATTTTGTATATATATATATATATTTTTTTTATTTTTTTTTTTTAATTGGTGAAATTAGGTGAAAGACAAGGTGACATGGGGGATGAATAGATACCACGAGGAATCATACCACGAGGATCGACGAATACAGATAGTGGACAAACAGTACAGATAACAAAAAAAAAACAAAAAAACAAAAAACACGAAACGACAAAAAGTTATTATATGTGTAGAGGTAATATAGGTGTGTGTGTGTGTGTGTGTGTGTGTGTGTGCGTGCGTGTCTGTGTGTGAGTGAGTGTGCATGCCTGCAAGTGGCTGAGAGGCAGATACTATGGTATTATAAACGTATGTAGGTATAGATAGATGATACAATAAAAATAAATAAATAAAGTATAAATAAGAAAAGAGAAGGAAAGTGAAACTGAAGGAAAAAAAAAAAAGAAGAATAGATCAATAAGTTAAGTTGGGATTATAATAAACAAATTATATTATGTTGATGGTTATATATTGCAGAGAGGGGCGAAGTTGGACCGGGGTATCAGGAAGGCAAGTGAGGGGGCCCCCTAGCCGGCTCCCAGTAACCCAGTTGGCAGCCCCAGCGGGAGACAGGCGAGGCGGTAGTGAAAAGGCCCCCCCACCCCCTTTTTTGTATCGTCTTATCTGTTGTTGTTGTTGTTGCTGTTCTTTTTGTTTATTGATTTATTGATTTATTTGTTTAGATTGTACCTTGGGCCGCTGCCGAACCCAAAGGTAGCTGCTGACCCGTTGCAAATCTAAACTCCTTTGCCAATTCCTGGTCTGGGCAACTTCCAGACCCTAGGGAGGAAGTCTGCCCGCTGAGGAGTGGGTTGTTTGTTTGTTTTGTTTGACTATTTGTTTTGAAAGAGAGGGGATGTGAGGTAGGACCCAACCACCCAGCCCCACCCGCCCCCACCGAGGTACTGCCCTGCCCCAAGAGAACCGGACATAAAGCCCCCGCCCACGCCCACCTTCAACCATTCCAGTCCAGCCCCGCCCTCTCTCTTAAATTTATTATACAAATGTCATTGTCATGATTATTGTTAAAAAAATGTAATAAAATTAATTAATAAACAAAAATAATAATAATAATAATAATGATAATAATAATAATAAGTAAATAAAGCAAACAAAAAATAAATGAAGAGATATGATATATATGACATGGTAATAATAACAATTTTAGAATTTTGTATATTAATGCGGCTGCTATCTGTGAGTTAGTACAGTTGATGAATTAAAGGGGACTATTGGGCATTGGTAGAGGTATGCACTCTACTGAGTGTCATTCTAGTTTTATTGTGTTAGTTTAATCGGAAAAGGTTGCCTCTTTTTTGGCTTGGAGTTGGTTAGAGTCACTATACTGTAGTTTTTTTTCGGGGGGGGGGGGTTAGAAGTAGTTAAAGGACCAAACATTTTGTTAAGGATGTTTTCCAATTGTATTCATTATAGAGAATTATATAGATAGAAATATTATATTATAGAAATTTGGAGCACCTGTTGTTTCTGACATGTTGATCTTTGTCCCCTGAAGTTTTAAAAGCATTTGTTTGTGGTCTGGATTATCTAAATGAAATAACATCCGAGATTTTCCTGTGTAAAAAAGGAGTGGCCTCTGCCTGTATTTTTTTTTATTTTTCTATGTTATTAGTTTGATATGCCTTGGACATTTCTTGGTTTAAGTGATTCTGTGGAAAGATAGTTGATTGATGAGTTCTCATTCCTAGGTCGTTAAACATTGACGTTTGGGTTGGTGTTTGTAAACAGCATCCAGACATCCTGGATAGTATGACTCTTAACAAGCCTGCATAGCTGGAAAATATCAGACTTTGAAAGAGTCAGATAACAGGATTGACTGAATGCTGACAGTCAGGAGGAGATTTGCAGTCACAACCTTCAACAGTTCGATGAGAAAGGCAAAGTCAAAAGTGTATTTTGACCTTCAGAGAGCACAAAGCAAGCACAAAGACAACTGTCTCTTTATAGAACATTAGATCATTATAAAATTTAAACTGGATACTGTCTGTCCAGCTTCACCAACCAGTGTGCTTTTCACAGTACTGTGATACCACCGCAACTTGTGGATCCAGTCCAGGCTCTACTAATTGTGTAACCCTCTTCAAGGGCACTTCATTACTGCACTGTTCTGCCTGTGTAAAAGCTATTTCATCTCCTCAACCAGCCCTCTCCACCAGTGTCTCCGTCCCACTCACAGTCTATGACCCACTCCACGCTGCCAAAGCCACAAGCCAGCTAAGAGACAGAGAGAACTTTGTTTATACCAGATATCCCCATAGGAATGACAAAACCCCTCTACACTGTGATAGTAGTTAAATAAATCATTCTGTTCTTTTATGACTTGGCAGATGGCAAATTGCGGCAGTAGAGGTGCAGTTTGTCATAGCTATCAAACACTGGGATTCAGAGCATGATGCTATTTTCTAGTTCTGTGTCTCTGTCTGTGTCCTATTTTTTGAAATCACAATTTTTTTCTTTCCATAGATTTTAGTAGTGGAATAAAATCACCACCATCATGACATGTGTTTATCACTGATTGTAAATTAAAGTTTTGCTGACAGGAGGGCAGTCAGACATTTAAGTTCAGTCTTCCCTTGCCAGATTCATTTCACCAAAAGTAGATAGTTAGGTCAAAAATAAAATTTTGTCTTTCAGGTGCACCATGAGTCCAAAAAGTGTGTTTTACATGTAGATCATCAATACTGTCTCTATATCAGGGTTTTATGATCTTTACCACTTTCAAATAGAAGGCTAAAGTCCGTTACCTTCACTCTACAAACTCATCTGAACATTTACTTTATCAGATGTTCGTTCCCAGGCAGCTAAACTCGAACCAAATCACTCACTGTGTCGTTTACATCAATTCGCATCAATTCGATTCAAAGTGATCTTTATTTGAATGATCCAATATTGATTTAGAAAATCCAGAGATGCATCTTTTAATATAGGCTGTTAGAAATAAATACCCGCCAGTGCCAATAAATGTGTGTAATTGTTTGAGCCAACAGGACATTTCCGGGTGCACTCAAGTGATCCTTGTAAACTCAAAATTCTGTATTCACAAGGCCATAAAGGAAAAAAATAGTGAGAGTCGTTGTCATGCACAGTTTTTCTCTTTCTCCTGCACTTTAGCATGCAACCTTGCGTCTTTAGAATACCTGTCTGGAGGAAATATCCTAAACCCGCCAGCAACTCGACATCATGTTATTACTTAATTATGACGCACAGTCGGGCGTCTGATCTCATCCACACCAGGTTACAGCATCATCTGATCTAATTCATATTTATTTTTAGGTTTGTGTGTTGTTATTAAGCAGCCAGAGAGTTGGAGCTTGTTCGTGGCTCGCAAATTTGGTGGCTTCAGAACTGTTTATTTATCAGCTCTTGAATCAGAATTAGAGAGTGGCTGTAGCTTTTGCTTGCCATAAACGTTGGTTTGTTTTGAGATCTTGGCAGAAGGGTCTGAAAGCTGAAGCTTCAGCCGCCCTCCCCGCCCCACTCAGTTTCGCACTCTGACCAAGGATGTTCAAAAATGTAATGAGTAAAGTAAAAGTTTACTTCATATGTTGCCTATGGGTAAATTCACATATCAAAAACAAAACTCTGTTAAAGAAAAACTAGTCACTAATGCAGGTAGTTTCAGAAGAGTTTTAGGCAAGTAGCAAAACAAATAATCATTGTCGTCATCGCATCATGACTGACTAACAATAATGGCCTCCCTCCTGCCTCTCTCAGCATTCGAGAGGCCTTAGACGGTAGCGACAGAGGAATTTTGATTATGTCTGTTTATCTTGGCAGAGGCAAAACTGGGCCAGTGGCCATTGGACTAAACCTGAAACGCATAATGTGACAGACGTGGGGGCACTCAGAGATAGTGGCATGTGCTTTGTTTACCACCTGTCTGTCTATATTTGGCCTGTGCTCCTGCTGTCTTACTGGCCACGTCATAGTCGCAGCATTCTTTTATAATGCCATGATAGCAGTTCTAACAAACAACTGAAGAAGACGGTCTGCTGGATGTGTAGATAAGCAACTATTTGCTGGTATGCTCACAATATAAAAATGTGTGAGGTGATAACAAATCTGTGTTTAGTTTGCCGCTTGTTGCGCTGAAGAACTAAACTTCCCTTTATTTGATAAGACCACACTTTTATCAAAGCACCACACAGTGGATAGAAAATTTCTTTTCACTCGGGAAGGTTTTCAGGTTGTCTCTCTCTGTGTCTCGTTCAGGTGGGGAGCTGTTATTAGCCAGCTGTTCACAGGACTGTCTCATCAGAGTGTGGAGGCTGTGCGCCAAGTCTGGGACAGACGCCCGCACAGAGGACGATCACACCATCATCAAAATGAAAGAGGACGTTTTTGAAGTGAAGCAGAGAGGTGAGCTGACGGTGCAGGCTTGATTATAAAAAAGGGTGCTAATTAACCGAATGATGAGACATGCTTTTTGAAGATTTTAATGGCAAATGGTGGTTACTGACCTCCATAAAATACTGATCATGTCTATGTGTATGCTTGTTTACCTTTTGAACGCAAACTTAATTGATTTTCCTTGGAACCTTAAGAATTGCATGTAGTTGGCAACAGAAAGAAAACAAAAAAATCTATACCTACCATCTTCTCTTCAGTAGCCTAAAACTGGCATCTTGATAACGGTGCTCATCTGGTCTCTCCTAGTTCCTGCTGCAGACGAGTCCTCAGTGTTTGCTGTGTCTCTGGAGACGGTCCTGGCAGGCCATGAGAACTGGGTCTATGGAGTCCACTGGCAGCCTCCTCTCTACAGAGGTACCTTGATCAAAAACTAGGGAAATGATTGGATTTTACTCACAAACTATGCAGATCATTAACAGTAAATTCCTGCTAACATTTCTTAGTAATGATTGTCACGATGTTTTCTTCTCAGAATTAGACGTAGGTGGCTCTAAACATTTCAATCACCAGTGCAAGTCAACGCTTTGCTTGTGGGCTCAGCTGTGAGACATTGTCTTTCCCTCCCTTTATCGTAAGATGCTGTTCCTTACAAAAGGCAGAAAGGAGACGGTGACACTTTCAAGGAACAAAAAAAGAAAAAAGAAAACGAGTGTGAAAAGTTAGTGGCGTAATTAGTTCTCGGGGGAAAGGCTGATGGATGTGCTAAGTCTTCTCTTTGAACTGTGGTTGCCTTAAAAGTGTGTTAGATCAAGATCACTTCACAGCCATCCGAGTGTTTGCGTTCATCACACATTATTAATATGTGTAGAGACTTAACTAAAGCTGCACAATTATGCTGCAATTATGGAGAGGGCAGAGGTAGGCACAGTTATTTGCTCAATATCAAATTCTCTGTCTTGATTATTCTTTATTTTTGCCATTATTAAGCATAAATTATGATAATTATAAAGTGACATGAAAAATGCTACCATTGTGTTTGGGAAGCCGGGGGTTAACCTGGGGGTCAGCAACTTGCAGCTCTTTTTGCCCCTCTGCAGTGGCTCCCTGTGGCTTTGACAAAATAGCTGTTGTTAGTTTGCATCGTCTACACATGGAATAATATCTGAACCAGCAAGTTTTGTCAGTGACTTGAATGACCCTGGGCTGATATCGCCGTGTATTATGCTCAGGCCCGAGGGCTGGTTGGTATACATGACACAGAAAACAAATCTCACATTATATGGGGTATCTTTAATCAAATTTGAATTGAAACTAGCCAATTTTCTTTTTACTTTTTAAAGCTAGGCTTACATTTTTAAAGCTAGGCAGCCAACAGTTTTATTTATGATCAAAGTAGGACACTTTTACAAATGATCGATTTTGTGTTTAGTTGGTTGTAGTAACCCACAATAAAAATGACACTTTTCCTTGTAGGCTCCATTGTAGGCTACTTCTGTAATTTCAAAAATGGCCCAGAAAATAGTCTTAATAATCTTAATAAGTGTATTGAATCTAATTGAGATGGACTTTTTAGCCTTTTTACCTTCATTTGACTCATGTAAGTTATGCAGCTCCAGACAGATTTTATGGTGTGTAAGGGGGGCATTAATGGCTCTATTGACAGTGAAGCTGGCTTGTTTTTCTTTGCTTTTTATTGTAAAAAATAGGATAATATTGACTCTGTGTGCGTTGTTCATTGTCACTTTGTCTCCCCCTGCAGGTGGTGAGCTGCAACAGCCTCTTAGTCTGCTCTCCGCTTCCATGGACAAAACCATGATCCTCTGGGCTCCTGAAGAGGGATCTGGAGTCTGGGTGGAGCAGGTGAGTGTTGTCTTGAATGCAGCTAGAGTGTACGCAGAATCCACAAACCCTACACACACACACACACACACACACACACACACACACACACACACACACACACACACACACACACACGGTATGAATCACTCTTTGAGGCGGAACACAGGGTTGCACAAACAACCACACACCAATTTCCCACTCTATTTCTGCCGGCTTCCCTTTCAGTAACTCTTGACATGATCCGGAGCTTGAGCCCTCCCCTAGTATTCTCTCTCTCCTGCTGTCAGTGCCCCTGCGTCAGTCTCCACTCTGCCTGACATTGAGGTGTCAGGAATAGAAGTGATAGACAGTGATGAAGAGGCGCGCAGCCCGGCGCACCACTGTGAGTTTAGACAAGCAGAGGTTGTCCTCCCCCATCTCCCCTTCTATCACTCACCCTCACTGAACCCCCTCTTTTACAGCCCATTCCCCAACACATCCGACAGGGGATGGAGAGGCTGGTGGAAGACCTGCCTGCTCCGCCTTTCTCCTTTTAATTATTTTTTTTTTCTGTCTTTCCGCTTCCCTCCTCACTCCCGCCTTCTGTCATTTTCTGTCCTCCACCTCCTCTTATTCCCCCACCGCTTGCCTCCCTTTCTCTTCCCCTGTCTCTCTCACATTATCTCTCCCTCCTGCCTTGCTTTCTCTCCCCCATCCACCTCGGCTCTCTTAGCTCCCAACAGCTGCTGTTGTGCCAGAATGAGGCTAAATTTAACACAAGTGTGGATGGCGAAGAAAAAGCAGTTCTCTGCCCATCTGCCCCACAGCTTTTTTCTTTTTTTCCCTTCTTTTTTTTAATGAATTCTCGAGTGGTTTAGGAGTACCTCAGATTACCTTTCCACGTACCTGACAAAAACACAGAAACATGTACTCATGGGCACAGCTGCAGAAAATATCAGACACAAACCACTGACAGAGACGCGCTCACAAATGCAAAATGTATCCCACAAATAATGAATAGACAAGCACACATCACGGCTCACCTCACCATGGCAGGCACCTTTGGTGTTATCACACTGCGCAGTGATGAGCGAGATTCAGCACTTGATCACTTACATTGTGGCGCCTTTGATCTCATTGTTCACATCCACGACGACAAGCAACAAAGACCACAAAAAGGAGCAACCATGAAAGTCCCAGCTCTCTTCTCTGACAAAGGGCTGATGATTAGGGCCTGAAGCCAGCACGGATGTCGCATATTATTCTTCTTCTACTTAGACAAAGGTGTTCGGTGTAAAAGACAAGCAGCAGTGAGTGTTTGAAATCAAGTCTGGTGTGGTCAAATCTCCCTATACAGCTCAGGCTTTTTCTTCTCGGTGCCAAAAATAAAATAGAATCAACCCCCTACCTGAAATAACCT
Source organism: Sparus aurata (assembly GCF_900880675.1). Lineage (NCBI taxonomy): Eukaryota > Metazoa > Chordata > Actinopteri > Spariformes > Sparidae > Sparus > Sparus aurata. The sequence continues at coordinate 17,307,850 of NC_044189.1, read as the reverse complement.
TTTTGTTGGGTGTGTATTAGTCGCTCCTCTATTTCTGTTCCTTCCTGACCTGTTTTTTTTTTTTTTTTTTCCCAAAGCAAGACAGCCAAACCCTTTGAATTGACAGATTCCCTGCCTGCAAAGGAAGCTTAACCTCTGAAGCTCTGTCACACACACAAACAACCACACACATAGATGCACACATGCAGCAAAGAAATGTCACTTTTTGTCACTGTTTTTTGCATTTTCTTCCCATCTCTGCACATTAGACAGAATTAAATGCCTTTGGTCCTATTTCAGTGTTTTCTTTAATCTGAAACCACCTCACAAAGGCTTTTTTTCTACAGGATACTGAAGTTTTTTGGCAGAGCAGATTCCCCAGCGCTAAATGACCGGCCATGTGTATCTTAATTAGCCGATTTTTACAAAGAAGTGCTCCACTTCTTCACGCTGATTAGAGTAATTGGTGAGATTTAATGGAGAGCGGGGTTAGCAGTGGGGTGGATGGGGCCCACCACTGCGTAAAGCACATCTTACTAACGAGACACGCTGGTAATTAACATCTCAGACTGACCACAGTGGGCCACTACAAAGCCTGGAGGGATTGTCAGTTTGTGTGTTTGGGAAATAAACTATTTCAGACCTCGGCTTGTGTACTTCTTCTCAAGTCACACATGACCTTCCGGCAAAATGAGTTAATATTTTTGAATATTGTGTATGTGCATGTGGAGTAGGCCGTTCTTTTAAAGAGTAAATTGCTGCTTTCTGTTGTTGAAAGTTTCACTCATCAGTGTGGTTTGGTGTGGTCTGTTGAACCTGTTAACCACACACGTTTTTTAGACAGCTGTTTACAGTTAAAATGTATTTTTTTTACCCACTGTTAGCTACCTGCCCAGCACCAAATAGTAGACAGACAAAGCTAGTGACTAGCTGGCGAACTTAGTAGAGGATTAAGCAGCCAAAGAGCAAGGATTTTTAATTTGTTTTTCAAGAGTTGGTGGTGACCAAAGAAGAGCTCAAAAGAGAGTAAATGGTCAATTTAGATTTCCCTGAGTGGCCCAAAACAGGATTTGAACTGATAGGTGATTATATGTCTTTGTTGTGTTTACAGCTTGTTATGCTGCCCCAAACCGCCGTTGGCACATTAAGTTTTTAGCTTGATATTCAGACTGAATTTCCAACACTGCTGTGGATTTTTTTTTCATTCCACAGCTGCTGAAACGTTCAGAGATGTGGATAGCCAGTTCAGAGGTGTGAAAGCAGGCTCATTTGAGAAAATGCCAAACATTTGTGCATTTTGATATAATGATTTTGCTTTTCTTTACTAAATGTCATTATAAATGTAATATTTTGGCACAAAACAAAGAATTTCAACATAACAACCTGGGTTCTGCAGTTTTTATTTTATTTACAGTTTTTCAGATTTTGTATCTGAAAAGATAGTTGATTGATTGAAACAAAATCAACAGATTAATGAAGAAAACCATCTTTGTTAAATTGGAGGGAAGAAAGCTCAGTGTGTCAGGCAGTACTTTGGCCTGTAGAGTTGATTCTAAAACCTGTCCTCCACACTGTATGGGTTTTCCCAGCTCGGCTAAACCCACTCAGCACTCATCACCCACTTTTTCTCCTTCCAAGAATGATATATGCCTCCCTTCCTTTGCTGTCCTTGTTCTCTTCCTCCCCCACACCCCCGCTGGGCGGCGATAAGGCGCGCCGTCCATCCATATTGTTCCCCCTCTCGTAAACAAGACAGATGACGGCTTTTTGCCTCTGTGAGTTTTTGCATGATTTACGGCGGGCTCTTGTGTGCAGAATTTTAAAATTAATCTGCTTAATGTTGCATCTCCTTCTCTCTCAATCTCCCCATCTATGTTTCTACCTGACCGTCTCCCTGCCTCTGTCTGTCTCTCTCTCTCGGGATGGCTGCAGGAGCATGCCATTCAACGCGAAGGCATGCCTTTATCGCTGTCATTAGTTCCGCTGTGTTTCAGCCTGCAGACAGGCGTTATTTTGAAGGTCATTGATGACCAGTGCAAGCTCCCTAAGAAGGCCGGATGATTGAGGACACCACTTTCCTGCCACATACAGTACACAAACATAGTGTGTGTATGTGTGCCTCTGCTTTGGTTTGTGGATGGCCCTTCAATGTGTTTGTTTAACATGTAATTAGTGTGTTTCTCCTGCAGTCTGCTTCAGGTCACTGCTGCAGCTAAACATGTCAATTTAAGAAAAGATAACAGGCTAAGCTTCACATATTTCCAGATTTGAATCACTCAAGTGTGAATTTAGCGCTTCTCATATTTCCTCACAGCCAATGTCCATATCATTTTAAGGCTTGAGCTAATTAAAGATGAAGGAGATTTTATATATATGTAGCCATACATGCTGCCGCGGGAGCAGCAAAGTGCTCTCTAGGGTTGTTTCAGCTGATATCGATTTGAATAGATCTGCCCTCTGGGCCCAGTTTACCTCCAAGGCCTCAGGGCCCCGATAAAGCTTTTAATTGTTTGAATTCCTCAGGGCAGTGAGAAGCTGGCCTGGTCACCACTCTCAATACTCTAAAAGTCCTTGACTAAATAGTTTCTCTTTGACTGTTTGTGTTGGAGCAGAAAACTCATAGGAGAAAGTAGATGCTAATGAATTTTGATGTGAGTTTAACAGATGACTATGAATATAAATGTATCTTTTACTGGGGCTGGGGGGGGGGATAGGGATGAAGCTCATTTTGGTCTTGTAAAAGCCTAAATACTGTCAGCTCAAGCTCTCTGTTGTTTAAAAAAGGGATTCCTGTTTATTCAGATTGAAAAATATTTCCATTAATGTCTGAATTGTTTCAAGTTATTTCTGTATTGTGCCATAATCCCTAATTGAATCCTTCCGGTTATGCAAGCAGCAAGACGAGATATAAATATTGTCTTGTTTTCTCTGTTTGAATATGTAAATTCCGTTCTTTATGGATATTTATTTCATTGAAAGGATGAATGAATACAGACTGTAATTCAGTTTTTACATTTTTGGAACCAATCAGAAGATTTTTATGTCACCTTATAGCTTAATAGTTTTCATTTTTAGCTGTAATCCATTTCAGTTTCCTCTGGTACATCACTGTTTACTTTAAAAGCACCTGTTAATGTATTTTTTTTTGTTTTCTGCTGTGCAAAAAAAAACCTAAAGAAACTTGCAGTGACTTAGAATGACCTTCAGAATGAAGTACATTTTTCTCTTTGTGATTGCTGACTGCATTTAAATCAAAATGGGCCTTCTGCCCCAGGTAGCGATTTGAATCCACCAAACTCAGTACAGAATTGTCTTGAATGACAAAAGCAAGGTGCTTGAGATTGGACAGGTGTTCAGAATCTTAACGGAGCAATTTCTTATTTTCTAGCATGTTTCTTCGCTGAGAGGCAGTGATTATGGGTGCATTTTAAATTGGATTGGTTTTTCAGCAGAAGATCAGACCCGCTGAATGCTTCACTGTCTATATGATCTGCCCCGTGAACGTGAGGCAAGGGTCACAGCAGGCTCTCACCCAGATCCAATTTATGGAAATCCTTCTGTGTTGCCATTTTTCATGATTACTTGTTGAGCTTGTCGTGCTGCGCTGAAATTGCATTCATTTTCTATTAGACAAATGTATTTTGTCAGAAAAAAAACAACACAGTTTATTCAAGTCTAATAAGTCCCATTTTGCATAATTTCTCATCTGACTTGTCAGCTTAATTTGCTTTTTTCTTCTGTTTTTATCTGCCGCTATGGGAACTGTTAGTTAATAAGTCTTGATGGGAGGCTGAGGAGACATTTAAGAACTTTTTTATTTTATATGTCTACTTCGTGTATAAATCTGAGCCTGTAGCTTTACACAAAACTCACTAGGTACACACTCCATGTCTGAATGTCATATATGATAACTGTCTCAGTCTCAGTGTACAGCAAGTCCGTGGTTCTGACCCAGAAACTTGTGTTAAAAAAGGCACATGAGTCGATGCTTCCGATCAGTAATGCCTCCACAACTTGTGTTCTTTTTTTCTGTCCCACCAGGTTCGTGTAGGGGAGGTTGGTGGCAACACTCTGGGTTTCTATGGCTGCCAGATGAGTCCGGACGGCTCCATGATCGCCGCTCACGCATTTCATGGGGCACTGCATCTCTGGTGCAGAGACCAGGACAAAGAGGTAACGTTCAAATCAATATGGTGCCAATTTTTGTAGCTTGTCAAGTTAGAAATATGCACACCGTCTTTCCTAAATACCTGGAGTAGTGACTGTGCTTGAGGCGTTGTGCATTGCTACACTGTGTGAGAGATTCTGATTAGTGTGATTGGTCACACCAAGTCTCTGTCTGCCACTCAGTTTGACTGGCTTTGCATGTGTCTGTGTTGGGTGTCCCTGTGAAAGGGTGGTGGTCTGAAGTCACAACGCATGCTCAGAGATAAACCATTTCAATTATGTTCCGCTGTGAAGGTGAATATTAACATTCAGCTCCAAACTGAAGGTGTTGCTAACTAATTCAGATGCTTCAAAGGAGATCGACTTCCCAGACAGCAACACCTAAATTATAATCACCCACTCTCGTGTAGCTGCCAATCATAGTCAGCAGTTCTGAGGTTTTCCATGGCACAGTAAGTCAGCGGTTGAAAAGTTGTGAACTGACCACTGCAATATGTTCTGACCAGGGACAGTGGAGGCCTGGGGTTGTGATATCAGGTCACTTTAACGCAGTCCAGGACCTGAGCTGGGATCCTGAGGGTGAGTTCATCGTCAGCGTGGGCTCAGACCAGACCACCAGACTCTTCACTCTATGGAGGAAACAAGATGCCAAACAGGTAAATCAGGCTGAGAATCATAGATTACATGCTGAAGTAGAAGACTTATTTTCAAGGCTGAATTAGTTAGGAAATAGATTAGATAATAGGATAGGGCTCTGTTTTTGACACAAATATTCATAAAGCAGTTCTGTGTAGTGATGCAACATTACGGAAGATATTAAAGCTGCCGTGATCCATTTCTAAAAAATGAGGTGTTAAATAGCTCTATATTAACGGCTCGTACAGTCAAAGGGAAAATATATTTTCTAGTATCCATGCTCACTTTTTCAGGACGGAGAACTCCACAACGAGGCGGTTCTGTCTGCTTGTGAACGTGCAGAGAGCACGATCGTCCTGTTTGCTGCTACAGTATGTCTGGCGATTACTGCCCCAACTTCTTGTGGTGACTTAGAGAGGCCAGAGGGGATTGCTGACTGTAAAATAGACAGGAAGTTGGCTAAAACAACAACGCCTGCAGCAGCTTTAAAGGGATAGTTTTCCTGGTTCAAACTGTATACCAAAATCTCAGTCTGTATCGTCAGTTCATTTATTCCTTTCTGGAATTCACTGTTAATGCAACACTTACACATCAGTCCATTTTCCTTAAAGATAATAAAACATTTTAGAGATAAAGAGATTCTCCGCCTGTAGTGTGATGAGACAATATAGAAAACAAGTTTCACACGTTGACATAAGGATTTAGGCTTCTTTATTTCTTCTTGTCTTCTGTAAGCAATAACTATTTGGTATACTTCTTTCATTTTAACGTTTTAGTGTTAAGGCTGCGTCTCTGAAATTCAGGGGGCTGTGAAGAGTTTCTTGAATTGATCATATATTTTTAAAGACTTAAGTTACAAGGATTGATTGAGAAGAAACTCTTTCTAAAACAATGATTGTCAATGGATAAATCATGGTTTCAGTCTTCATTACATGACATTACATCGAGATGCCAGTGTGCCATTGTTGTCCATCTTCTCTCATGAGAGCATTTTGCAACTTTAGCCGGAGATGTTTGATTTGAACAAGAGTTTCTGTGTTGTCTTTACCTTGGTTACAGACGCCTGCATGTAGAGGCAAAGAAAGCCAGTTCACACAACATCGGACGATCTATTGAAACGCTTGTACTTCCCCATGACAACCACATACAGCTGGTTTGCATCCTCACGACCAGCGCTGCATCTTTATGATTATCTCTCTTTCTTGTTCCTTCTGCAGGAGACGTGGCATGAAATCTCAAGGCCACAGATCCATGGATACGACATGCAGTGCCTGGCGATGGTCGGAAGGTTTCAGTTTGTGTCTGGGGCCGACGAGAAGGTCCTGCGTGTGTTTCAAGCGCCTCGGAATTTTGTGGAGAACTTTGCAAACATTTCAGGGACCTCAAGAGAAAAGCTGCTGACATCTAGTGTGAGTGTCAAATATTCTGCTTTTTCATTTTCATTATACCTTTCCTTCAGTGTATTATATAGATTATTGTGCACAGTGAGGGGCACTGCCTCAGACGTGTGTGGGCTGACCAATCAGAGCAGACTGGGTATTGGGGGGGGGGGCGGGGCTTAAAGAGCCAGGAAACTAAACAGAGTATTGTGGACAGATGGGGAAAATAGTGCAGCACTGGACAGTATGAGAAAAATATGTGGTTGAGCATTAAAACATGTTAACATATTCTAGTAGTGACCCAAAATAAAATCTGAACACAAAAATGAGCTTGATTTATGTCCTTTCAGTATCTATGCTTATATTTTTTAAATGAACTCTAGAGCAACACGTTTGTTCACCAAAACTTTCTTCGTAGTTTGTCTTTTAGTTTGTGTTGTGGCTATAAAATGTGCTGACTGGGCTGCCCCTACTCTCACATGGTTATTGATGTCTGTGTCTCTGTTGGTTCATTTATCTGCTCGTTGCCAGGACTCTGCCAACCTTCCAGAAGGAGCCAGCACACCTGCCTTGGGTCTGTCCAACAAGGCCGTATTTCAAGGTAAAATACTTGCTCAGCTCTGCATGTGAGTGTTTCAGCGGCAAGAGTCGGGGCCAAGTTTTGTCTGATAATCAATTTTCGTGGCAGCAGTTCGAGGGAGCCTTATTGAATTTTGGGTTTGTTTAGCATTTTCATTCCATTTTTAAGTTGTCTAATATTCAAATAGTGTTTATATATTTATATAAATGTCATTTTAATTTTCAGGTGACCTCGTACCAAAAACCAATGGAGAAGAGGGGCAATTCAACAGTAAATCTGATCAGTATCAGGAGTCTTACTTCCACCCACTCATCATGACTGGTAATGTCAACCTATTTCCCAACATAAAACAGTCATTTCTAAAATGTAGTGGTCATCTAAGTAAACCCTTATTCAATTTCAGCCTCCTTGATGCATACGTTTGGAGCCGAAATGCATCCCCGTCTCCTCCACAGCCTGATTTATATTCCTCGTTGCAACCCTCTCACTAGCCTGGGTACACATTTAAGAGTTCCTGTCTGCCTGTCGCTTGCTGCTCTTATAAGAGACAATGATATGCTGCCAGACGGACGGTTAGTTATTACAGCTCTACTCCCACGGTGCCCGAGGTCTGCTGGAGGCCGATGGTATTACAGCGGGAGAGGGGATGAGAGGAAAGAAAGGATGGGTACATGTAGAGGGTGCACAGAAGAAGAGAAGTTTAGAAACAAAGGCAGAAATAGGGAAAGTAATTGAAGGAAATGTGCAGATGGGAAATGGATGAGGGTGGAATGAAGAAAGCGTAGCGTGGTGCTTAAAAAACCCCTGGGCGAGAGGGGTGTCGAGGGCTGTCATCAGCATGATTGAAGGCACTCCTTAATCTGCAATGCTAATTAGAGGCAGGCTTATGTGATTGCAAAGTTTAAGTATCGATGACCCCGGGCTATGCAGGGAGCAACCGAGTGCAGAGACTGTTGTTAACAACGCATTTTCACTCTTCTGATTGGCTTCCGCAGGCAGCGGAGACAAATGAACAACTCGGCAAAACGAGAAGATGACCAATAAAAAAGAAAACACGACCGGTGTAGCTTTCAATTTCATGCAACACGAAGGCACCGGCGGCGTGTGCGGACGCCTGCGGTGCGAGGCAGCGGATTGGCGACCGGCTAGATTTGATCCCCCTCAAAGCCAGCAGCCATTAAGAGTCGGAGATAAAGTTGCACTTGTTTCAAAATTGCATTTTTTTTTTCTTTTGGCGAGGGGTAAAGCAGCAATTTGTAGAGCTGAGGGTTTTTACACAAGCTAAATGCTGAAAGAGGCCTTGTGTGAATGTGAGAAAACGTCCTCGGGCACATTCTCAGTCTGCCATGTAGCTTATATTTCAGTCTCTTCACTGTCTTTTTTCCCAGTTTAAGACACACACACACACACACTGGCACTCATTCAGTACCATATCCGTCGCTCTTTGGGTTAATGGTATAGGGATTTAAAGGAGCGAAATTATAATAGCCACATGGGTGTAATCCTCATTTAGTAAATTAGAAACTGGTCATATTTGAATTTTAAAACAAGTTCAAGGTTCTTGCAAGTGACAGTTATGTTAGGATTTTGGAGCCTGTGTGAAACTCTGCGTCCGTTGTGTGTATGTGCAGAGCCCCCACCGGAGGATCATCTTCTCCAGAACACACTGTGGCCTGAGGTCCAGAAACTGTGAGTATCCAAATGTCACTCTGCTAGCAGCGTGTCCAAACCCTCTCAGCCCGTCTTTAGTTTCAGTTACCTGCTGGTCCAAACAATATCCGGAGTCCTCAGGCGACATACAATCACAATTTCCACCATGCATTTCCGTTTTATGTACTTCCTCTCCCTATTCAAGACATCAGAGCTTCCATAATCTGCTCTTAATGAAGCAACATCTCCAGATGGAGTTGTGTGTGTTTGGTTTTGCCCAGCGGGGGTTATTACATCTGCAAATGATGGACCTCCTAAAGCTCCTGGTTGTCTCTCTCCCTGTGTACAGCAGCCAATCAGGATCCAGAGTCCTGGCATCCCATGAGCCTCTTCTCCAGGCTGAATATATTGCCTCCATTTGTGGCCAATGTTAAATCCATTTACCTGTCAATCCGCCGTAAACATGACGTATAGCGCGGCCGTTTATTCGAGGTGTGGGCATTGTGTGCTTTGAAAAGCATTTTTCTACCTCCATTTGGCTTTGACCCACCTTTTGAATCATTTAGTGCATAATAGAAACATTAAGATGAGTAAGTGGTCAAATTATTTGCGTGGCATAAATGATGCTCTCGCCATCGTGGCCAAATTGCTGCAGCGTTTGAAAGCTTCACTGCCGGGGAGCGGTTTCTCTCCAGTGAGTTTGCAGGCTGTGATTTCACTTTTAAAACAACCAGGTGATAGTCAGCAAGCTACAAAGTAATTAGGCTGTGAGTGATTAGCTGTGGCCGTCATCATTGTTCGTCTCAGTCGGTGGTAGAAGGACCAGTCATCGCACATCAGTATTTTAATTTCACACTCTGTCTGCTTATTTACCTGTCAGCGAGCAGCGATGGCTCGAGCCTGGAAGCTTGTCAAGGTGACGCTTCGGAATAACAGAACACTTCATTTACTGTCAGACTGAGAGCGCTGTCTTTTGTTGTCGTCTCCTTTCGCCTGTCTGTCTCTCTGATCCCTGTCTGTCCTTCCACTTGTTCAGTTCAGGCTGTTATCTTGAATCCTGAATGTCTGTATGATTGTGCTCGTTTGTCTCCTGCAGGTACGGCCACGGCTTTGAGATGTTCTGTCTCGCGTCGGACAGCGCCAGGACAGTGGTCGCCTCTGCATGCAAGGTCAGTGAGATAAGATCGAGGCAAGAGACCTAGACCACTATGAGATTAACCACAAATGAATAATTTTTTATCTGTTCTAAATGTACCTTAAAGGGATATTTTTAAAGTTTTAATACTCTTATAAACATGGGAGTTTGTCAAATGTAGGTTTATTGTTATTGCAACAATCCAAAACACTGAAAATACTGTCCAGAGTATTCTCCAGAATAACCTCAAAGGTTCTACATGCTTGAAAAATATGCTAAAAACATCGAATGGCAAACTCAAGCCCAACAAGCAACAACAGATGGGCAAACTGACCTGAATTAAACATTTCTTAGTAATACTAACACAATGTGGTGTTCAACCCTACACTTTTTAAAGGTTGACTGAACAATGTTAATCTGCCTGCAAGCTGAAGCCACCAATTTAGCTATCACTGTTGAAAGTCTGTGGCATATAGAGTGGCCCAGGAGTCCCCATTGCAGACGCAATATGGTCTGCCTTTGATGAGGGTGGAGGAGGGGTCTCTGCATCAGCTGTGTGCCTGGCCAGCAAGTGGTATTGGGGATTGATGTGCTATGAGTGGAAACGCATACATAACGTCACATCGACAGTAAATGCAAATAACCATCTGGCAGGGCTTTGAAGCTGAACCTGCCATTCAAAAGACCCTTTTCTTTATCATTTCTGCTCAAGGAGTTTTGTTTCTGCTGCCATCCACAACATGACTGCTGCGTGGCCTCCTGATTACACAAACTTCGGAGCGGGCCAAGGGTCATAACGTGCGAGCGTTAATCGCACGTCATTAACTGGTGTTAACCGTAGCTGTCATTAGCTAGTTAGCTAAACTAGCCGTGTAGCTGGTAATCCTGTTAGCTGACTTTGCCAGGACAATGGTCTTGTTTTCTGTCAGACCATCACCTCATGAGTTAAAAATCTCTGTGCCACAATGCATAGATATTTTTCACAATATCACGTGTATTATTATTAATTTTGTTTTTTACGTTTTTATATAAAACACTTCTTTTAACTAAAATGATTAGATATTGCACTTTTAATAGTTAATGTTATAATAATATTATTGAAAAATATTGTTTATTCATCATGTTAGTGGAAAATAATGCAACTATAGGCAGCCCCAGTTAGTTGACTTCCTCTTTGGCTTGAGGTGTGTGGACTGAACAGCCACAATGGGAAAATGTAAGCTTTCCAAGGGCTAGCAGGACTGGGCTACTATCCTATGGCCATTATTTGGCAACGTGATGGCATACACATGGTGGTCAGAATGTAACAAACATTTTCACAGTTGGGTTTTATATATATATTTTTTCTAACTCACTCACCTTCTATTTCTTTCATTTTTCAGCTCTTGGCTTTATAGAATTTAGTAGTTCCAAAGTGCTCTACGGAAAAAAGAAAAGGCGAAGAGGGAGGAAGAAAAGATGGTCAGTCAAGAAACAGAAATTTCTTTTTATATCTAAGCTAATCTTAACTGTCTTTCCAGGCATCTAAAGCCGAGCATGCAGCCGTCCTGCTGTGGAGTACAGCCACATGGCGTCAGCTGCAGGCGCTGCCGTGCCACACCCTCACCGTGACCCAGATGGCCTTCTCCCCCAATGCTCAACTCCTATTGGCTGTTTCCCGTGATCGCACGTGGTCTTTATGGAGACGGGACCTGCCCGCACCTGAAAGTCCCGGTGAGAAAGGAAGGAAGGAGTTGTCCACCTTCAAGGATTGAGTTATTTCAGGAACTTGGTTTAGAATGCAGTACAGCTCATTATGAGTCAATAGTTCTTCATGGTGCTTTGCGAGTAAATTTAGCTTAATTAAAAATGCGTTTGAGTGAATTTCAAGACAAAGAGACAATATTGGAGCCTCACTGGCAGACAACAGCAGCTCCACTAATTCAAATTAATTAAAATAAGGTAAACCCACTGAGCAGATTTGTTCCAAGTCAAGCTGGCCTGATTGGAAGGACTCCCCAAATTAATGCTGTGAAGAGCCAAACAAGTGATGTGTTGACTGAAAGTAGTCCAAAAAGGAGCTAATAAGAAAGACGATTTATTTATTAATTTAACCACATTTCCTCCTCATATTTGTGTAAATTGACCACCGTTCCCTTTTAGCAGACGTATTATCTTAATTGTAGGTGACACTTTGGACACTCACTATGCAGAATACAACAGACAGCTTTCTGTAGTTCAACCTTATTTATCGCCGGAGGGCTTGTCAGTATAGCAAAGTTGCATCAGATTGCAGTAGCTCAAATCTGTGAAACATGCATATCATATCAGGATCAAGATGCAGGAGAAGATTCAACGCTGTCAACAAATTCTCCAGAATTGCGCAACCCCTTTTTGAAGAATTGGAGACACCAGGGTCGAGCGGTGTACATACAACCAGCAATACAGCGAGTTGTCTTTCGCCATGTTGCAAACATAAATCTAAACGCCTCCTTTGTAGCTCTCCATCTCTCATTTAATCTCTTTTGCTTGACCTCTGACCTCCTTCAGACTGAGCTCCGTGGTGGTGATATTAATTAAGATATAGATTTGTTTCTGGAAGGTCGCCATTGTCAGAATCCACATGGTCTTAAAAATCGGCTCTGGATCCTAAATAGTTTTGTGAAATTTCCAATTAAACTTAGTGTACAGGGCAGCTTCTCATATCATAGCCTGATATAGAGATTGATTAAATCCTTGTCTCTGATTGGCTGAACCTACTCTGAACATGCATGTAATTGATCATGTTTTCACTTGAGAGCAGCTCTTAAAGTTGCTGAGCTTTAAGTACCTTGAGGAATGTGTGTTATTCTTCTACACTTTTTCACTCTTCAAAGCAACTGTCTGTGTAACACTTGATCGTTACGGGCCCAGATGTGAGCTATCTCCATTAAACACCGCTTCTTGGTCACTGTCGTCATATAAAAACAGTTATAAACCTCCCCGGAGCGAGATGGATCAAATAAGAAGTGAGACGGGGTCAGTACTCCTGTCGAGTCAATCTGTGCTTCCCTGCTCTCTGTTCACCTCCTGCAGGCCCTCTGTTGTAAACAAGCTCCTGCTCCTAGAGAGTTTGTTTATATGAGAGAATCTCAGACAAATAACCTGATCCTGCATCCAAGGTGAGCAGAACACAACGTTTAAGCCCGGCGGATTACCTCCCCCACCTGGCCCTGGTGTAGAACGCACCTCGTGGCTCTTTTGGCAGCTCAGGGCGGTCTTAATGGGCGCCGACAGAGGCTAACCAGTCCTGTTCTCTGCTGTTGGCCTGTAGAGTGGACCGCACAGAGGCAGGGGTGGCGTTTGTGAGGGAGGAGAGGACGGGAGACAGAGGTGTGTGTGTGTGTGTGTGTGTGTGTGTGTGTGTGTGTGTGTGTGTGTGTGTGTGTGTGTGTGTGTGTGTGTGCTCGTGTGCGTGTGTGTTCTTCACAATCACCTTGAGTGATTCAGCAGCCAACCAGAACAGACGGGACGCACCCCCCCCCCAAACACACACACACACACACACACACACACACACACAGACAGTCTCACAGACCAGGCAAGGGAAGGTTAAACGAAGTCAGAGCTGATCAAACAAACTGACTCCCTCCATTCTCACCTCCTTGGTGTCTTCTACCTGTTGTGTCTCACCGCCCTTCCTCTTCCACCTCCCTCTTGTTCTTCCTCTCGGGTCAGGCAGCCAGACATCTTCATTAAGGAGAAACTGTTAACCTTCCTCCCCGTGTAATCTCTGTAACTCATTTCAAATGCTGATCTTTTATTTCTCTCACATATTTCACTTGCGTATCCCCTCGCCTCCTCTTTCTTTAACTTTTATCCGTCTCTTGGCTTGTCTTGCGTTAATGGTGGGAGGTGAAACACCTGTGTGTCCCAAACAACACACCCTCAATTTTACTTGAGTGTGTGGGCAGAGATGTGTGTGTTGTGAGCACATAAACACGACACGGTGGTTAACTCAGACTTTTTTGCGGCGACACTCTGTTTTTTTGTTTTTTTTTTAAGGCTGTGTGTCCATGCCGGCTCGCTGTGTGTGGAGAGCAGCACCGCCATGGACACACAGACAGGCGGCTGCCAGCAGCATACAAACAAGCTCTCCAGGGAAAACCAATCTGGGGTCTGAAATGACTTAGGCTGGGGAAATAAACACCAGCAGGTCATAAAGCAAAACTGACTGAAAATGGAAGGCTGGAATGAGGTTCTCTGTCTTGTTTGGTTGTTTATTTGCCGCTCTGGAGAGACTTTGTCGCCGCAGAGCAGTGAGGGCAGGAGCTACACATGCTTCGGTAATCAGGACACAAAGTTCTGACGACCTGCTCATGTGTCATCTAAGAGAACGTGTCAGCACGTTGTTCGAGGGATGAAATGTGACAAAACACATGTAGTGTTGGGATTTCTCAGTAGTTTGTGTCTGAATTCATACTTTTATATCATCTCTGTACTTGTGTTTGTTGTGTCCATGCAGAGCCCCAGTTCTCGCTGCATGCGCACACGGGGAAGGACACGGCCGTACACAGCCGGATCATCTGGTCATGCGACTGGAGCCCGGACAGCAAATACTTTGTGACATCCAGTCGGGACAAGAAGGTAATTGTCAGATACCTTTTTTAAAAATTTTTTTTAACAAACACCCATGTGGCTCTGCCTCTTAAAATGATAAAGTGATGGTTTCTGTGTGTGTTCTCCAGGTGATAGTGTGGGGCCCGTGCAGATTTGAGGACTCTGGAGACTCTGGTCCTCCTCCTGAGATTAAACCATGTTCTTCCATCTTGGACGTGGGCGACTCTGCTACTGCGGTGGCTTTCTGCCCTGCACTCTGTTCTGATAACAGGTTTTTTATTTTTGGATTACGGACAACTTTATAAGCAAGCTGCGCCTTTACTGACCAACCGGGATAAAATCAGTGTTTCCACAAGTGAATCCAGCTGAAACTTTGAGCTTATTTTATTTAGATGTTATTTTATTTTGCTTGTGGCAAACCCCATATAACTGATAAGGATAAGTTCACCAGTCAGGCCTTTTTCAGTATTTACTCACCCCCTAGCTGAAAGGTATGGTGAAGTTTTGTAGTCCACAAAACATTTCTGGAGCTTCATATTAAAGCAGTCTTGCAGCGTTCTCCTTTTCTAACTAAAGTAGATGGAGACTTTTTTAAAAACAGAAAACAGAAAATGGTTTCATACAGCTGCAGCTGTTGTAATCCAACTCTCCAGAAGCCCCAAGATCCCAAATTGATTTTGAAGATGGGTCGAGGAGACGAGTTGATGACTAATGGCTCACTGCAACCAAATGAAACCAAATACATGAATTATCTCTGCGGGCACTAATAGAAGAGAAGTGCTCCTCTTGTTTTGTTCATGGAATATTCTGCTTAACAAGTCTACGTGTGTAGACAAGTATGAAGTCCTTTCAAGGCATGAGGAAGCACAGAAGAAGTTAGCAGCTGTGAATCGGCACAGTCGAAAGTGTGAGAAGGGAAATATGGAAATTGGGAGTCAATGAATCAATACTGAATATATCGCTGTGTTGACACGATGCAGACGTCTGACTTCAGCTTCACATTTAGTTTGAGAATACTCCGTACAGCTACAATGCACCAATATGACTTATGTCATAGTTGGCTGCTCGATCACCTTGTATCTGAAATTTGTAGCATAACAGAGCTTTTGCACATTTTCAGCTTTGTCACCAGGCTGTTTATCGATTTAGTCATTGAAGGTGTGTTCTTCTGTAGTGCAAACCTGGATGTGTGTTTGTGTTGTTGCCTTCCTCAGCTACCTGCTTGCTGTGGGCCTGGAGAGCGGCAGGATCCTGCTGTACAGGTGGAGTCCTGGCCAGGAGCCCGCTGGAGGACACGACTGGAGCTGCTGTGGACAAACTGACTTCTCGTATCCTTTACAACACACAAACACTCGATTCATCTAAAGTTCAGTTCCTGGTGCAACTTTGAAAGAAGTAAATGAAAATGACAATGTGTCACAGTAGCACGGCTCCAGTGTGTGGCGGCTGGTGTGTGTTGTGGAGAAAAAGGCAGCTGGATACGAATGGCTGGGTTACTTTGAAAAGTGGAGAAGGCATTCGACAGGCACTTGTGTGTATTCCTCTGTGTTGTTGCCTGTATGAGTGTTTGAGTCATCGTCTGTAGGGCTCAGAAAGGGAAGTGAAGACAGGTACCTTAACTGTGTCCTTGTGTCACAGGGCTTCTGCTGCTCAGGTATCAGTTTCTGTCTGTTTAGCGACATTCAAATCAAGTTTCACCTCCCTGATGTGCGTTTCTAATAATCCAAAGATCAGGCGAGAGAAGTTTGGAATGATCTCTTTGTACATGTTTTTTTCTCCATGTAATTGTCTGATGCCTTCCAAGCAGTATCCTGTTGTTTCCCTTCATCACACATGCTTTCGCAGACAAAGCCACTCTTTGGCAGTAAAGAGGCTTCGCTGGAGGCCCAGGACAGGCCGAGTAGGTCGAGTGAACAACAAGGAGGATGGACAGCCTGACGGAGAGAGTGAAGTCGAGGAGGAGAGCTCCTGGGTCCAGCTGGCCAGCGCCAGCGCCGACCACTCTGTCAAAATCTTCAACATCAACAAACTGGCTCTTTAGCACCACCAACAGTGACACTATTATGTCTCTTCCTCGCAGAGAGACACTCGGACTAAGGGCCACAGGCCTGACTGTGGCACCAAGGCCACAGCTGCTCGCTGGCAAGCCATTCACTCCCTGTGACAGCCAGTTAAGTCATGGGTCAGTCGCAGGACGAGCCCACAGCACACATGCCCCGCAGTCTGTCTGCACAGAGCTGAACGAATTTGATGGGTGGAAGCAAGATGGTGAAAACACCATGACCCAAGGGTGGTATTTTGCTTCAACACTTCAAAGTGTTTTAGATTCAGAGAAGACGACACTGCCGGATATCTGTGCCGATCACATATTTACGCTCTTTATCCAAGTTAACCTTTATATGGTGAACGGTTGCTTTTCAGTAATAAGTCAAGGAAGTGATCTGGTCATTATGACAGTGCTGTTGTAAGGATGTCATTTATAACGCAGTGGTGGTTATTTGTTTAATCAAAAATGAATAAAATGTTTTTTATATACAAAATTTGACTGTTTGTTTCCTCTCATGAAGTCATGATGTATTTTCCTTCAGTGGTTTCCATTTGTTTCTGAATAAAAAACAATCCTCAGACCTCTGAAGCTTGCACAAGCAGGAACTTTTTACTTTTGACCAAACTATACCCAGCCACCTGTATTACCACTCAGAGGGAAGCATGCATTTACTTTAACAAGAAACTAGCCAATGAAGCTAGCTAACGTTACATGGAGTAAATGCATGCCTCCAAGAAAATAGTTCCTACCACTGGTGACCAGTTCAACCAAATTCAGTAATGTTCAGTAGCTTGGAGAGAGAAAATGACCCAGTAATCACATGGAAAGACAGACATTGAAGATGAGCTAGAAAAATGTACATGTACATGCAAAAATATATCATTTGTACATTTGTATCCTGTAATTCTCTTATCTTACGACTATGTGCTTTAAAAAACATGCAAAAAAAATGAGGGTGTGTTCCAGTATAGGAATTGGGTCCAGTAACTGCAGCACTGTCCAGTTATTGAACACTGCAGCTTTACATTATGGCACATCTGCTTTTGGAGACTGACTCAGGGTCCCCCTGACAGGATTCTCAAGGACAGAGGAAATACATGTTCTGGATTTACTACGGGTTCAGCTGTGTGTGCCGTCATCATATATCAGCCATAAATTTATCTGCAGAAGATTGTAACTACTGGCCATAACTCTCTCTCTCTAATCAGGGATCCTGCGTGGAGGCATCAGTCAACCCGCGGCTCGCACACACCTCCAGGAAAACGCCTGTTTTTCAAACGGTGAAATGAGGGTTTGGGACAATAAGGCCATACATCAAGGGAATTTCCACATCATATATGACATAATGTAATAATTGGATCATTATCAGCGATGTTTCAATTTAAACATGAACGATCATCCTCGCCGGGGCTTTTCATCGACACATCTGTGTGAGGAGCGCTGGTGGCGCGTTGCTCTGACTAGCATACTAATACATAAGGCATATGCTCCTTTCGCAAATGTCCTCTCCAGTGTGCCCTTGACCACTCATCTTGATGAGGTAAGATTGCCATAATGTGGTACTGAGGAGGGATTAGAGGTCCGTCTGAAAAATCCTTGAATGCTGCAGATTAATGGGGAAAATGGCGCGCAGTGGCACAGGTAATAAACCACTAACAAAGGTTACCGAGACCTTAGACACCGCTCCAGAAAGGGGCTCTGAATAAGGGAATACTAGAGATGAATATGTCATTATGCTTTTGTGGTTTTCCCCCAGCGAATAGACACACCATTTTAAATGGAAATTGAGAGCTCCTTGTTTCCAGCAGTAAAATGGTGACATTTCAGCTTTAGAGAGACAGACAAAGACGAAGAACACGTGTCAGAAACGCATTCTGAACAGAGAGATTGTTCTGGGTTTATTTATTGTCAGCGTGTACGCGTGCACTGCTGCCTTTGCTGTAGTTTGTGAATGAGTCATATGTCAGTGGAGGTTATTTCAGTGTGAAGGGGTGTATGTGCTCTCCTGCAGTGTAGCTTCTTTACACCAAGACTCCCACTGTTGGGTAAACTTACGATCAGCCGTGCAAAGACAGGTGCGGACTGCAGATGATCATCAGAGGTAATCTCGCAGAAATCGTCCTTTCACTCCAGGCGACGTTCAACAAAACATCGTTCATCACAAAATCCCATTAACACCGGTCCAAATGATGGGAATCAAAGTGCAACTGCTCTGTTAGCCTGTGGATCTTTTCACTGGGCTGGCGTAGAGCGGGGATGTACTCTATATTTGTCAGCTTGCTTATGTCAGTTAAATGAATCAATCAAAGCCCTCTGCTGTATTTGAGAAGCAGATAGATCCCAGACTAAAGCAAACAGTATGCCATGGGGGGTCTCTCTAAAATGTGTCTACGTGACTCTGGCAGAAATGTTCATGGACTAGCTGATGGGTTTAAGACTTGAGTTATGTTTACTCACGTTCACCAACTTGCTCCCTCACTCTCACTTCTTCAGCATTATAGCAGCATGCGACCACATGAGACTCAGCATTCCCTAAAGGAGATTATGGATTTCTCTGGGTTTGAACCTTGTTGGAAACATTTAGGGAAATGCACTCAACTCAACGAAATCAACATCAATGGTCTGGTCATATTTGGGTTTTTTTTGTTCTTTTTGGACATTTAATGGAAAAATGTATCTTTAAAATGTGCTAGCAGCTCAGTGAGGTTGTAAGCGTCTTCAGAACAGCGCCGATTTGGGCTAAATGTTAACATCAGCTAACGACATGTGCAAAGTGAGGCATCTAATCTGCATGATATAATCGAAGATGAAGAAGACTAAGTGGTTTTACTCAAACTTGTTGAGAAAATTCTGTTCAGTCATTCATCCGTTTGCTCTGACTGTTCATACAGTTTTCACCATGCATTTCTGGTTCAGTGGAATTTTTGGACTCATCGTTGCTTCGATCCTTTTTACAATTTAGCTGCTCGAGAAGCCCTACGTCTTTTAAGATCCGCAAAAGAATCGTTGTAGCAGTCACATGTGACCGGACCGTGGCAAGGCCCGCGATTTCACCATCTACTTAAAAATCTTATCAGCACTGTAAATACTTCAATCACCCAATTAAGCCACAGATTCTTTTACTGATACAGATCGACAAAAATGATGGACCGAGGCAAGGGTGTTTCCCACCAAGATTTACAATTTTATTTACAGAGCTGCCCACATCAATATTAAGAGACAATTTATTAGAGCTAGCGGTTAAAAGAAATGACTAGGAGTGTACTGAGGATGGGCGGCCGAGGCCGCAGACAGCAGGGGGACAATTTACACTGGGACAGAGTACTCACCCCACTCCAGTGTCCTACACACATGCACACAGCAAAACCAAACAAGAAAAAGGGATCAACTATAAATCGTGAGGGACGTGCAAATCAAGCACACAAAATCAGAAGGAGTGTGAAGTACAGGTGAGAGACTGTCACCAATCCCTCCACCATCGGCCGGCCTCACTTGCCGCTGCCCCTACAGCACTCACACAGACGGAGAAACACATTAAATCTTCATACAATAAAAACACAAATAGACATTTCAGCTCTGTTAGTTTCTTTTCCTCCTTGGTAGGAAATAAATTAATTGGGACAAAAGCAGAAATAAACCCTACCCAGAAGAATTAACTTTATACAAAAAAAAGAACAAATAAGAAAAACCTACATAGAAACTACACAACCAAGTCACACAAAACAAACTAAATTCAACAAAACCTAAGCAAACCAAAACAGCAGTGGCAATCCCCATACACTACTCACAGCGTCCGCAAAGTTTTTCATACAAGCTGGCACCACGCTGAACCAGGACAGCAGACTCACACACGCCGTCACCGTCAGAGACGAAGGGAGAAGCCCGCACCACGCTGGACCAGGACAGCAGGCTGGACCAGGACAGCAGGCTGGACCAGGACAGCAAGCTGGACCAGGACAGCAGGCCCACACACGCCGACACCGTCAGAGATGAGGGGAGAAGCCGGCACCACGCTGGACCAGGACAGCAGACACACACGCCGACACCGTCAGAGATGAGGGGAGAAGCCGACACCAAAACACGTCGACACCGTCAGAGATGAGGGGAGAAGCCGGCACCACGGTCGACACCGTCAGAGATGAGGGGAGAAGCCGGCAACAAACTGGACAGGGACTGCAGACTCACACACGTCGACACCGTCAGAGATGAGGGGAGAAGCCGGCACCACGCTGGACAAGGACCGCAGACGCACGCTGACACAGTCACGGACCAAGGAGGAAAAGAGAGGGAGAGCATCGACATGCCACAGCTTATGTATGATGCACAGCTGGTCAATTAAGACCCGGAAGTAAAGTATGGCTATGGGCGAGGGACATTTTACCCAACGGCTGCCATCTACCTGCTACATTCTACCCCAGGTTTTTTTTATTGGCGACCCGACAATTAAGACCAAGGTCTAAAAATGGCTATAGCAGAACTAGCACCGACTACCTGGGAACTTGCAACCCCATTAGCCCTACCCCCCATTGACACTGGCAGATTGTGAGGATTTGAGTGTGTACCAGCCGTTTCACGAGCTGTACGCCTTACCACCGGAGGGCCAGAGACTGGGCAGGAACTGGTACTGGGAGAAGCCACAGGTTGGGCTGCTCCTGGTAACTGTTGGCCAACATCAGGTGGAGTCTGCCTTCTGGCTTGCTGAGGATTACTTGACTCAGGGAGATGTCTGACCACCATCCACCGGGGGCACTCCTCTGTGTCCGAGTTAGTCGCTGGAGTATTTGGCCTAACTACAAGGGCAGGAGGGGATCCAGGGCCAAGCACGGGTTTGAGCTGGGAACGGTGAACATGACGTGCCTCTGTTGGTCTGTATTTTGGGGCAACAGCATATACTACACCTCCTGGCTCAGGAGCTTTCACCACCTGGAAGACTTCAGGGGCCCAGGCAACCTGGATTTTATTCCGCCCTCGGGAATGATTGCGGAGGTAGACATGTTGTCCAACCGGTAACACCTTGTCTTCGGCCTGTCTGTCTGCTCTCTCCTTTCGTTGAGCAGCAGCTTGCCTCATCCGTTCCCGGGCATTTCCCACTGCCACCTGCAGGCGCCGCTGATGCTCCCGAACCCAGTCACACACGTCCCCTGCGGTGGGCTCTTCCACACGACCTAAGAGAAAATCTATTGGCAGCTGGGGCTCCCGACCAAACATCAACAAAAAGGGAGACTGGCCTGTAGTTTGGTGAGGTGTGGTATTGTAGCTAAACAGTACCTGTGGGAGACATGTTGGCCATCTATGTTTCTGCTCAACTGACAGTGTGCGAAGGAGGTCATGAAGTGTTCTGTTGAACCGCTCACATTGGCCATTTCCTTGAGGGTGATATGGGGTGGTCCTGGACTTCGTGATATTATACAGATGACACAACTGGTAAATTATTTTGCTCTCAAAACTGCGGCCTTGATCAGAGTGCAGCCGAGTCGGGACACCATATTTATAGAACCACTCTTTGGTCAGGATCTCTGCCACCGTTGAGGCCCGCTGATCTCTAGTGGGAAAAACCTGCGTAAACTTGGAGAAAACATCAGTCAGCACCAACACTTGCTCCCTCCCGTCTTGAGCAGGCTCCAAGTATGAAAAGTCAATAGCCAAAATCTCATTTGGTCTAGAGGCCAGCAAATGGCCCATGGGAGCCCGAACCCGTGGTTGTGTATTTTTAGCAACACTGCATCTCTCACATTTCTGGCACCAGACTTTAATCATGTCCCCCATACCTGGCCAGTAACACCTCTGTCGGATCAGCTCTGTAGTGCGCTCGACACCCTGGTGGCCGTGGTGAGTGTGCAGTTGCTGGAATACTTCTTCCCTCAGGCTCTCTGGAAGCAAAAGCTGGTAGATACACTCCCCACCATCAGGTCGTTGGAAAACTCTGTACAGGAGTCCATTACTTGAAGTGAGTCGGTCCCACTGCCGTAGCAACCCCAGTGCTGCAGGATGGAGTCTCTGCCTTTCTGCTCTGCCTGGCATTCGCTGTTGGTGGAAGAAAGGGAGGACGGCACTTATAGTTGGATCAGCTCCTTGCAGTGCTTTCAGGTCATCAGTTGAACGTTCTGGGACAGCAGAGATGGCATGTTGGACAGGTACATCAATTTCCACAACACATTTGTGGACCATCTCTGGCACCGGAGTCCCAGGGCGCGCTAGACTGGCTACTGTGTCATCCCCCGGTGGATGCTGCCTCGACAAAGCGTCTGCATTCTGGTTGCTCCGCCCAGAACGGTATCGCACAGTGTAGTCAAAGACTGCCAGTTCTGCCACCCAGCGTTGTTCAGTAGCGCCCAATTTAGCTGTGGTCAGATGGCTGAGGGGATTGTTGTCTGTCCAGACCACACACTTATGCCCCAGCAAATACTCACGAAACTTTTGAGTCATTGCCCACTTCATGCCTAAGAACTCAAGCTTCATAGAGCTGTAATTCTTCTCAGCAGGGTGGAGGCTCCGGCTGGCGTAAGCAATGGGTCGGACCTGGCCATCCTGCTCCTGGGAAAGGACTGCCCCCAGACCTTCATGGCTGGCATCCACCTCTAAAATAAAAGGCAGTTTGAAGTTAGCATAGGCAAGCACGGGTGATGACACCAACCTTTCTTTGAGCTCTCTGAAACTGTCTTCACATCGGGAGGTCCAGGCATCCATCAGAGCAATCCCCTTTCCTCGACGGTTCTTCTTCCCAACCAGTTCAGCGACCACCTTGTGGAGAGGAGCAGCCAGCTTGGCGAAACCCTGGACAAAACGTCTGTAGTAACTGGCAAACCCAAGAAAAGACCTAAGGTCTGCAACAGTTTCTGGGGTGGCCCAGTCAGCCACCGCAGCAATCTTCCTGGGGTCTGTGGAGACACCTGAGGCAGCAACTACATGCCCCAAATACTGCACCTGCTGCCGGAGGAAGTTGCATTTCTCGAGCTTGACCTTTAATCCTTCCTTCTGGAACCGCCCAAGAACCAAATCCAGGCGACTGAGGTGTTCATCTACTGAGGAGGAAAAGACAATGACATCATCCAGATAGAGCAACAGGGACTGGCAGTGTTGGTCTCCGAACATTCGCTCCATCAGTCGTTGAAACGTGCTGGGTGCATTACACAGACCAAATGGCATCCTCTGAAACTCAAAAAGGCCAAAAGGGGTGCAAAAGGCAGTCTTCACTTTATCCTGCTCAGTGACTGGAACCTGATGGTAGCCACTAGCCAAATCTATAGTGGAGAACCACTGTGCTCCTGAAAGGGCGTCCAGTGACTCTTCAATCCGTGGGAGGGGGAAGGCATCTTTTCGTGTTTTGCCATTCAACAGTCTGTAGTCTACACACAATCTCAAGGTGCCATCCTTTTTCCTCACCAGGACAATGGGGGAGGCATAGGGGCTACAACTTTCCCTTATGACCTGACTATCCAACAACTGACGTATGTGGGCCCTAACTTCATCATAGTCAGAGGGGGGAATACGCCTGTACCTCTGCCTAATGGGAACACTGTCAAGCAGGGGGATGTCATGCGTCACCAGATTAGTGCAACCAAGGTCCAGGTCAGAAGCTGCAAACACAGTCTCATGTTCAAGAAGCATGGACCTAACCTTTCCCTGATCGGCCTCCGAAAGTGTCGATAAATCTATTGACTCAATGTGCTGTCTAACTGAGCTGGCTTGGGCTTCTTGGGCTGAAACCATAGCTATGACCCCACCCACATTTTGCTTTACAGTGGAGACTCCCTCTGGCAAGCTAATGACCTGAGCCTGACTCAAAAGCCCTATGGGGTGGCGGGGGTATAACAGGACATCTACCTCTCCTACATTTACTACTGGCACATACACTGTGCCATTAGTGATGGTGACCATGGCTGGAGAGATGAGCACACACTCAGGGAGGGACTGACTGTCATCCAAGGGCTCAATCAAGGCAGCACCTGAGGACTCACTAAAATGAGAAGCACACGTAGCAGTCACCCACTTAACCGTACCCCCTGGTATAGTCACGGGACGCCTACCTCTCACCCGCACCAACCCTTTCGTGACTCGAGCTGCGTGAGCCTGGGTCTGTTGGCAGTGCTGTAGAGCCTGCTGCCATGATGGGGGAGCCTGCTGCACAAGCGGGAGATCAAAAAGTTCAGAGCCATGTTGACTAAACAACTGGTGGTAGCACTCCCTTATCACATTCATGCCCAAAACACCAGGAAAGTTTGAGGGTGGTGCTTGGCCTGGGGGATCTTTGACGACTAGAATACCTCGCTGTGGTACAACCTTACCAAGCACAGTAACATCCAGCTCCACATAGCCTACATAGGGAATTTCAAGGCCGTTAGCAGCACGCAATTGAAGCCAGCAGCATGACTTTGGAGCATTTTGAAAATGCTGCGTGAAGAAACTTTCAAAAATGGTCGTAACCATAGACCCTGTGTCTAGAAGGAGGCTAGTAGGTACACCTCCAAGGCTAACTCTTACCCTGGGGCAGGGGGCTACTAGATTAAGGGCCATAGTCTTAGTATCTAACTTTTGTGCATCTGAGCCTGCATCCTCCCCTCCTGATGGTTGGCTCTTCACATCAGGGGGGAGAAGTTTCCCACATCCTGAGCCACTGAGGTTGCTGAGGTGGGATGTGGGGGCCTGGGCTGCTGGGCTACTTGGGAAACAACACGTTGGCTATGGCACTCTCGAGCATAGTGACCTGGTTTATGACAACGCCTACATATAACAGAGTCTAGATGTTTGTGATTAACAGGATGTCTGGAAGATGCTTGTAATGCCATAAGGCCCTGGGTCAACTGGTTAAGCTGCTCTTGTTGCTTTTGTAGCATCTGTTTCAACTCCATCATCTCCAAATTACTTGAACTAGGTGGTCTGCTCTCAGACACCTGCATGGAGCTAAAAGAGGGGACTGAAAAACTCCTACCCCGAGGCTCATCAGGTCTGCCCTCCCGCTCCCAGCGTATGGCCTCTGCTCTTACATCTAAGAGGGTGTAATCTGGGTGCTGACGCACGACTCGCTTTAATTCCCGTCGAAGATCAGTGTCAAACACATGCTCTACAAACTGGTCTCTAAGCAGAGTGGGGGAGACACGCATTCCTCTAGGGGCACAACGGTCAACTTTCTCAACAAGGCAACACAAGGCATGGGAAAACTCTTGGAGTGACTCTCCATCTAGCTGCCTTCTTGAAAAGAAACTCTGCTGCAGAGACACATAAGATTTAGGGCAGCCATACAGATCTTGGAGGATAGCAAAGATTCGCTCTGGGTCCTCCCTCTCTGCCTTAGGCCGGTATCTAATTTCATCTTTAGCCTCACCCTCTAGATGGTCATATATGAAATAAGCTTGATCAATTGGTCTTAACTGTCTCGCCCTTAAGGTCGCCCTCATCTCCTCATTCCAGTCCTCTACTGGGATACCAGACGTTCCCCTAAAGGTAGGACATTTTTCGCTCCCTAGGTATATAAAACAACCGTTCAATAGGGAGGGGGTTATTGGAAACAGAGTTTTGTGAATCAGTGGGACGACCTGGGTCGGAGTCCGAAGGGAGAGAGTCGGCTGCTAATTGCTCCTGCAATAGCTGCTCCTTTTCAGCCCGCAGCTGCTGGACGAGGTCCCTCAGTTCCTGCAGCTCAGTGGCCATGGCCAGGATAAAAAAGAGTCAGGGTACACAGTCACTTTGAGCACTCAAACTTGATTGGGAAGACCCACAGGGAGGCAGCAACAGGCAGGTCCCTCGATGTGCACACTGCTGTTTTGCTTTGAACTAAAAAAAAATATATATATATATATATAATAAATCAAAAACTAAGTTGGTGTAACTCAAGAGGCAGAAGAGAGAGGGAAAGTAAACAAAAACCGAAAAAAAAAACAAAACACAAAACCCTTGTCTCAAAATCCACCAAAACAGTCACTGTATCCTGCCAACAACGCCAGAATGAGGGGAGAAGCCGGCACCACGCTGGACCAGGACAGCAGACACACACGCCGACACCGTCAGAGATGAGGGGAGAAGCCGACACCAAAACACGTCGACACCGTCAGAGATGAGGGGAGAAGCCGGCACCACGGTCGACACCGTCAGAGATGAGGGGAGAAGCCGGCACCAAACTGGACAGGGACCGCAGACTCACACACGTCGACACCGTCAGAGATGAGGGGAGAAGCCGGCACCACGCTGGACAAGGACCGCAGACGCACGCTGACACAGTCACGGACCAAGGAGGAAAAGAGAGGGAGAGCATCGACATGCCACAGCTTATGTATGATGCACAGCTGGTCAATTAAGACCCGGAAGTAAAGTATGGCTATGGGCGAGGGACATTTTACCCAACGGCTGCCATCTACCTGCTACACACAGAATAGCTCTGTTTAGGCTACCGCCTTGTTTTTTTCCCTCTCGGAAGTAACATAGCTTAAAGTTAGCCAACATGTAAAGCGAACATGTGCAAGAAGAATCTATTCATTCCCAACTAGATTAGGCACATAGAAATGAGGCACCAGTATTTCCCTATTTAACAGATTATTAAAGGCTTACGATCCCTGTCCATCTAATCAAAAATGAATCAGAATTTAGCCCGATCTGATCAGTTTCTACACATTTGTTGGTTTTACGAAGCATTTTTAATTATTAATTGTACAATCGGGTCCATGTAAACACAGCTAATGACAATGCTAACATGATATAAAAAAGTTATAATGCTTATCATGTTAACCATCTTAGTTTTATTGTGATAGCACACTAACATTTGCTCATCTGCACCAAACACAAAGACAAATGGGAATGTCATAAGTCAGACAGTAAACAATGGCAACTGAGATGGAGCGGGTGTTTTTGGAGATGGAGCTCGTGGATAATGAACAATAAATGCTGTAAACTTTAAAAATGGCGGTGTTGTTATACTGTTGACCGGAAAAGCAACTGCAGGAAATGACGTTCTGAGCGGACCAATCACAGTCCTTGGCGTCGACGTGACGCGTAGTCAGGATTTTTTGGAGGCGCACGTCAGGCTGCGGCGTAGGGTCCGCGTAGGGGTCTGCGTCGATGACGTAGCTACGCCGTCGCCGCGACGCAGAAGCATAAATCAGGCTTAAGTGTTGGTCAATGGAAGTGAAAATGGCTCTAGATGATCTAAATAATCACCAGCAGATCATCCTGACAGAGATTTAAATGTACATACCAGGGTGGGAATTTCATGGCGGCCACGGCAGTTGCCCCGCACTTTGACCTTGATGCCCCGTGAAAAAGAAATCATAGTACGGCCACAGTGGCCTTTGTGCCCCTGGCCCGGTCAGCGTAGTGTTCTTGCCTTGAATTACAGTCACCTGAATGCACAGTAGTCACACAGTAACTTTCTCATCACGATGATCTCACGTGAAAACCTCTCAAACAAGCAGCAGCATCTCAAAACGGAAGAACAAAACTTACAGCAGAGCAAGCGAGCTCGGCCGGTTTTGATATGATACGTAACTGACTTATGTGGTAGGATTTAGTCTGGTAAAGTTGGAAATATATTCACAGATTCAAACCTCCCAGATCCATATCTCATAAGCGAGAAAAACACAAACGACGAATCTTAACTACCATAGTAATAAGGTAGACAACGAGCTATAACCGTATTTTCATCAGAACGAGCGCTACTTCGGGATGGACATCAACACAGCCGTCTGTGAGACGAGGGCGCAGGGACTGTCTACAAAGTGCAACACCGAAAAGAGATTCTATAAAAACTATTGAATAATTTAACTATTATTCAGTGTAGTGTCACCAAAATCACTCCACACATCAGTGGTCTCCTGCTGGTTATTCTACAATTTTTTGTTTGGAAAAAATGTGCTTTGCCATGATTTTGGGGAATGTCTATTGGGAGAAATATTCAATAACTTCAGTAATATTCAGTGTAGTGTCACTAAAATCACCTAAGCACAACCCTACTAAAAAAACGGTTTTCTAATGTAACATTAACTTGAAATTGGTATTAAAAAATGTTTTAATACATAATCCATGTCTTATTATAAATTAGGATGTTATGGTATCAATCTGAAAGGTTAATCATCGAATTTTACTCAATGGCCTTTGTGCCCTGTCATGTGGCCTTTGTGCCCCTAAAAAAAAAAAAAGTGAAGGCCAAATGGCCTTGCCCCTAAAATGACAAAATTCCCACCCTGGTGCATACCCAACTTCAAGGTGATCCATTCCATACCCATACCTGTCAAGTTTTGGATTTGAAAATAAGGGAAATTTTCTGGCGCCCGCCGCGAGCAGTCCCACCACCCCAACCAAGCTCCAGTATCCCTTACATTTTAAGACAGGTGTACAAGAAAAGCTAAAATCACCACTTGTCAACCACTTATAAACTACAATTGGCTTTATGCACAGCTGCACTACTTCCTGAACTTCAGCCAGCTCCTTTGTTTCCTGTCTGCCATTATTGGACAAACTGATTAATCCAGGTGTGCCTGACCTCAGTAGTCACAACAACAATAATCAGACACACCTGGATTAATCAGTTTGTCCAAGTTCAGGAAGTAGTGCAGCTGTTCAGGAAGTAGCGCAGCTGTGCATAAAGCCAAAGATAGGCCTACCTTTGTTGACATTGACATGCTGTGAACATTCATCATAGCCTAAATGAAAACACAAAAGGGTATATATGAAGAGCAATTATTTAAAGGCTTATTTGCATATTTTCTGTTCATTTAACATTGCTTGTCTTTACATTTACAATTTATTTTCATTTCACATTCTTTTCATTTCATATTGCTTTACTTTTACAATTTTTCTTTTCATTTCACATAACTTTTCTTTACTCTTTTAGTGACTTGTACACATTTGTTGCAGACTTTGTCCATCATCCATCTCTTTTTTTTCTCGCGTTATCATTCATCATCTGACGTCACACACTAACCTCGCAACAACTGCCACCTACAATACCTGTAGTAGGCTACTGCAGGTGGCAGTTATTGCGAGGCTAGTGACAGAGCTCAGATTGGGAATGTTTTTTTGTTTTTTTTTACTCCGCCCGGGCCTGGGGTATAATTATTTTTTAATAACGCAGGTTAAAATACGGGAGATTTACGGGAAAATACTAATACGGGAGGACGGCGGGAAAGAAGGGTAAAATACGGGACTTTCCCGGCCAAAACGGGATACTTGACAGGTATGCCCATACCACATGTCAGCGTCATGGGGACACAAGACAAGTCAGGGGGTTTTTGTCATTTGGATTCATCCTCTGGGAACCAGGAATCTCTGAACATAATTTTGTGCCAATCCTTTTATATCCATTGAAAGTTTATAAGAGGTCTCAAGTTCTGCTATTACCAATGATGCTATTAGCTCAATCCTGATAAGAATGACGTTTTGTTAGCCAGAGCCTCTCAGCACATACAGCGTGACCTTGTTGTCGTGTTCATATACCATGAAATAAAGTTACTGTGATATGTGTGTGTGTGTGTCCTCCATCTCAACCCTCAGATCAATGCAGCCTAATATGTGAATGTGAAGCGTGAGCTGGATGAATTGGAAATAGCAGCGTATCGTGTACTTGTTCTCGCTCTCGCCCTGCCAGCAGGCCTTCGTTTCTCCAATGGAGCCCATCACATGTGAAGGAGGATATGTAGACGCTTCCATTCCACTGACATCCAGGTCAACTTAATCAACCCGCCTTCCATTTGCACAGCATGATCCCGCTGAGACGGGTGAGAAGGTCGCGCAGCATTTACACACACTGGAGCTCTTCTTCCTGTGGGGGCAACTCCGCGAAATCTACGATATCTTTGAATCGGTAAGCAGCAGCAGCAGCAGCACCGGCGTACTGGATTTAAAAAGCTTAAGTTCACTCGTGTCCCTGCTGGGTTCTGTGAACAATTACAGCCATCACAAGGTTATCAGTTGTCCTCCAAAGTCACATAGAAAATCTGTGACTTAAAAATGTGATGTTAAAAATGTTTGTTTGCTTTCTTGCCGGGAGTTACTAGATCAATACCACTAGCATAGTGTTGCATATAGACCAAACAGGGAAACGCTAAAACAAGCTTTGCCCAAAATGTAAAAAGAAAATGTGTCTACTGTAAACTATAAAGCTGGCCAAATAGTTTCCATGTGTGTCTTGCTACCATACAGCCATGAGAGTGGTATTAATCTTCCCCCCAGCTCTTGGCAGACAGCGAATAAGCTTGGTCTTTTGTCCAAAATGGTGAATATTGCACTTCAAAGTGGCACAAACTGCTGCTGGTTCAGTCTACAGCAGGCGGGGAGCTAACGGTCGTCTACTGCAAATCAAAATACCAAAACTATCTCATTAAGATTTCTGCTCGTCAATGCCTTTATATGTTTATGAAGACTATTTCAATGCTCTTGAATATTCAATTGTTCACAAAGCTGTGAGCGCCACCATCATGGGCCCATCCATCTTCATTGTATTATGGCAAAGACCGAAAACTCAGGGACTGATTTCTAAAACTTGGGTAGTACCACTTTGTAACAATGCGTCCTTTATACGAGTTGCAATGGATTCAGTGATTGTGGATGCTTTGTGCAAAGTCATGAGCCATAGGAGCAGCTTCCTCCAGGTTCATCCTCCAGCAACACGGTTGTAATTTTAGCTCTAACATAACATCAACCCTCCAACCAGCAAAACATTTGAATGTTTCATGTTTGTTTTCGTGTAGCCTATCACCATGTTTGGCTACATACAGCACAAGACAATGTGTGTTGTCTTTGGATAGTGTCGAGTTAATTCAGTTTCTGTTACTTACAGACAGATGACAGTAGAGGATTCGGTCTGCCGGTCTCAGCTCCACAGCTCCACAGCTTCTCCGTGAGAACCGAGCACATTTTCTTTCTGTCCAGTATCCAAACACTAAATATTTGAAAGTTAGGATACCAGTCAACAGGACACTTGCACACATATAAATGACACTCGACCGCAGATGCAAACACGCGATGACACACACTCACACACACACTCATCCCCTCCGTCCTGTTTGCCACTGGGTTCCTCCTGATGGTTCAATTATTCATCAACCTCAACATACGAGGCTTTTCATTACACATTTATTTTTCCCTTTGCGGTGCCACTGTAAGGGCAGCAGGCAGCCGGCACGCTGTGTGTGCGCCTTTTTGGCGTGCCAATTAACTGCCCGACTGTCGACTGGTCAGTGTATCAATTTAAAAAATTAATGATGGTTGATTCCATTCAGCATCATCACTTTCAGGGTCCTGATGCTGTGCATGCCGGCTCGCCGTCACACTGTCATGCCCTACTGGTGCACTTACTAGTCTGGATGTCTTCCACTAAAAAGTCTGTTGCAAATCTTCAGTTTTTTTATATTCAACTCACTCTTTGGACAAAATATTACTATATTGTTAGCAAAACTAGCTAGTATCAAACATGAATACTTCTACAGAGCTGTCTTTATATTCGTTGGATAGGTGAAAAACCAAGGTCAAGCTCACGTTTGTTGTAGAACAAGTCCACTTGCCAGTGTCAAGCCAGCTAGCTAACGACTCATTTTACATTATCCACCATAACAAGGACAAAGAGTCTGTTGATGAACAAAAAGACAACACACGGATGCCATTTTAAATTAGAGGCGTGCTAATATTAGCATGTTAATTTCAGGTACATCATTCTAAGTGGAGGATCTGAGTAAAAGTTTGTAATATTCTGTAGTCCGGACATCAGTCTCTCTTTATCAGTTAGCTAACTGGTGCTAAAAGAACATTGTGGGGGACATGGATTCATAACAGAACTGGATAGTAAGCACACAGATGGTGGCTATCAAGTCCAATGAGTAGTCCTCGCCTGGCGGATATGACAATTTTATTTTATTTCTTTTTATTACTTCCTGGTCATGAGGCCCACTGACTATGTGCAGTAGTTTTTCTCCAAGTGGCCCTGCCAGCATGTTCCCCCTTGGTCAGAAGACTTTACGTTGTGATGACGTCATGTTAAATCTTTTCCTCGGCTCCAGGAAGTTTTAATAAAATATTGATAATAGAGTCATAACTGACCTCGTTTGCAAAAAAAAAAAAACGAGGTCAGACAGCGTCCTGTCAACAGTTTCACGGACTCTTTTCCAATGGCGGTCTATGGAAAAAATGCGTTTTTTGGCCACTGGGTAAAAATTAGAAGCGAGGCGAATGCAAACATACGGTACTTTACAGTACAAATACTTGAGTGCAGATGAAACAAACACTGCGTTATTTTCAGTCTCACTTTATTTAACGATGATGTGAAAAGTAAAGGCTGTCCATAACATTCAGACAATAAAAGAAGAATGTTATTCAAATCATCCCCCCCCATAACAACTAATGGCTCCAAAAATGTTCAGGTGTTCCAAGTGTGATACTTATTTTATACAACTTTTTCATATCTATACCTCATCTGTACATAACATAGTTACAGATACTGTAAATAAAAAAAAAAAGACTTCCATGTATCCTTGTGGCGCATTTGTGAAATATCTCCTATGTAAAAATGAGAATGTACGTAAAGATCTTTTACATATACATATATATAGTTCTCTATTCTTTCTGTAATAAGAAAACAAGTTATTGCCCCTCTTGAACATGTTGCATTTAACATAGGTTTTGTTTACCATTTTTAAACTCTTAATTAAACTTAACTCCATGTGATACCACAGATCAAACCGACAAAACAGTAACAGTATGGACCTGTGTGTTTTTTTTTCACTAAATATATACGTCATATTGTTATATTTTTGGACATGTATGTTTTCGTGTTCTCCAGAAACCCTGATGACGACACATACAAAGATATAATTATATACGTATATGTCACTTGGATCTTCAAACTGAAAAGGTAAAAAGACCTGTGGCAAATACAAACCATCAGCATGACGTTGTTTATTACAGGAAATTATGAGCCCTTGACCTACCACGATTGCATTTGAACAATTTTTCATCATCCATGTTGAAATGATTCATAATAAAAGAAAAAAAAAAATCAGGGCACATTTAAAAAAACAGAACCATACCTGATGATCTGCATTTGGCATTTTTGATGGACTAACAAAAAAGTCATTTTGCAATTTGGTAAATGCCAGGAGTGATTTATTAGGATTGATCGTTTGCTACTACTTTCACTTTATTGCCCTCAGTGAATAACTGCTAAACCAGTAGCATAGTCCATATGATGATGTTGAGTTTGTCCACTGAGAATCTTGGCATTGACATGTGTGAGCTGATCAACAGGCTAAAATCAAATCAAATCCATGTTGTGTGTGGACACGAACTGGAAAACCAAATTGTCGGTGAGAGGATGAAACGACAGTGGGTTTTGTCACGACAGTTGCAAAAACAGAGGTAACTCTGTGAATTATACATTTCATTTCATGCCGTCTTGAGAAAGCCAAATACCAAATATTCCATACATGGACACCATCATCAGGGTATCAGCAAATTGTACACAATCACATATAATGTAATATATAAAATGTGCAGTTGGTTTTTCTTCTCCTGAAGGAAGAACCAACCCTTGGGTAATGTCTCTCACTCACTTGTCAAGTGACCATGATTCTCTGGTTGGCAAAGGTGCGGGAGAAGCCATGACTCCTTGGAGGCCTGTGCTCGGGGTTTCCCTGCTCCTGTGCTCAGCAGGGGCTGGAAGGGGAGGAGCTCTCGCAGGAAGTCACCCTGATATGTCCGATAGCAGGTGGATCCCTGCTAGCTTGCCTCCCACTCCATTTTTGTACTCCTCGACCTGCCTTTCGACTGAAGACTGACTGACAGTATTTATGATCAGATGCCGGTTGGGGAGGACATCCACTCCGGCTGAAGTGGAGCTTTCACCAAGTCCTCCCACACTGTCCCATGCATTGAGGCATTGAATTTAAATAAATCTATGACACGTCATACAATTTACAGATGTGTGGCCAATGTTGTTGTTTGCTGGGTCAGCGCCATTTTTACCCTATGTATGTACTGTGGATCCTGCAGGCTACAGTATAAGACAACAGGCACAGCGCTCAACAGACGCCTTAAAAACTAAAAACCAAGACACCAATGGTGAAACGTATGCTGAGAACAAACTCACTTCTCACTCCACAGAAAGTCCTTTTTAAGTCCGGAGTCCCTGTTCGCTTTTCCCCTGCATGAGGACAGTTTTTACAAAAAAACACGACGACACTGTGTCGATGACCATTTTTGCTCAGTGCAGCCTTCTTGGGCCGAGTTCAACGGCACTGAATTTCCATAGCAACTGAGGTATGTTAACTGTTGCTAAGTGTGAAGTGATCTGACACTCAATATGAAAGAAAGCCCTGTGTCTGTGCTTTATGCTCTATCACTGTGATCAGCAGTGGTGTCGTCACCATCTTGGAACTGAAAGCTACAGCCGGTTGGGGCTTTTTACACGATGCTCCCACGTGTTCAAAGTCGTTTACTACCTCTCGTGGAAATTCAGGTCAACCATTTGATCCAAACTAGTTGTTGAACTGGTAGACCTACATCCTTTCCAGCATCACTTCTTGAGTTTTATTTCTTCCGAAAAAGTTGTTTGATTTCAGAGTCTTGTGCCCTTTCGCCATTGACGTGAACCCCGTCACCCTTGCCTGTGCTGGTTAGCTGTGAGGGCTAGATCAGGTGGACATCATAACAGTCTGTGGAGACCACTCTGTGGGGATCAATATGACCAGGCCCGTCACTAATGCCTCGTCTGAAAAGCACCTGCATTGATAAGGTGCTCTCTTTAAGCGTACGTCTGAATGTGTGCATTTCTTGGCATATAACACACACGAATAACAACTGTGGAACACTCTTGTGGTGTTTTTTTTTAGCTCTATATTCTAACATATGCAGCCTTGGAGACCTGTTTAAAGGCATAGCGTCAATATTCTGTATAACATGCTTTCTGAGAACATATTAAGCAAGTTGTAAAGTATGAAAGGCCTATGCAAAGTCTGATGTGAAATCTCTAATGAGACTGGTGGTGCAAATTTAGCAAAGTGGATAGAAGAAACATGTGCATCTTGCTCCAAGTTAAAGGAAAGGGCCCCTGGTGCCTCACAAGCTTTGATGTATCTTACTTTGCTGCCCATAAGCTAATTCATCAACAGTTACACACATCACTCCGCATCTCTTTCATACATGTCTAATTCTTTGTAGGGAGCCATGTTTGATAAGCTTTCCATTTGAATTTTTTCCGATAACCTGCCTCTGTTGTAGCTCCACGCTTAGACTCCCTTTAATTGTCCATTCACAGCATATACAAAGCTTACAGTACATCAAAGTCAGAAATGATTATATTTACATGTCTCCACATGAATGGTAACAGGTTGGATTATTTCCTTTGTTGGGTATTTGTTGGGTAAATTCCATGTCTCCACACAGGTGTCCAGTCACTGAAGCAGTGAAATACTCAAGTTAGATGACGAGCTCACACCTAGCAGCGAGCACATACGTACAACAGATAAGGAACAGAGACAGACAACCCCCTCTGAAGCAGATAAGGCTACACGTCAGGTCAGGGCTGGTCCACTGCTCTCCTGCTATTGTGGTGTCAGTGTGTTTGTGCATGTGTGTGTAGTTTGTGTATGCTTGTGTGTATGCCTAGGCAAGGGGAGCAGATGAACAAGGGGACATTGCTGTGAATCATGGGAGTTTGTAAGGGTCATCCAGTGCCCACTCTGTGTCCTCCCACCCCTTCCTGACTGAGGGTTTCAGTTCTCAAGAGAGGCCAGGGTGAAGAGGATCGAAGAGTGAAAACTCGGCCCTCCCCCTCCCTCTCTTCTCCCCCTGTCCTCCTTGTTCTGAGACAAAATACGCACATACGCTGATGATATCAGTCTATTTGTTGTAGAAAATAAGAACCATATGTGTCTCCTCTGCAAAGAGCCAGGTGGGGGAGTGAATGGAGCTCACAGGCCAGAGACCATTACCCGGTAGGAGGGGGGCATGTGTCTGTGCCGTGGGCTGGACCCGGGGCTGCCGTTGGGGCTGGTGCAGCTGGCATCAACCCCTCCTATGGAGGGTAAGTAGGCATGGTGCAGGATGGGCAGCTGCAAGGACAGTCGACGTTGTATGCTGCAGAAAGAGAAGGAAAGTTACAATGTAAGAGGCAGAGAGGGGAAGTGCATCTATTCAAGTGCTGTAGGTAATTACAATTTTGAGGTATTTCACATGTGTATTCGTATTTCTTTGTGAGGTTTTCTTTTAGTCCACATTTCTGGAAGTTTTAGTTACCAGTCACTCCTCAGATTATGATTTACCTCCCCTATTGCCAGAAAATATATATTGTTTCAATGATTTTGCGATTATATGCAATAAAAAAAAAAATAAATAGTGGGAATTATTTTTTAAAAATGTTTTTGTATCAGCTATTATAATCATAATGATATGACATTTGTTGGAGTCAACGAACAAACATTTTTGTCTTACATCTGGAGGACAAGATGTGTAGGCCAGGACATCTCTGCAGCACTCCAGTGCTTCATTACAATGCACTTTTTAGCTTTATCAAAAAATGTCAGCCTCCGTCATATGGATAGTGCACCTGGCTATACTGTGATTTTGATAATATTCCATTCATTCAATTCCATATAAATTGTGCTGCTCTCATATTTTTTTTAATGTCCGTGCCAGCATTTTTCCATAGAACAAAAGAAAAACATCTCAATACTTTGGCCTAATTACACAGTTTTATTCATTATGAAAACAAATTAAAGAGTAAATTGACACCACTATGCTGAGTTTTTGTTTGTGTGTTTTTAAGGTTGCCATCCCCATTTATAAGTTGCTTTAATTTTAGCATGGTTATTGCTAATTGCTATTGCTAAAAGTATAGCGAGGGTAAGGAAACCTAATATGTTGGTGAAATAAAGACTGTGCAGATGCAAAAAAAAAAAAAGAAAAAGAAAGAATAAATCCAAACTGCATCAATTGTCTAGCAACATAAAACTAAAAAACTATTGTACCAATATGAATGTAACTACTTGGTATATTGGGTTGGATTCTTTATTTAATACATGAGCTAAAATCATAGAAGATTATGTTTTTCTATAATTGAAAATGATAATAGCAGTACACAATAAAACATTACATAAGGTCTGAACACTCTCCTTCAGTATATTCTATACTGACAAATACACAAGGGAAAGACACAAGGAACAATGGTGGGATTCTACACCACATGCAGAGGACCTGCAGTTAACAAAGACTCTCAGAATCATGGTTGGTTGCTAGTTAAATGGAATACTTTCATAATCACATACACATGCAGTGATTAAACTGGACAGAGACATACTGCAGATCATACAAGCCCTCAGCAATTCTTCTAATTGTTGCTCCTGTATTCTTCAGCACCCACATTCCCTTCTCCACTTCTCCTTACTAAAGCCTTAATCCACCGTGCCTCCCAGCTTCTGGGATCATCTGACAAAAAGAACATTTCATGCTTCCGCCTGCTGTGACAGTTCGCACCCTACCTCGCCAGTGCTAGCGCCACTGCCAGCCGTTTGCAAGAAAATTACATAACCAAATGCCAGTTATGTAAAAAAATTGAAGGGGGGGGGGGGGGGGGGGGGGGGTGAAATTCAAGCCCATTCAGCAATAGACCTAGAAAAACGTCTTAATTAGGTGAACTTTGAAATATTAATGGTCCTCAGGCCTAGTCAGTCCCTCTGACCTGTTCTATTTGAGATGGAAACACTTTCTTTCTCACTCATGAAGAATTATGAAGTTTGCTTGTACTTCTGATGCATCAAATATGAAGTGACATTACACTTAACCGTTACATGTACCTGGTGCGTGACTTGGCCTTCATCATGACACAAAGTGTTAACCAATTCGTCCTCCTCTACCTTTACCTCCTTTCTCACTTCTTTATATTTGCCTCCTCTGTCTCTCTCTCTCTCTCTCTCTCTCTCTGTCTCTCTCTCGCTGCCTCTTCATCTCTCTCCCCTCCATGTGATCAAACATTCATGTGGCATGGGAATAGCTCCTAGTGTTCCTTTACTTCTGTTCTCCTCCCTGTCTATTTTGAGCGCTGCTTCCAATGCGAGCTGTAAATCACTGGTTACATAAGCCTCTGTGAGTCTCTACCTCTTTCTCTCTCCTCCTCCTTATCTCTGTCTCTCTTTCCTATCTAAACATCCTTCTCTCTTAATCCATCTTCTCTCTGTAACTGCCCTATTCACAATATTTCCCCCCCCACCCCCACCTTTCTCTGCAAGTCTCTCCCTTCTCCATCCGTCTGTCCCTCTACATTGTGCATTCTTCTCTTCGTTCTAGTTAAATGAGCGCCAGAGTACGAGCTCTCAATGATGCATGAGGTCTCCCCCCATTGATGAAGTCGACATCCCTCAGCCTCGCAGCCTTATGAATAGTAAATTAATGTAGATCTGCATTTGTCGCATGAGTGTTTTGAGTATCCAAGACAGTCTTCTTTTATAAGTTGGGACAACAAATCAGTCGGCTGTGCGTATTTGTGCGCAAATTGTTCATGCGCATGTGTTTGACTGAAGCTGCAGTGAGTCCAGGAATGGTGGGAGAACACACAAACGGCTCTTATGTGGTTATATGTATGTTGATGTGCGTAGGAGAGGAAAGTACAGGGGCCGGTCCATGCTTTCACAGGGCTCTGTTGCCAGAGCAACCGCCTGAGAGCTGCTGGTGGTTTGCGAAACATGTGACGTGTAGTCTGATGAGACAGCTGACAAGACGGAGGGGAGGGGAGGGGGACAAGAGGGTAGAGGTGCTGAAGAAAAAAGGGAGAGCTCACTGTTCGGGCGAGTTGATATCCTCCAGGGGACCTCTGTTTATTCTGGAAGGGTCCATGGAGCCCCACTGCGCCTGGGGCTTCTGCTCCAGGTGGTTCTTTAGTATCGACTTCTCTCCGTCTGCAGTGAAAAGACATGTCGGCATCATGAGAAATATGTGTCAAACGGGATGTCACACTCATGAGTCGCAAGTGCCCGGCGCCTGAGACATGACTGAGTACCAATCCTCACACCTGGAGTCTGGATCTAGGTTTTTTCTCCAGGTGTTCGGGTGGAGGAGGAGCTGATTGTGCATTATGATGTTTTGGATCCTGACACTATTTAAGGAGCGATAAAAATATGCACCTTCCAAACGAATGCATCAATATATAGTGAGTCATGATGAACTCTCAAATAGCCACAATGGAAAAGAAAAGTCTAGTCTGTACAATGTGTCAACCTAGTCAGTTTCCAGGTTGTGTAATCAAAACACATTATAAAGCACGGGTAAAAAATAAAAATAAAACTGACAGTAGAAGTAGAAATGAAAACAAAGGGAAAGGAATCATGAAAATAAGACAGGCCAGGAGAAAAGAAGCCTAATCTAGAGAGGAAGACAGAAGGGAACAAACAAAGGCTTCCTAAAGTGATTTCTGCATTCTCCGGATGTTACAGGCGATGAGGTTGAGACACAATAAGAGCTGCTGTAAACAACCTCATCAGCATCCCAAAATTGTACCTGGAGAGTAATGGAAGGATCCCTTTTCTCCCCTACAAAGTTTTTTTCTCCAGATGTCCCAGATTTCCCAGCACTTGCTGACCTGATTCACTGATCACAGCACTCCATGTCCCAATTGGACATCTGAGCTGGCTGAACTCTTTGGTGCAGACTAGTCCTCCTTTGCATTTTGAAAAAAAAAAAAAAGAAAAAAAAAAAGCCTAACCTTGTAGCTCTCCCAGCTGTGTTAAAAGCACAGACTTGGATATTTATACACTTCATTATGGATTCAGAGGATGTGTTCATTCCACAAAGAAGTGTCACTAGACCTCAGAGCCAGCCCGAGAATTTTACTGCACAATAAGACTTTGAGCAGTTTTGAAATTAAATGTTCATGTGCAAATGTGTGGAACACGGATCAATCAAGCAAATTAACCCGTAAATCTCAACATCTGTTCTTTAAAGTTTCATGTTTACAGAGAGTGCAGACAGTAAAACAGCACAAAGAACAGCGACTGTTGGCTTTAATTCAGTGCAGTCATGAGCAGCTGCTTGGTTTACCTGTGACTGGGTGATCTGCAGTGCACAGATTATTGCCTGTGGACATCAAATTT
Organism: Sparus aurata; assembly: GCF_900880675.1. Classification (NCBI taxonomy): domain Eukaryota; kingdom Metazoa; phylum Chordata; class Actinopteri; order Spariformes; family Sparidae; genus Sparus; species Sparus aurata. Next base: position 17,267,643 of record NC_044189.1, on the reverse strand, counting down.
TCAACTCCCCCCTCAGAGTCAGAGCCAATGGAGTGACGCTTGGACTTATTTCTCCCCCGACAGCTGCTGTAACCCTATTATTTATTTATAATTCATACTTTCAACCGTGCAACACTGACTCAACAGTACAACAGTTTTGTGATTCAACTGTGCAACACTCTGCTATACTCTGGCATTAACACTGGATATATACTGTATATTTGTAGTATTTCTTATTTATTTTTTTAATGAATTTTTCTTTCAAATTCAAAGTCTAATTCTTTTCAGATATGTTGGCGTTACATAATGTTCTTAAATGTATTATGATGCACATATTTTATGTATTTTTTATTTCTAATTTTTCTAATTTTTCCATTTATATTGTTCTTGTTAGATTGTTATATGTTTCATAATGATGCACTTTGTTTCACATATTTCTTTATATATACAAAACATATATATCTATCTACTGTATATTCTAGTCATACATTCCCATACATTGTAGTATAATACACATTTTTTTTCACATATTTGTCATCTTTCTATTTTTCTTTACATATTTTTAGTTTTATATCGATATTCTTTATATTGTAGCATGAAGCACATATTTTAAAATATATGTTTATTTTCCTATATATGTCATTGTTGTGGTTATTGTGATATTTTTGTAGTATGTTGTACATACTTTTACATACATCTTATTTTAAATTTTTCTATTTCTTTTGTATTTCTTTTTGTTTTATGTTGTTGTAAATTGTAATTTTTGTAGGATGCTTCATGAAATACTTTTGCATATTTCCCATTCTTATAATATAACTCTATATTATTATTGTTTTTTATGTTTTTACATACTGTATATATTGAGGTAGAATCCGGGTATAATCATTTACGTATTTATCATTTTCTCTCTATATCTTATTGTCGCTCTATATTGCTAGATATTGCAAAACAATGCACATATATTTACACTTCTCATTTTTCTATATGTTTCTTATAATTTTTCTATTTTTCTATGATTATCATTTTATATAGTAGTTTCTCTTCTACAATAGCTGAAACTCCAATGTAACACAATTTCCCCTCGGAGGTCAAGAAAGTTCTTTTTGTTTTGGCCTAAAATCAGGTATCAGCATCTAGTCCGTCAGAAAACCACACCTCAGCTGTCATCACTGGTGTTCTACAGCATCGCCATGTGCTGATACATATTCATGAAGGCAGCCATTTAGAGAGAGAGAGAAAGAGAGAGAGAGAAAGAAAGAAAGGGAGAGGGGTGGAGTGTTACTTCTCACCCTTTGTGAGTGAGCGTAATCGCTGTTGACACGGCGTTCTACTCTTATAACAGCCACTCATTCATGGCCCCCCAACACATTTAGACCAGCTCTCTTATGAATACTGATGACTACAGTTGGGAGCCGGCGATGATGATGATGACTGTCAGGCATAAGCAGACTGAGGCCGGGAAAAGTTTATATGCCGCTGATCTTTAAAGGAGGCTTAATGACCTGTGATTTTATTTCCATAATGTGTGCCGGATTGATGTTGGCGAGCAGCACCCAAACGCGCCGTCTCTCTTTGTCTTAGCTTGCGTCTCCGAACTCACAAGATCATTATATCGCGAACACCTCAAAAACCTAGACACTCATACTTTTCTCTCGGAATAAAAAAAAATAATGGCAAGATGAGCCAAACATGAACTTAAGAGCAATATAAGAGCAGCATGGTGTTCATTCAGTTACAATATCAGTCTCTCTTTCGCGCTCAGTTTGTCTGACTGTCTAACGAACTACATTTGTTTTATCGTAAGGAGCAGTCGACCATAGAAATGTAGTTTTATTGATGAATTCAAGACTCCATTAAGAAAAGTATTCATATACAGTAAATACAAATTACATCATCATCCAACTCAAATCAAGTTGAAATGTCGCTAACTTTTGCTTCCTCACCAGACAGCTAGATCCTGGCTTACCCTTTAATTCATGGAGTTTTGGTGGGGATTGGGACAAAATTGAAACAGCTGCAGTGATACCCCTACATAATGACATGAAAGGACAGCCCATTTCTGTTCCTTTGTTGTATCTGGCCCCTTTGCCCCCATGTAAATACTGGATCATTAAACTGTGCTCACTCATTAAAAGGTTGTGGAGTGGAAGTATGAAATAAGCAGCCGTTGAAGGCTGTGAAGTCTCTTTTGGAAGCTGCTTTTTTGTAATTTTATTATTTTTATACCGATTTAAAATGACCACTCCTGCATGCACCGTGGTCTCTTTTGCTGCCATGAAAAGGGGGCAGGAATTTGTCCTTTACCCAAAACAGATTTATGAATAGGTTTGTTTCTCGAAAGAGAAGTTATCCACGTCTTCTTTGTTCCAAAAAAAGTGTCTGGCTATATTTGTATCTGCTCTCTCCTGACAACCTACAGTAACCACGGCAGCACCACATAAGGAGTCTGTCTAAAATAGATGTATTTCTATAAGCCCACACAATTTGAATCTTAGTTGACTTAAGAGAGCCGGGTATCAGCTGCCAGCTGCTGCCAGTACTTTAGAGAGATTACTCTAAACAAATGGAAAATGTGAGAATGTGTTTACTGAAATTACTGCTTGTGAATGATTTGCACAATTCTGCTTTGTGTGTTCAATGAATTGTATCTATCCGTAAGTTTTAATGAGCACATTTTAACCCTGATAGCAGTTACTTGAGATGTCTTGTAAAATCTTTCAAATCACCGACTAACACAGTTTGATTCTGTACTCTTACTGTGAATAATATAAGGTAAAAAAAAAATAAAAATCTTTGACTAATTATCTTCTTGCTCTCTGTGTTCTGCTCCATCAACCAATTGTGCAACAGCACAGAGCTTCTTTTATTTAAAAATCTGTCTAATATGATATCAACCGGGGGGCCCCACTGCCACAACGCAGTTCAAAGCCAGAAAAAAAATTGGGCTTGATTAGGAGGGTGTGTGTCGGCTGCGAAAGATGCGAGGCAGTGAAGAAGTAGAACAAACTAAAACACAAAGAAAATGCATTAGGCACGCCGCTTCTTCTTGAATGTACTCTCTAACTGCCATCGGTTCATTACTATGAACTTTTCACAGATGAGGAAGTTTCTCAGGCAATTCCAACGCGCTCTGCTCCCAAACCGCAGAGTGAGCGCAGCTGCTTTGCTCCCTTACCTCCCCCAAACTCAGACAGATCCATTAGACACCCCCGAGAGCAGCTTTGTGCCGGGCGTGTGCATCAGACGTGCTGGAGCTAACTGCTGCACGTCGCCGTCGCCCTGCGTCTGTAAAAAATGGAGCCCTAATGCAAAGCGATGCTGCTGGGGTGTAACGATTCAGTGATTCACTTTGAGGAGCCCGCCTTCTTAATGTCTAAGACGCAACTGCATAAATTCGAACAGCTTGTATTGGGTAGAAGTCAGGAGGGTAAACCGACACAAGCTCTCTCTGCTGGAAAAGACAGATATGATGTATATCTTTATGTTTCAGCACCTGATAGTTGACTCTGTGTGTGTTTCCATATGCCTGCCTCACCCAGTGGTACACATTAACCGCCTCCCCATTCCTACTTTCATCCTCTCTCCATTGTTTTTCTCATTGTTCACCACACGCCAAATAATTAGGTGCAAAATGTGCAAGAGTGGACTCACTTTACCACCTTTATTGTTGATAAAAGTGTGATATAGGTGTGACTACCGGATGTGTATAACTTGATAAGCGGCAGTGGAGGTATGCAGGTACTGTGGCTAATCTAATGACTCATTCTGAGAGACGTCACAGATGTGTGCAACTCAGACAGAGCGCTCCTGTGTCCCTTCCTCACCTGCAGCTGACAGAAGCTCCAGCAGTGGAGGAAAAAAAAAAAAAACAGGCAGGGTATTTCTTCAAGCTGCATTAAAACCCTTTACTAAAGCCAGTGAATATGCAAATGTTCATACATATAGCAAGGGTTTATTATCAGATGATATACGAGGATTATTTTTCTTTTCTTTTTTTGATATTGTTCTCTTTAAATAATGAATATGCACACAAGTGAACGTCATTACAGCTAAGACAGGACACTACTACTAAAACTAAACTACACTTTCTTTGTTGAATCTTAAAGGCAGGAAGACACTGGCCCCCAACCGTTGGACATCTGAGCGTTTGGGGAGACTCGGATGAGGTCGGGAACAAATATGTTTGGTGTGTTCAGCTGCGTTGGAAGCTTTCAGAGCCACGCGGACGTTGTCTGATCCGATTCAACATGCAAAGTCTGAGGAGGTTGGCTGTCGGCTGTCTGAGCCATTGGATTCTCTGACTGGTTGTGTGCTTGCTGTAGGACCATTCTGATTGGCGGTGTGCTAGTAAATCAGCGCGGTGTGTGGGAGGGCAGGAATACTGTGTGCGCTTTGTTTTTCTATGCACTCCGTTCCGTCATTTCCTGTCTTCATGTGGCGCCACCCGCTTTTTGCATCTCGCGCAAGCGCAGAACATACACGCTACTGTGGAGCTGGCAGCACGTCGAAGCGGTGTGGTCAATGCATCTTTTCTGCCGAACGAGTCAGACAAGAGGCAAGATAGTGGTTGAATAAAGGCAGTTGGCTGTTGGTTTGAGTCTGGGCGGTGTGTGGGGGCCTTAAGTCTGTATTTACTGCTCAATCTAGTTTTCAGCCACCGGTGGCAGCAGTTACCACGACCCAGTCAACCTGTCTCCGGTCACTGAATGAAGAAGAAATGATGCACCATCTTGGATTTCGAATTGGTCGTTTTCTGACTGCAATGGAAAGCAGCATTTCAACATCAGCATATTGTCAGTCATCTGTGAAGTGAAACAATCCCCTTATTGATTGTAGTTTTTCATCTTTTGCACATGAAATAAACTGAAGAGTATGAAGAGCAGAAGTAGCAGAGAGTAGAAGTACTACAGGTGGTTGAGTGAAAAAAAAAAAAAAAAAAAAAAGGCCCTGGGAAAAGTAGGACTGATTCAACTTCTTCACTCAAGTGAAACTATGAAAGTTTTGTACTGAAATGTACTCAAAGTATAAAAGTAAAAAGTATCCCATTAAGGGACACTTCTATCTGCACATTTTGTGCAAAGATAACTGAACCTCACATCAAATTATATAAATTCAAGGACTACTAGACTTAAAGCTAGAATCAGTAGGATTTTACTGAGATGTTTATAAATGCACCAAAAGATGAGATGCTGAGTCTCACTCCCAAAATGTCAAATACTGACATTCTGGGTTGGTAAAACATCCCACACACAGCGAAAAAAATCGAGAAAATAGGAAAATCCAGGCAGAGGGCTGCAGCGTCTCTGCAGACATGAGACACTAACAACGACACAGTGTCCCTCTCTGTGTGTTTCCTTTTTGTTATGCCTGCGGAGCGTGATGTGCACTGAATTTTTGTTTAAAATCAGTCTAATGATGTTGGGAAATTGGCATAATGTAATGACACAAAATATAGATAATGGATAGTTTCCCTAAAATGCATTGAAACTAAAGTGACAAGCGAGTTTTGACGTAAGTAAATGTAAGGAGTAGAAAGTACAGATTTTTGTGAGTAGAAGTAAAAAGTTTTGGGAAAAGTAAATCCTGAAGTAAAGCTCCGATAACTAAGTATTTGTACTGCACACTTGTGCGCTTTCCAGAAAACAAACTTTACAGGAAAGTAAATCACTGAATGCAGGGTTCCTTCGGGATTCAATTCAGGCTGAATTGAAGAATTGTGAGTGCTTTGTGTTTGTGTGTTGTCAATGCCTCCAATGGCTCACACAGATAAGCCTAAATGGACCGTGACAGTTGAAGGGCTGCAGAGAAACACACGGTCAGTTTCTTACCTTTCCCATCTGTGAAGTTGCGTATGCTGAGGATGTTGTTGGCGTCCGGGTAATGGTTCTGTTTAATGTAGGGGGTTTTCTCCGGCGTGTCCTGCAGCTGCATGGTCACCTCCTCCAGCTCTTTGTCCAGCTTTTTAAACAGAAAAACACAGACATTATTTTGGCTATTTTGTTGTCGATTAGATACATCTACAGATAAACTAGCTCATTTAGGCAAAAGGTTATCAGCCACAACACAACAGTGCCCAGTGGGGGAAACAACAAACTGCTACTTGTTTACTTGTAAAAACACATCGAAGAATGCAAAAGACTGCTGTCTGCCAAAAACATAATAACTTCACTTGTCCTCCAACAGTGTCTCAGTGGCTCTTCAATTGCCGCAATCATGAACAAAAGCAAGGACAACAGCGGTAATTCATCTCCGAGAGATGTGAGAGAAAGCCGAGGTGATTGGCCTGGGATTCAAAAATGCCACTCAATGTCAGCGCAAGTCAGCCTTTTTATGAAATTAATCAGAGAGAATGTGCAGTGTTGCACAAAGACTCTCTAAGCGACGACACGATCTTTTGAAGGGATCACAGCTGCTTTTAACAACAACCATTTTATTAAGAATGAATTAAATGACTTTTAGTTCAGTGGCGTTAACTGATTTTGCTCTTTCTTCCTTCTTATGTTGGACCTGTTGTTCAGTTACTGTGTCTTAGCCTGCCACCACTGCACCCTTGAACTTCCTTATAAATAAAAAAAAAGGTGGTTAAATTAAATGTGTATTCATCAGCTCAGACCTCTGTTATCCTCATGCGGAGGCGGTGGTTATCAGTTTGAAGTCCATCCAGTCGTGAAGTGTTAGCCTGGTTGACGCTGGTGACTGAGGTGGATGTCTTGGAGTCTTCCTTCTTCTGGTTCTGAGTGAACTTTAACCTCCGGTTCTGGGTGGCTGCATCTGGGTTGGTTCTCATGGTGATGAACTGTAAAAAGGGGGTTATGGGTATTAGTCACAGCTGCACTATGGGACACAAAAGCTACACGGAACTGTTTACGCCGCATTTAGAGATTTGCGAGCGTGAATGTGGCCATAATTAAGCACTCTAGATTTTTGGCCAAGCAGAGCTATCCACTCGTGCTCGTTCACACAGAAACTGACCTTGGGAACGAAGACCAGGCAGAGCGTGATGGTACTGCAAAAGATGATCACTAGAGCCACAATGCAGAACTGGACATTGGGCTGGTCCCGTGTGAGAAACGACACCGCAGCACCGATGATGCACATGATGCCCACGTTGTAAACGCTCATCCCGATGTACTTGCTGTCGTTGAGAGCAGGAATGCTCACGTTCCTGGTCTCCCATGCTAGGAAGCAGCCAAATAACTGCCAGGGAAGAGGAGAGGAGAAGACAATGGTTTTATCAGACGTCTGAGAGAAGGTTACACAGACTGTTGATTTGATTATGGTTATAGAAAGTCTGAACTCATTCATCTTTGTCAGTGCACAGACAGACAGCTGTGGTGCTGTTACTGCAGTTTTCTTTAATTTTTTTCCTTCCTCTAGTCCTAACATCAGAGTTTTTCTTATCGAATCTTAATGCTTTATGATGTTCAATGCTCTTTATTGTTTTGTTAATTTAATTTTTTATTTATTTATTTGTTTATTTAGTTGGGACAATGCACATTCATTAACACTGATGCGTTAAGCATCAGCATAAATGTGCCAGACTTAGCATAGCTGCTAAATTGAATGATGTTTTCTGATTGATGTTATATATGCTATTTTGGTATGTTGTTAACTGCTGTGCATGTTTTGCAGATTGCCTTGGCTAGTAATTTTGTAATTTTAATCTTATTTTTTATATTCTGTTCTGTTTTTAGGGTGACTTTAACATTTGTCTAGGGACTACAGATGAAAAATAGCCTCTTGGCTAATTCTGGCGCATTTACAGCAATGTTATTAATGTGCACTGTCCCTGTTTTCAAATAAACTTATACATTTCAGCTGTAGTCCCAATGCAGGTTCATCGACAACATAGCCACAGAAGACTTAAAAAGCTTGTAACAACGAAATCCTACGTTGTTCTTTATAAATACTAATGGAGGGCGGGTTGTGAGGAGACAATTCATTTCATGTTATTTTAAGAAAGAAAGTCGAACAAAAATCAACCTTATTAGACAATACATGATACTCAAAAGAGGAGAAATATCATCTGAAGACACTGTTCAAAAGCAGCCTTAGGTTTCCTGCCTGTACAATGTTTATCCGGAGTGAGCTGTTTGTTTGGTGGAACATCAGAGTTGCAGCAGCAGCAGCCTGCTGAATTATTCACTGTGTGCTGCGTAAAGTGGCCTGCCTGCTTATTCTAAAGTCTAAATGAGAGTTAATGGAATGACAAGCAGCAGAATTAAAAGAGCAGTCATCTTGGATTAGTGTGCCTCAGGTGTGTGTTTGCATGTGTGTGTGTGTGTGTGTGTGTGTGTGAGGGCAGGAATGACTCAAACCTTCGTCTTGCTGTGCTGTCCCTCCCTATACCTCATACAGATGTGGGCTGCTGTTGATCACTTCATGCAAACATTCCTTTGTGGCCGTCTTATCATTTTACATCCGAGCCCAATCATTTTCTGACTCTCTTTCCACCTCTCTGCCTTTGACGCTTTCCTGTAGTGTTTGCATTCGCTCAATCTGCTTAAGATGACTTACTGCTCCGTCTCCTCCCGTCTGGGCCTCACTCCTCGCCAAAAAAAAACCACAGTGAGGTTTGCATAATTTACGGTTGTTCCTGCTTCTCGGACATTTTAAAACAGGCTGTGCGGTGGGGAGGTGGACATTTTCAATGTCTCACGTACGACAGCAGGTAAATGTGCTCTGCTGATAAACTCAGAGTAACGAACAGTATTCAAATGCAATCAGTGATCACAGAACACGGTTCGACGACGTTCTATTTGCATTAAGTTCGCAGGAGTTAGAGAAGTAATTGTACAGCAGGGCAACAATAGCAACCTCAAATTTCTATCTATGCCCATGCTGTGATGAAAACTGTGCCTTTATGTCCTTTTGCATGCAATTATGGTAGTTTAAACACTAGCTTATGGTCAAATAATTGTTATATGACTGTCAGGGTTGGGTAGCATCGTAAATTAAGGTTTGATTGAATAAAAAAGGATGTAACCATCACTGAGCTCAAGAGGAGTAATACAAATATATTTAGCATGTGAAGATACATGAATAATTACCACAGGGACACGGGATTACAACTGGCTGAATGTATTTTTCATTTCTCTGTATGTTTAATGTTGAATGTTGGAACGTATTTCAGAAACAGCATCATATTGCAACATCGATCTGAATAGAAAGGCATCAGTTTTCATTCATACACATTTATGAGCCTGTTAAGAGTCAACATCAGCAGATTTGTGCATTCATATCAGATCTCGAGTGTGTAATTTGTGTGTGTGTGTGTGTGTGTGTGTGTGTGTGTGTCCAGCCTGTGAGCGCATGATGAAATTTTGTTTTCTCTCCTCTCACCATTAGCAGTCCCTTGTAGGCATAGACGATGCCCAGCCAAATGGTCATGTGGGTGTTCTCACAGTGCTCCAAGAACGGACGGATGGCTATGTCTCGGCCTTGGGGGTCCGCCTGTTGACAACACAAACACAGAGAAGGGAGGAAGAGAATTTAATAGAAGGGCCCCCCTCAAAAAAGCACCTATTTAATTGTTTTGGAAAAACAAATTAAACTGATGAAGAAAGGATCCGAAGTTCCAGCGCAAACGGGCTTAATTTCCTCGAGGAACAATAAAACCGACGAGGAAAAACCAGTAAACCAGCTGCAGAAGGAAGAAGTCCTCAGTTATAAAACTCAGCTCTTTCCACACCGGTTTTCTTTTTGCAGGTGTTCTAATTTCACATGCAGGGACAAAAGCGACGCAGATCGTCTGCTGCTCGGTCAGAATGAAGGGTGTCAGTGATCAAACGTCCAGGTGTATAATCAAACTGTGTCCCGTCGTAGCCGCTGGGCTCCTCCAAAGTCGGCTCAAGTTAAATTAATCCGTGCTTAGGACGCTAATGGGCACAGCTAATGAAGCTTATTCATTAATGTGATTTACACCTTCTCCTTTTCTTCCTTGTTTCTCACTCAGCCTCTTTCGCACTCTCTCCCCAGCCTGTCCCCTGACTCTTCATTTTCTTCAGCTTCCTTTTCATTTCCACTTTTCTTTCACCACAGCTGGCGACACAGGTGACTTACAGGGCAAATTAGCACCTGAGGTGGATATTAATACGCTAAAACGCGTCACCTCGCCTCTCTCTGTTCTGCACTCTCTGCTTTAAAAGGCCTTTAACAAGAGCGTTCATTTGCCCTGGATGAATTCATCTGAGGCCACGCCAATATATGAAATCTGAGACACCTGGGGCAAGGCTGGGCATTACGCCATGCTGCTCGCTAGGTGTGTGTGTGTCTCTCTCTTCAGGCTTATTTACAGTAGGACATGTCCGTGGTTCAGCAGATGGTGTGTGTGTGTGTGTGTGTGTGTGTGTGTGTGTGTGTTGTGTGTGTAGATGTGCACAGGCATCTACAATATAAGCAAATTCCTTTAAAGCAGAAAGCAATATGACGAGAGATAAAACAATGGAGTGTGCTTAAATGTTAGCTTCCATCCTCGTAAATTCTACACTCAGTGAGCACTTTGTTTGATGTGAATGATCTTTCCATTCATAAATACACACCTACACATACACATCCCTCCAGGTGCTTCACAATAGCTCTTCCACCAGTCATTTTGACCCCCATATTCTCCATTGAGCTCCCATTAATGGAAACTGCAGCTATTCTCTATGACCTTGGAGAATGAATCGACATTAGTGGTCCTCTATAGGATGATCACCTAAAATTGGAAATTGGTGCTTAAAGAGCTGCGCTGATTCACCCAACGGCGACGAGAAGTGGGCCAATACCGCTTTGTTTCTGTGTATTATAGTACAGTTTCCTAGCTTTGATTCCCAGGGTTCTGCCTTGGAAATACAGCTTCCACAGAGTGTACCTCGTGCAACGTGCACTCGCCGCCTTTCAACATCCGATCCCGTAAAGGATTACGTATGCAGTTACACATCACACGGCATGACAACTTAGCAGGCGGAGATCCCCCCCTACAACTCAGATGAAGAGTCAAATTTTCCACCATCTGCCGAAGATCTCCGTAACCTTCTGATGTCTCGAAACAGAGGCACATTAAAGAGCGAGGATTGCTTCGGTGGCAGCAAAGTTCACACACTTTGTCAAAGCACTCTTGTAACCCCTTCCGAGAGTTCCCGTAGCAACCGCGTGGCTCGTGTCACTCACATTTCGGGACTTGGGATTCTTGTTAACTTTAGGTGAACGGCTGGTAGAGCCTAGCTTTCTGCCTTAAAAGCCATCGAGGAGGTGGAGACACAGGAAAGTGGGGCAGGCGATGACGCACAGACAGACTATTTTTTCACAAGGAACCACAATTAATTGACACAGTACAGAAAAGGGATCCTGAGACTTTAACATGACATTTTTCATCGTGCAGCTGCAGGTAACTACTTCATGAAAAAAATATTTTTCAATCTATTTTCAACCTAAGTGATGTGCCGGGACTGAGCAAGAGAAAATCATGAGATATGTATGAGATGCCCTGGTTTGACAAAGTCTCTGGGCAGTAGCCAGTTGCAGGAATCATTTCTGGTCACAGAAAGTGACACAGTTTTATATTTCAGTTTATTTTTCATTCACAATTAAGACAATTTTTTTTCCAAGCAGCTGGCTGCTTTGGACTACAGTAGTTGTGGTAAGGGCTTAATTTGTGCCTGAGTCACTATCAAATACAGTTTGTGTAATATTTAATGTTTTTCAAAAATCGCTTGTTCGCCTGTTTTGGAGGCACTTTAAATCTGATTTTAAAAAGAGATGGAGCGAGCCTTCATGTCACGCAGGGACGCCTGAAGCGTTATTTAAACACGTGAGTCCTGTGCACGAAACGTGAGCTGAGTAATGAGTGCTTTACGCTTCTTAGTGCCTAAATATTTTGATGCACCTCACAAGTGAGTGGGCGTGTGCTCTGCGAAATGATGAAATGAGTGTGGTTAATTTAAGATGTGTGCGCGTAGGTGGATCAGAGGCAATCGATCGGACAGAAAATGTTACTTTGTTTGGTTTCTTAGCCATTCTTATATGGACAGTACTGTAATATTTTGTTCCTCTTCAAAGCTTCTATGTATAACATTCACTACCACTATGTGTCGCATCAGTATCAGCATCTTGGATCAAAACAAATGTGCAGATTTTAGACATCTCCTGTTTTATTTTGTATCTTATATCCCTGTATGTCACTTTTTGTTTTACACTTCCTGTCTTTGTCTTATTCCCCCCCTTATGTTAATTAGCCCTGGTGTATCTAAGTCTGTGTTTACCCTCACTTGTCAGTTTCTATGTTCCTGTTTTTTAATCTGCCACATTTTCTTGTTTTGCTTTTAGGAGCTGTGAAGGCATCCTTCTCCATAATGAAAACATTTAGTGACAGCTTGTGTCCTGAGTGGAAGCATCCGTGGTTGTTATGTTTCTATACTTATCCAAATTTTGTCCTTTTATTTGTCGCCCTTCTGTATAATGGTTTGTCCTTTGCTCAGAGCAAAGATCAGCAAGAGGCCAGATAGCAGCTTGTTTTCAAAATAGACATGTTAATTGCATGTGAAGAAATGCAATTAACTGAATTCATTGCAATAATGAAAACCTGCAATGGGGTCAGGGCGCCTCAGCAGAATCATCATTTATGTATATTTATCTATTTTTGGATGAGCGACCTCTCATTCAAACAACAATTCACCAAAAAGTCACACTTGTTGCAATCATTCTGTTCATTCAATATGGAGACACATTCTGCATCAGTGCTCTTTACATAGTCGCGGCTCCGAGCAAACTTGTGTCACTAACAACAAAATGATAAGACAAAATGAGATATAATGCTTATTAGGCTCGGGTCTCTATCGCAGCGGAGCAGACGGGGCAGAGCTCTCGCCTTTTGGAGGGAAGCTGTCTGGGGAGTTGCCAGGCAACAGGGCTGTAGGCGGCAGGCCGCCCCAAAGCGGTGGCGATGGCAGTAAAAGCGCCGGTTCACTGTCATTTTTCACAGCATTAGCCCTCTAACGGGATCACTCTGGGAGGGCTGGAGCAGGCGCAGCACTTGTGGATTGTCTATGGAGAGATGGAGGCTAGATGAGGCAATGAGGGGAGTGATGGAGGGAAGAGAGAGAAAGAAATACAGGGTTGAATGGGGAGAGGACAGGAGCAAGAAGTATGGAGGGACAGATGGAAGCCGAAGTGAATGGAATAATATAGTGATAGAAGGATAAATGACATAGGGGAGAGGTAAGAGAAATAGATGGTGTCAGTCCTGCTCCTCAAAGAGATGAATGAAGAATAACTTAAAGTGAAGGGAAGAAGAAAATTCAAAAGGAAGCGATAACTGGAGAGCCGAAGAGAGGGCGAGTGAATATGTCAGGGAGAGCGATGGAAAGGCGGAGAGATGAAGGTACAGATGAGATACAAATGATTATAAATTCCGACTGTCTGAATCTCAGATGTGTTCTCTTGACACAGAGAAACACAAAGATTAGTACAGAAGAAAGTTTTATGTTCTTCTTCTTTGAGCTTATTTCAGCCTATTTACTACACTTGATTTGATAAACTCTACCATGAATGCACTGTCTGACATCTGAGACTTGAGAGTTGGCTCCTACAAACATCTAATCAAAATGTCCATTACTCGATTCACACTGTCATTGTTTGACTATTTTGTCTTCCGGGTTAGATCCTTTGATGCTACGACAAAGCTGGAGAACAGGATGCTGTTTGCCAATTGTTTTTTCAAGCCTGTAGTTACCATTCAACAGTGATGTATTTTTGTGCAAAAGTCTCTTCAAGTAGACATTCATGCTATACTGGATTTATTAGAAACCACGACTGCCTGGAAGAGAAAGACAACGCATTCAAAAAACCTAAATATCACGTCTTGGAAAATAATAAGATTTGTGGTAAACTCTCCACACCCTAATTAAAAACTGGTCCCTTGGCCGAAATTGAATATTGTATTCATAATTACGCTTTCCGTAGAATCATTCTGTTTTAGTTACCTTAGAATGAGCCTACAGAGGTAGCGGGTCCTCTTCCATGGAGTCTGCCTTTTTGCACTGCCATGTTTCTACAGTAGCCCAGAACTAACAAACCAAACACCGGCTCAAGAGAAGGTCTGTGGGTTTTTTTTTGCATTTTCATGGCCGTAGGGGAAGGTGAGGCAAGGGTTATTTCTTCATCCACACAGCTAGATGCCCCTAAATCCAATAAACAGGCCCGTGATAAAGCCATATACAGTAAAGCATCCTCTGTTCCTCCACTATCGCAGCTACAAGGGCTTGTTTCTGGACATGGATCTCACTCTGGCTATATGATGGCCCCTGGCCTGGTGGAGAGCAGGGAGAGATAGACCAACAAGTGAGGGAGGATATGGAGAGCTCACTCATTTTGTCACCTGCAGCTACTTCACACAGAGGTGTGTGTGTGTCTGTGTGTGTGTGTGTGTGTGTGTGTGTGTGTGTAGGGGCATATGTCCCCGTAGGCGCCAACATTCTGTCAGCGCACATACGTAATGCGGCCGGGCCTGTGTGTGTGCATGTGTTAGTGTGGGAAAGTGTGTGTATAGATGAGCTATCAGGCAAACAGTGACAGAAACACTCCATCACTCATACGGGCAATTACAACACAGGAGATTTCAGCACGGTGAAAGAATGAGAGCGAGAGATGAAGATGGCAGATAGGTGTTGTGGGTGGAGCTTTGGACTATAATATTTTTGGATATGCGGAGAAAGCGACTGTGATGAAAAAAAAAATGTTAAGCGGGGGGGGTAACGCCACTGAGAATAGCGCAGCCGGAGAGAAAATGGGAATCACGGGGAGGAAAAAATATGTTTTTATGTCCTCGAGGAAGATTGTAAAAGTTTGATCATAAAAACACTGCAGAACAGAACAGCGGCGTGATTATCCCAGGGATGAAATAATTTACATTCACGTATGCCGAGGGGTATTTCAGATCCCTTACAGAACAGTCAGCAATGTCATACGTTGTATAGGAAAAAACAACAACGCATTTTGGTTTTCTGACTGTGTGGATCAGTGCCGTTCTGAATGTCAGCGGGTGGCATCGTGTTCCGCCGATGCCCAGGGTACCGGCGCCCGCCAAATGTTTTCCTGGGCACGGAGACAGGGAGAGAAATAACTGATACAGTGATGTCTGATAGAGATGTCACACAAACAAATCATCTGTTTTCATACATGCAAATAGAGACATTTTTAGCACTTGTCGCAAGTCTCTTTCAGCCTGTCTTCGCTGTCTGAAGTTAATTACTGTTATTAGGGCTTTTAAAGATTACACTTGTGATATTACAGAAAATCTGGTGTATTAAAAGTGAGGCCAACAGAAGTCAAGTTCGAGCGTGATTTTTGGTTTGTCGTCTCGAGGACTGGGGAGAGCAGGAGAAGCAGTAACCCTGAGAAATGTTACAAGGGGTATTTAAAAGAATGAATGAGGGGATGCAGAAAAACCGGGATGAGAGATTTGGAGAGTGGCAGGAGGGGGAAAAAACACATCAAGAGCACAGAGGGCAAAGCGACAGAGAGATGAAAGGCGTCCTGGTGCCGCGGTAATTTGTAGGAAATCATTTGAAAAGCAGCGAGCGCCGTTTTTTCACCAGCCCTCTATGAAATTCTGAACAGCAGTAATGGCCTTTAGACAAGCAGACAGGAGAAGTGCATAGTGGGTGATTAGCTCAGCTGGTCGGACGCGGAGGTTGACGCCAGTGATGCCAGGAAAAGAGAGTTCATACCCATTTTAGGAGATATTTTTCTTGCACGCTCGCCATGACATTAACCGCACATGTCCAGCTATTACCAAGATGGCAATATTAGTGTAATTTCAAGTTACAGACAGCAGCTCTGATTGCTTCATCCTAACCCTAGCGGCTAAATTATGCATAAGTTTGCCTGGAACTATAACTGCGGCATTAATATGCACCCATCTCCCCCTATTATTCTTCCCATATGGCATATTTTACCCGCAGCCAATCGATTGTCTTTGTCGCCGTACAGTCTGGTATGACACTGCTGTAGACACTGGTAGCAAGCGACAAAGCTGGTGCCAAAATAGTGCTTTTTATTCTAAAACAAAGACGGTTAAAATAGACTGTGTGACAGGAAATGGACAAAGATAGTTCAGACAGATGGTACAAAATGTGTGTTTGCCGTTTGAAAAAGAGAAAACTCTATCTTGGCACGTGGGATTTAAGACCAACTTGGGGAAATGTCTGTTTTTTGAAAGAGAAAGGGGAAACATTTTATTTTGAGTCCATCCATCCAGATAACAGATAACGACTGGCAATATAGTGGAAAACTGTTGTGATAATATAAAATGACGATTGTCGACAAATGCTGTACGTTAATGAACACCACTTGTAAACTATTTATCAAATAGAGCTTAAATGCTGCCTATAAATACATAATATTGGGAACTGAGGGTAGAGCGTTACCAAGAAAGGGCATAAAGGACAATGCTGGCGAGTTGTGGCAATTATAACCATCATTCATTAATACTCTAGATAATAATCTAGATCTAGATTGTAGCATGAATATCATTGCCAGAGACGCATCAGCCGAATACAATCACATTTTATGCAAAACAACAGAAGGCAGCAGCTCGAAATGGCACCTTCAGAAAAGCTACGGAGCAGTTATCAAGTGACATTTGATCAATGGCGGTGAATGAGGCAAATTGCGTCATTCTCGCACACCCGCGCCTCACCTGCTGCAATAAATAGAGTTTAATGACGTTAATGTTTAAAACCAGCTCTGCCTGCCGCTTTGACAACCTGAGCCACCCCCACTGAGATGGTGAGATTATCAAAAGGACCTTGTCGCTGTACCTGCTGCTGGGGGTGTGTGCATTAACAGCAAAGCACCTGATTCCAGCACTTGACGAGGCTCATGACTTGAACAGCAGATGACGCATACCAGTCACCTTTTCAGAGTCTGAAAAGTTCTGCCGAATGGAAATCAGCAAAGAGAACTTTTCCAAAGAGGCAAGGAGACATTTGGCTTTTGATAGCGAGACTACCTCATTATCTGAGTTTTTGCTCCTTTCCACTCAAAAATCTTGTGTGAGTACTATAATGAAAATTAGACAGCAGACTTTGTCACATGGGTACATGGAAAGTGGTTTATTCACTTGACTGATCACAGGGTTGGTAGTTTGAACCCCATTTTCTCATGTCCAATAGCTGAAGTGTCTTTTGGTAACCCACTGAACCCCAGGTTGCTCCCGAGCCACTGAAGACGCACAAGCTAGTCATTCCAAATCGGCGGTCCTAAGCTGGGGATACATGGGGAGAGGGTGTGTGAGGAAGGGCATCCAAAGTAAAAGAAAAGGAGGATTAAGTGTTGATTTGTGGGTATCTCTCCTACTTTGTTAGCTGAACTGACCATTTAAAAAGCCATTGCAACATCTGACAAACACACTGACGCCAAACTTAAGAATAATTATCCTTAGCTTATAAAAAGTTGATAGTGCAAAATCAAAGAATATCAGGCATATCTAGGGAATAGGCAAAGTGATGTTATGTGAACTTAATACTGAGGCTAACGGGTTGACTTATGATCTTCCCTTTATATACCTAATTAACAATAAATACCAGTGTAAGTAGAGTTTAACCCATGGAGATTATAATTTTCATACGCTGTGCGCTCTGAGGGTCTACTTGAAAAGCCTTGCTGTAGAAAGAGAAATGAGAGAAACGAAAGGAAGAGGAAGCCTTGTGAGGAAGGCTTGCAAGAAGTGAGGGAGTTGAGAGTGCAAGAGGGGGAGCCTAGGGAGGGAGTGAGGGGGGCTAAGGGAGGGAGGGTTAGGGTGGTGTGCCCCCTGGCCGAGGCTGACCTACATGCAGAGGGGCCATGGTGGCAGGGCAGCAAGACGCCGCTGGCACTCCAAGCCATGTGGATCTCAGCCATCCCACCCACAGTGTGTGTGTGTGTGTGTGTGTGTGTGTGTGAGAATCTTACTGTATGTGTGTGTGTGCGTGTGAGAATCTTACTGTATGTGTGTGTGTGCGTGCGTGTGTTTTTGCCTGTGTCAGGGTTCTTGTGTGCGTTTTACTGTAGCGTCCTCGTCACACCGGATGGGTGACCAGGATATTCCACATCACTGCATCTTCACAGATATTATTCTGGCTCACTTAAGAAAGAGAGAGAACGAGGTAGGGGCCAAAGGAAAGAGCGTACCGAGAGGGGGAAAAAAACCAGATCATTTGATTTAAACTCCACCTTAAACTGCACCTGTTATACTTTTACACACACTTACACATACTCTTGTAAATCTTTCAATCTTTAATCTTCATTCAACTGCAGAAATCACATCTCACCATACCGTTTCCATCCCTCTTAAGAGTCTCCTCCCCCTCCTCGCCTCCCCACCACTAATGATGATAAAATGATCTCTCGTCTGTCTGCATTTAAATATTTCTGCTCTCTTGCTTGCTTGAACATCCAACCCCCCCTTTTCTTCCTTTTTTCATACAAGCCTGTAATCCCATTTGAGGACTAATCCTACCGATAGAACCATGGCCCAACGACCTTCTAACCACCACTGGGCCAAATTGGCAGTGGCATGATGACATTTTTTTTTTTCTGTTACTCCTCTCTCTGCAAGAAACTGGCACAACAATGTGTTGACAAAAGACTGAGTCCTCGTTCTTCGGATAACTGGCTGACCTACCATCACCCAAGAGCTTCATGCAGGTGAAACAGCTGGCTCAAGTTTTATATTGTCTTTTTCCACAGGCGCCCATCCTCGCTTCCTCTCCTGTTTCCAGCATTCTTTACTTTGAACCACCAAATTGTTTTTTGACGTGTCAGCATACATGTCAAGTCTAAAATTTTACCTGAGAGTAACATTTGCCTTTGCTGGCATCGGAAGGCTGTAAAGTGAAATGAATCGTCGCGCTATCAAAGAAAACATATAAGTGTAGCAATCCCAGCTCAGTGATAAAATGTACTGCATGGTGCTTCGGTTATGTGCTCCTGACAGCACCGTCAGCAGGAGGTTGAACACTGCACTGGCCAACAGGAAGTGGGGGGGGCTGACGTTTTGAGCAGTTTTCTACATCAGAACATGACAATGTTTTTGATCCCCTTTCTTGTTATTTCCATTACAGCTACGTGTAAGATGAGAGCCACCAGCAACGCAAGAGCAATCAGTCAAAAACATGATGAAAACTGAAGTGAGCAAAGAGTAGTACAACAAAGGGCAAGGTTTTCAACTTGACTGGTAAAAAGGTGGAGAAATACAAAATCACTTTTCTGTTGAGCTGCTTGTACTGCGACTTCAAAAGAACACACTTCAAAGTGAGGGAGCATAAGCTAACTACGGTAGCCCATCCCCACACACACACACAAACACACACACACACATTTAAATGAAGGCTGGAGACAAAAACACACATGCCGGCACAAGCCCTGAGACGCGAGGCGCACATGCTCACAAACAGACTTATTCACTCGCTTATGAATTCTTCACAAAATTACAGCATAATGGCACACACACACACACACATACACAAATCTACATGATATGCACACTGTGAGACACACACACACACACACACACACACACACACATACGGGCGCGTCTCCCTGGGCTCCAGCAGGGAGCTGCCTTAACTGATTTATTAAGAGCTAAACGCGTCATTAGTGTAAGCGGCTAACCCTGAACATTGGGCTCATTAGAATATGCAAATGCTGCGGTATAGCCCGGCAGTCTGCTGGATTGCGAGCTCAGGCTTTCGTTATCGCAGGCTCTCGCTGCTTTTATGGCTGCTATCCTTTAACATAACTCCCCGTCAGAGCGCTATCTTTCATCAAAGCTCCCCATCTGCACACTGTGAGGCTCAGGGCTGTACGCTGGGTGCAACTGTAACTGCCTTATGTCATTGTTGCCACAGTTGTGGAGGACGCGGGTACATCATTACGGAAGAATTTACAGTGCTTTGGGATTAGGTGTATTTCTTGGGAGGTAGTATAGTGCCGGCGAAGTGGGGATACTGTTAATGAGATCTGTACACTGCTGGAAGGAGGGTACCCTTCACTGGAGGAGTACTGTAGTAGTGCATGAGGCAGTGAAGAACTTTCTCTGGGCCTGGAAACAGCTGTGGATAACTTAAGAGGTAAGCCAGGTCTTTGAAGGAGAGTCATAGACGAGATGAGATGAGAAAAAGTGTGCTTACTTGTGCCAACTTTCGTCTAAAAATATAGACTTTACCCACTTGATTTTTGCTCAGTTATCAATGGGAAAGTCAGTGTGGTGAGCTCAGTATAGTCATTTTAATACCAAAGCTCACCTCCAGCACGTGCAAAGCAGTTCCCCAGATACTATTTGCCAGAGCACCGTTGCTGCATCCTGGGGTTAGCGCCGCACAAAGATGATTCTGATTGTTTTTTAAGTAAAAAAACAACAAGCCACAGCGTTTATTCCCCACAGCAGAATAAAAAACTGGTGCAAGCTGACACAGCGCTGGAAGAAAGTCTCGTTATGCGAGACTAAATACTGCACAGTAATATAAAATCATGGATTAGTGGAGCATTAAACTGTCTAAGTAGAGTAAATTTCCATTAGTTTTAGTACCTGATGCTCAGGGTCCTGGAGTTGGTTTTTCCAAACTCACTTTTAGAGCTGTCCATAATGACAATTACTTCTTCAGCATATGGTTACCACTTTGCCAGGTTGAATCTGCAGCAAGACGCGTCAACAAAAGCATTTCCTTATTTTGTATTAGTTTAAATCAAAAAACACACTGTATCCTCTGAGATGTTGCTAATTCAAGATTTAGACCGTCAATAATTTAAAGGAAATGAACAGTCGGTCTGCATTTTCCACAGCCCTGCCCCTCCCCATTACCCGTGGAAAATTAAACCATCCGGTCACATACACACGCCTTTTAACACCTGGGTGTCACTCTTTATCTGAAGGAGCATAATCAGGATTTGTAGCGGTGAAGAAGCTCATAAATCCTGGTTGACTCAGTGACAAATGGAAAGCACCAAGAACCGGGGATAAGCCATCAGATATGACAAGTGACTCTCACACATCACCTCACCCTTAGGTTTTTCTGCTCTTTTCTTTTCTCTATCTTTCTCGCTCTCGTTTTCCCTTCCAGCTATCTCTCCCCGAGCAGCTCCCCTTTCTCAAGTGCTTAAAATGGGCCTTTTTTTTTGGCCAGTTTGCCAGATTGCAGACAGGCCAGTGGCTGATGACTCCGGAGCTCATCTGCAGGCAGACAGGCAGTCCACTCCAGAGCAGATGGAACCAGAGTGTCTCTCTAAATCAACAGTCCCGGAGATAAGTGGAGGTGTTTGTCCAAAGCGAAGAATAACACACACATAGCACATATTTTATTCCAACATATTCCAACGACAAACACACACACACCTCTTCGCCTTTTGCCGCCAAATATGATGTATTGCATAAATCTCATTTTAAATGGCACATTTCTCCCATATAATTCTGCTCCAGCTTCTGATTGAAGGGCTGAGGATGACATTCCTTGATGACCTTTTCTCTCTTCTTATTTCATCATTCCACTTGCGACGCTCCCCCTCCAACCCATTCTTATTCCTCGTCCCTCTTTTTCTCCTCAGGGCGATAATTTTCGATTTGGTTCAATACCAGAACGGCCCTCGGCGCCACCGCCCTTTATTGTGAACCAGTCAGAGTAATTATGGACCACAATACGCCGAAATAAGAGCCCACCATCATTATGTCCGTAATAACCCTTTTTCATTTTAGCTGCTTCACTACATTTCCCATCATCCTTTGTCAAACAAATGTGTGCCAGGGGCTGATTTTACGGCCAAGAGATAATTTCCATTGTTCTCCAGTCATTTTCTCCCTGCCTGTTTACACTGTCTGATACAAGACCATCCTATTATATCATATAATATCTTCCTCAGGAAATTACCGGAAATGATCTGCCATGTTAAACATTAATTGAACAGGCGGCCCTACTGTATTTAAATGTGCCACAAGCAAGCGCAATATGTTCACAGAATGAATGAATTTGCTTGCAGATACTTCCCGCTCCAGTACCTAATAACATCAAATGCAACAGTGATTCAGCACAATAAGAATGCAGACTATAAATGACCTATATCAACCCTGCAAACATTCATTTTTCTTATCCTTTATGCAGAGGGAGGAAATTGGCTGGGGAAGTCCCCATTAGGCATTTCCCTGGTCGGAAAAAAGCAAACAACCCGACGCCATTATTCTCTAGAAACATGCCGTCATTATGATATTTGATTACCCCTGTTGCGTATGGACGGCTATAAGGATCTCTGTCAATCCAGCAGAGGGAAACCGCACTATCCTCTTTTGAGGAATCTGTGTCGCTCCCGCCGTCCGTGCAAACCAGGAGCAGTAATTGAGTCCTTTGAGGCCCTGCGTTGCCATGAGCCCTGTGTTGTGGTTGCTTAATTGGCTCTGTTGTTCACAGTGTACTGTACTGTATTAGAGGTAGAGGCCTCTGAATATTGTTTGTCTACTTTTTCAAAGGGCAATATTCATACTTGACTTGCAATTTTGCATCTTACTCTACGCATGCGTTTCTTTGAAGGGAAATGCGCCTTCTGCGGAGCTCATAACTACTTGCTCTTATATTACCCGTTGCTTTCTCTTTCTTAATGTTGACTCTCTATGCCATTGTTATATTGACCACTTCGACATCCACCCCCCCTCACTCCACAGCCCTCCCATGTCTTTTTTCATATCCTGCTCCTTCAGCCTGTTGCAGGATGTTTGATATAAACATAAGGTAAGTGACACCGTTACCATCCAGATTTTTTAAGCAAATATTTTTAGCTTTAAACATGTTTGATATCTCTCGTCACTTTTAATTATAACATAAAAAGAGGTTTTAAGACACGACTCTTTGCCCATATTTTTTTTACACACTTGATGTCCTCAATTTGAACTTTAGTCTGGCTTTAAAAGAATATTTAAAACTGCGCCCCACATGCAGCCACACCCTTTTGTTTTTCTCCAAGCCATGTTGTGACAACACCCCACTTAAGTGACTTAACATGGATGCGTTCTGCAGTGCTGGCCTCATAGGTTTAGGAGCTTGATATCTTGTGAATGCTAACAGCAGCAGACAGAACAATAAAGCCCCTCTCCTGGCCTCAGCTGAAGGACTCAGGTGTTTGGAGAGCTACACTGCGTCCAATTACTGTACATGAATTTGCTGGAATTAAGTCATACTATCTTGACACGAGAGAAGTGACCAACCTTATGTCAGTCCTTATGTGGCCTCTCGCTTCATTAAAGGTCTCCTGGCAGCTGGAGGGACATTAAAACCTAATGACTCACTGGCAGGTCTCAGGTTATTTTCTAAGAATCAACATTTTAAAAGCTCAAAATTCAGATTAAAAAACACTTCAACGATATATATATGTTTTAGTAAATCTGTTTAGGAGGGTCCTCTAGGCCTGGCACTATCCTCTCCCTCACTTTTCTCTTTCAGTTTGTGTTTCTCACGATCCATCTTTTTCCTTGTCGCTCGCTGACTGAAAATGTTCATCTCATTCTTCTCCACCTTTTGCTCCTTCAGTAACTCCATCTCCATTTGTTTAGTCCCCCCAAATCTTTCTACTCTCAATTTCTCTTGTTTTTCCTCTCAGTTAGCCACTTTATTTACTCGTTCAATGCTTTTCATCTTTTTTTTCTCCTTTTCACACTGTCTTGTTTCACATCCTCCTCCATGACTATCTTCTCTCCTTTCTTTCTATTCTCTGGTCCCAATCCATTGCCTGCTGGGTCCGGCCTCTTGCTCAACCCTGGGGAGAGACCTAATGATGCAGAAATGCAGCAGTGCTCTGCAGGAGCTCCGTGATGCGCTGTGAGAGCAGGAAGGAAGCACCCGAGCACACATACACACTATAAAAAAAACACAAACGTAGGCACACATTCAAACATGCACACTCAGGCGCAGCTGCAAAGGTGCAATTGCACCACCCGCACGTGTCCGGGGCAAGTAGTGACAAGAATGTGACCAGTGTGCCACACTGAGTGCAAGGAGGAGAGAGTTATATGATAGGAGCATCAATAGCAGCCTGCAGGAGCTGACACAATGAGTTCAACGCCATTGGCTTAATATGACATCCCTGCCAACACCTCGCAGCCTCTGCATGGGAGACACATGCATGCACATGCATGCACATACCCACACAAGCATGGGTGAGTCAGACGGCCCCAGGGGCATCTCTCCACCTAGCTAAAGCTTGGCTCTGACAAACACAACACCTTATGGTTGGCTACTGGTGCCCAAGGAGAAACAGCAACACAAGCACCATCCTGATTCCATCCCGGAACTATTTCTAACAGTGCACAACAATGTCTTCATGCGTTTTATAACACAGCACAGCATTCCAACAATTGGGTGGGCTTTAACGTCGGCGTGTAAAGGATTCACACCTTGCACTGTTTGTGTTTATCACCAAGTTAAACATCTGCGTGTACGGGAGAGAGCGTGTTTAAACACTGGTGTGTGTACAGTACAGGCCAATCAGCCCTCTGCTACATCAGCAGCAGGCAGGAAATCCATAAGAGCTTTACAGTCAATTACTTCAACTGTCATTGGCCTTCCTCCCCAAGGACAGCAACCAGTCACACCCAAGAATGATGCTGCGTCACCAATCCCAAGCAGAGGAGGATCCCACCTGGGACATGGAGGTGAGACATGGAGGGCAGGCAGGAAAGAGAAGCCAGATGTTTTCAGACGACTGATCACTGTGATGCTGCGATGAGTGTTATTAGTCTGTTAACATGCATGTAAATAGTTAATTAACATAGACCGCAAGATCTAAATGATCAGTTACATACCACAGTCCCTGCTACCTGAGGATGAGCAGGGTGTGGGCTCTGTGTGGACTGTAACCAGCGCTTACATTGTATCAGCAAAGACGCTGATGTGTTGCAAAGAAAAGCACATTCAAGGAGATGAGGTCACATACATATCTTCTGCCGAAGTGCGCCTGAAAATGAAACTGTCCAAAAAAAACTTCCAGCGTTTCACTTTTCAAGTCCTCAAGGCAGAGATCGGTGAATGGAGCTCCCTTTTCTCCCTTTGTCAGGTACAACACACACTAGCTCAGCACACACACACACACCTCAGGGATGGCCACTGAAGCACGAAAAACACATGCACACACTTGCTCTTCATCCAATTTTAGCCCATTTCTTCACCGATCCAATATATTTGTGCAGTAGCTCAGAGAACAAGCCCATTGGATCTCCTTCACTGATGGCGGCCTTCCCTCCGGTGCCGTTAAAAGACAGGAAAGGATGCCAACAAAGTGCCTGTTTAGAAAGGAGATCAAAGGATAAGACAAATGCTTTTTGGACAGAGAGTGCCTCATTGTGTTACCATTTTAGCAAGAACATATGCTTTACACGGCAATGGGCTGGACACCGTTAAGAGCACCAGAATAACTGTGTAGTCTGGCACAGGGCGTCCACACAGCCATCCACTGAGTCAAGCTTTCCAAGACTATTTCAACGCATCAAATCAGCACACGTTGTCATTACCTGATGCAATAATAAAAAAAAGAAAACTAAATGCCCATCTCACAGTCAATTTCCGCAGGCCTCTCCCTCTGTTTACAGCACACATAAAACAATCAAGTCATGGAAATTTCACCGGCGCTTACAGTCACGCATGTCATTATCATCCTGATTTGTGTCATGTGCCATCCAGATCCATCACAGTGAGAGCCTCATGCAAAATTCAGGAATCGAAGGCAGTGCATGCATGATAAATAGAGGTGGCGGTGAGGCCAGACGAGCAGAGCACTGAGCACTTGTTTTGAAGAGAATTCTTTTTTTTTTAATATGCTGTGCCTTGTTTTTGATGTTTTCCTGCATAAATGTGTTGTTTTAACATTTTACTCACCAATATTATTAAGATTTTAGAATGCACTGACATCTCTCTGACTTGTTATTAAAGTCCAAAAGGGTCACAGACAACTGTTCATGTTTTAAAGGTCGTGTGTATGTTTTTGGGGGCAGAAAAGGAATTATATGATTATTATGATATTCACAATGATGTTTCCATTAGTGTTCAATCACCTGACACAAAGACTTATATTTTTGTTACATTGGTGTGGTGTGATAACCAAAACTATGAAAATACACATGATGATAATAGAGTATTAGCTTAATGACAGAGGCTGGGGAATTTCGTCCTTTGTATGGCTCAAGCTCCTTCCAGACCCACAGAGAACATTATCCAACCCTTTTCCTACACAGTAGAACACCTCTTGACAAGTCAACCGAACTTCATGTTTGAATTTGGTAACTTCCTGTCCTCTCCCTGTCTTTTAAAATTCTAGACATGTCTGTCTGTGACCATACTGTATTTCAAATGAAGAGAGATAAAAAGACAGATAGTGGGAGGTAAATATATAGATCCGGAGACAGAGCGATGTCTGTCCGCAGAATGTAGTATCAAGCGATCGAACAGGAGGTAGACCATTAGAGGGAGAGAGTCAACCCAGGCAAAGCAGAGTAATAGCTTCTCTCTGATGTCGTAGCAGCATGGAGCTGGGCAGTGTGACAGAGAGATTATTATTATCGTCAGATGGTCAGATGGTGGTTGTTTTCAGGCCTCAGCTGCTTCAGTTTGGCCATCGGGATCATCACCAGGTGCTCCCCAGTCCTCCCCGGGCACGGACCTACCATCGGAGGGCACTGCAGGGTTGTGGCGCATTCCTTGACAGGCGAGGTTGTGACTCGAATAATGTTAGAAATACAGGACATATTTTTCTTTTTTTCTTTTTTTTACTGTTTTCACTGGTGCCAGATTTAGATTACATCAGAGTTTATCTGAATACAAGACCAACAGAAAGAACAAACGGAAGATGGAGAACAGAGAGCAAAAAAATTCAAACAGAGGAAATGAAAATAGAAAAGTGAGCAAGGGAAAGGAAGGAAAAAGACAAGCATGCACGGTCTGTTTGAGCGTGTGTCCTTGAATTAATTTAGTTAAAAATGTAAGAATAGAATTTCTTCTCTGATTGAGGCATATTAATTAAAAACCAGAGCCTTGTTAATTATACCCAGCTATCTGAGACAGATGAGCCCTGTGATGCGTTGTCTGTCCCTCCCTGCGGCGCTCACCTCAGCTCCGCTGGCGTTGTCCCACTTTAGCTCCGGCTCCCCTGTCTCCAGCACATTTGAACATCTGGGATATACATTTACATTGCTGATAAAATCATAAGCCCTATTCCCCTCTCTGCCATGGGAACACAGTTGCTGATTATTTGTACCTTGCTCAATCACAAAATAATAGTAATAACATTTTACACGTTTTATTTTATTTCTTCACCACATTACATATGCTGTAAGAGGAATAATGCAAAGTGCTTCAGCGTTGGGCTGAGACTGCGCCGCAACAAACTGCTATTACTCCCTTGCTGCCACTTCTCATTTCTTTCCTTTTATAGGTGTAATGAAGAACAGCGAATACATCTCTCTCCCCCCTTCTCTTTCTTCGCTCGCTCTCTCTCCCTCTCATCTCCCGTCTCTCCATTTCTCGGCCACCCTATCGATCGCCCGATCCAATCAGGCTCTTGAGGCTACGTGAATCTCATTCTGAGGACATGGCAGCACATTTAATCTGAGCAAAAAATCAATAGCCGTACGTCATGCTAGAGAATGTTAAATGTATATGTATTTAGATATTGAAAATGATTTTGTGTATGCATATGTACAGATATGCTGTGAATCAAGCTATGAAATTGATGAATGTAAATGGATCATGAATTATGAAAAACACTAGAAAATAGCGCCCACGTAGTAGCTTCAATTAGCCTGCAGGGCGTAATAAAGAGTGAGCCACTAACTATCAGCAGCATATACTTTTATATCCAATCTGGTATTTACTTAAAGATAGTCTAATACTTCCCTTAAGTTTATGCATGACTTTTATTAGACAGAGGTTTCAGAGAAAAGGGTTTTGTAATTACTCAAAAGTGTATGAGTGTTTTTTGTAGTATATTAAACTGAGCGATTTAAAGAACAAATTAAAGGTGTTGTATGTATCATTTTGTAGCTATTTACCTATGTTCACTTTCAGTGGCCATGTGCGAGCATTACATGAAAAATGAGACGTTCCCCGTCTCTCTCGGGTTGCCTATAAAAGCTTGAGGACGACTTGCTATAATTGTCTAACGGTGCTGGACTGTGGATTTTATTTGCGAGGGAAGGATGTGACTTCATGTACACCGTTGAGTGCCTCGTCACAGAGAGCGACAGCAGCTAACGTACTCTGACATGACATGCAGAAGTTGCACAGAGCCCCTTTAAAGGAGTCATCACCCGGAAATCGCAATTTCTCTCGTTAAATCATGCATATTGGTGTTGGACCTCTGTTGAAACTTGCCTGAAAAGCTGGAGTTTGAAAGTGGCTTATTTTTTTCGCTTTGGCTCTTTTTCTGAACAGGAATAGCGCACAATAGTGCGCGTTCCTAAAGCACGAGATTTTGACTCTGCTCCTGTGGTGACGTTACCACAGGAGGCTACTTGCATATTAAGCATCGGCTCACAGCCGTCCTCAGCCAGACTTTCTGAGTGAGCACGCCGAATCTGCTTATTTCTCTGTCATTTTCACGCCATACATCGTGACCGCCAGCATTAAAACTCAGGTCTTACATGTAAAACACGAGTGTGAAAAGTAAGAAGGAAAAAAAAAGAATTTACCATTCAGAGACGTCCTGCTGTAAACGTGTCTCTTACACCGTCTCTGTCTTCACTTTCCCGTTCGGTTTCCGACTCCGGCTCGTACATAAATGCCTGAATTCCGTAAGGTTCGTCATTTAGTGTGTGCGCCATGACAGGGGGCTGTTTATGTTGTGGAGTCTGTGTGCATGCAGGCTCGCCCCCCATTCCGTTTCTGTTCTTCCTGAGGCCAATCAACGTGCACCTCATTACATATTAATACAATGCACATCCGGACCGGTCAAAACCTCGCGCATAATCTCGCGTGAGAAAGTCGCGGTATGAAAAAGGGTTCAGAACAAGCTCTATGTTTGATTTTTGATTTTTTTTTTTCTAATAAGTTTTAAGAATTGATCCAAAGCGATCCAAGAGGGACTGGATATGTAAAGAACCAGGTGATGACTCCTTTAAGTCATAGAATAAAAGGTGAAAAGTAGGGAAAATATTTAGAAAATGTCTGTTTGCGAATAAAGAATACTGCAAAGAGAATAATGTCTATCACAAGGACGATGTTTATACGCTAGAAATACTGTACCATTTTCGGTAAAATGATGCGGAAAGATAAGGAAACGGAAGGAGGTGCAGCTTTTCCATGGGTGCTCGCAACCTGACACCTCACTGCAGATACACTATACTCTCTATATGAGAAATGCTGCATTGCTGTTACAGCTATTTTGAAACTGCAGGGCAACTCTCCCATCACTCATTCATGCATGCACACACACACACACACGCACCATATGCTCTTCCCAAGGGTTCACACAGCGCAGGACAGCGTCAGCCTGCATCTTTACTTTCATTCAGAAGGATATATTAATGCTTCACGATCAGGTAGAACCTAATGTTGCTGTTTCACACCTTCTTTGCTCTCAATCACACAACGCTCCTTTCCCCTCACTAACTATCGTCGCTCTATCCGACTCACTGTGGCCCTCCCTCCTCTCCGTACCTTCTTAGCAGCCGGTCTGCTAATAGTGACTAATGAACGTGAATACAGAATGTGCTACAGTTGCAGTAGACTTAAGACGCTGTAGCTGTACAGCACCATTTTTTTTCTCTCTCTCTGTTTCAGATTGCATCACAGCAACACACACAAGTGCGTGTGTGTCACATAGAGAGAACAGACCCATCCATTAGGATCACATCCTAAGAGCCAGACCCAAGTAAGTACAGGCCAGCAAAATGAAAGACAGGTGGAAAATGCTCACACGCACACACACACACACACACACACACCGTGATTTGGTGAAGGGCAGTAAGACAGTAGATGTCGCGCAGGTTAATTACCGGACATATGGCTGTCAGTGAGGTGGGGTGGGTGTGGTTGTGGGAAGGATGGGGGTGGCATGCCTGTAAGATAACAACACCTCTTCCATAAACATACATAAATTATGCATTTACATAGGACTGTAATAAGTAAACACACGCACACTGGCGAATTGAGTGACAATCAGCAGATTGTGCTCTCCAGCATGCTACGATCTCTTCGGTGCCATCTAATCATCTCCCAGCTATTTTCCCTTTCTCTCTCACCGTCATCAACTCTTTTTCTCTCTTTCTCCTCGCCCCCAACACCTCTTCTGCGTCGCCGCTCTCTCGCTCCCTCGCAGTGACACATCTCACCATTCAAATCTCACGCAGAGAGCGCCTGCCTCGCTGCAGCTGATAATGTGCAATGCGCCACAGAGAAGCAATCACACAATTTAACACAGAAATAAACAAGCGGTTCACACATGACATGTAATTCATCATTAATGACTGTAATTTTCTGTAGTAATCTGCAGTCCTGGGCCTTTATACAGTAGTTAACGTGTCGCCAACATGCTACTGCTGCTCTTGTTCCGTTGTGACAACCGTGCAGTAAAAAGGAAAGCCAAAAAGGCAGCCAGGCTCAGTTTATAGCATTATGCAACGTTAAATGAAGCAGTGATGGCTGAGATGGTGCGCTTCTTTTTTTGTTTTATTAGACATTATGTAAACAGAAATCACTTGCTATGTCACATGTAGCTTTGGCGACAACTTTCATGCTAATGTTGCAGGATGCGAAACGCTTCCGACCTCAGTGTAGACACAAACGCTCCACGGGTTACAAATATTAAACTTGGGATCGGTTTTTTTTGGAAGAAAAGCAAGAAAAAATAGCAAAGCTAAGTGGATGGGTATAGTTCAAGTAGCACAATATGGTTTACAGGGTATTGATACAGGACATTCATGATCTCCCTCTGCTGCTCTTTGCTCTTTGTGTTTCCGGAGGTTTAGCGGATGGCAGAGGTGGCTGCAGATACCACAGGACAGAATGAGAGGGAGTGAGGGAGGGAGGGGATACCGGGAGAGCTGAAACCAGGCCCAAGGACAGCTTGTTATACTTGCTGGAGTGTACAGGGGATTGCAAATATGTGACATTTATTGGCACTTTAGAGAATGATAACAATCAGCTGCAATATAATGATGTTGGGTGCAGAGCTCTTGGCAGCAATGACATATTTTAAAGAAGACAGAAGGTAATTAACAGCTGCGAAATATCTCTTTGAGCTCTGTCAGGCTGAGGGTATAACTTTACTTTAAAATGAAGATATTGATGGCTTAACACAGTAACCTGCGTGTCTGTTATCCACAAAAAATGCTACACGTCAGATTAGCACTTAATTGGAACCATTTAGCCCCTGAATGTGTTCTTCCCACCACCTTCACCACCCCTTCTTTTTCACTTAAAGGGCATTATTAATAATGCCTGAAGCAACATTAACGCTCTGACTGCCAAGCTGACAGCGAATAGTGTGCAGGCTCGGCTCTCTCTCTCTCTCAAAAAAAAAGTTTTAAAAAAGATGCACGCTAAGATCAAAGTAAGCGGAAATTCACAAGGGTCAAATCCAATCTCGCCGTGCTCCAATCACAATGGCAAAAAAAAAAAAAACCCCCCCTGGCTCTTTGAAGAGTCGGCTTGGAAACGACAGGACACAAAATCACAGGTTGTAGGAGGAGGAACAGGGGGTTTAAACAGAGGTGAAATCCACACGCGCACAAACAAACACCCAGTGCATCGCTCAGACGGGTGAGAACGTATCTGTCACAACATCGCATTACAGACAGCTGAGAGAATGGCAGATTATCCACTACATGTATCCAATGACAACTGACGGAGTGAAACTGTGAACCTGCAATGGAAAAACATCACTCCGGAGGTCTGAGCCGGGCATTTCCCAATGGTCTGACAAAGCGGAATGTGAGAGGCATCACCACCCTTAGTGATTTAGATTAAGATTAACAGCTACTTCCGCATTTTTTTCCATGCACACATATACCTGTTTCACATTTTGTTTTTGTTTTCAGTAGGACAGAGTACAATCTGCATCTGCATTCCCAGGTCATATGACGGCAGGAGTCAAAGCTCCAATCGGCAATGATGGAAACACGACAATGGGTGGACTGTCCGAATTTTGGTGTAAAGATGGTCAGATTAAAACAGCCCCAAGCAACATTAAACAGGCCCTTGAACCCCCACGCAGGTCGACCTGGCTAATGAACAAAGACTGATCAACATAGCTCTGAATTTTCATGTGATTTTGTTCCTTTTCCAGATGATGAAGTTGAGTATGTTAGCACAGAAATACTTTGCTATCGATCTCTGTTCAAGCAGCACTCGAACATCCTTTAGTCAGCATTGACCGAAGTAAAGGTGTATAAAAGCGACCGCCTTACCATTGTCACTGGCCTCCATGTCTGTATCGGATCAGTTCTGACAGCTCAACAGAAATTCCTCAGCTGATTTCCATCATCAGCATCAGAAAAAAGTGTGTCTTATTCAGAAGGTTGGTATGGTGAGGTACCTCTTCTTTTTACTGTTCCCTGCTTTCCATCATGCCTGTGACATTGAATGTGACAATGGGAAAGAAACACCTGCACATATACGCTAATTTCAGTGTTAGAACACTAATATACACACCTACATCGGCACGTTTCCATGTACTTTTAACACAAGTACCCAAAAGCATCAAAACACACAACAACAGTTTGTTTCATCCAACTCCAATGAGTCAGGGGCAGCAGAGAGAAGGGCGAGGTGCCAGCTTTTTGCAGTGCCATTGGGTTTAATTATCTGACCTTCCCGTCGACTGGCTTGCAGGCTCCCTGCCGATGGCAAGTGCTAATCAATGTCACCCTCGGCAGTGTGATGATAAGTAGCCATGACACCCCTTATTCTCCCTCTCTCACTCTGTCTCTCATCACATATCTTCAACTTCATCTCTCCCCAACGTCTCTATCTATCTATCTAGTAGTTATAGCTAGTGTGCTCGCAGCTCTCCCCTCTTTTGGCTCCGTCACTCTCCCTGTAGCTCGTTCCCCACCTCCCTCTCTCTATATATACCTCCCTTTTTATACTCTTTTCCTCCCTATCACATGCTTCTTACCCCCTGTCCTTTCCTCACCTTTCATTTTGCCTTTCTTCCACTCTCCCCTCGTCTCTCTCTCGGCTCCCTCGAGTCTCCTTGAGTCCCCTATCACTCTTCCTCTGTCCTCCTATCTACAGCCCTCTATACTGTTAGTGTAAAGTCTGCAGTGTGCACAAGGCTCAAGGTCTTGTGTAAAAGAACTCTCCCACTTAGCCGAATGTATTTGTATTCCCGGGCTCATAGTGCTGAGGCAGCGCCGGTACTTTGTTCAAGCAGTGGCGAAGTGCTCTCATCTCCCCATCACAGCTCGACCTTGGTGGTCTCCCACACCGGACTCCTAGGAGCAGCGGTGTATGTGTGTTAAGTGTGTTTATATCTGTGTGAAACTGGGTGGTGTCATGGATTAACCTTTCTGTAATTGACCCATCGCCTCACCATGAGGCACGTACGCCTCTGAATGGTGCCTCCTTAAGGTGAAGGCCGCCCTGCAGAGGCCGCGCAACAGCTTGTGGGTTCACATGAAGAGTTATTAGGGATAATACTGAAAAAAAAATACTCACCAGGAGATCTTGCATTTACACAGTTTTCATCTCACGCAGCTGCTAATTTATTCATGAATCAATCACTGGGGTTTGCAGTTTATAGTTGGGCTAAATCACATTACTTACAAGGGGACACAGGGCTGATTAATGGCGTGTTGAAAATGCATTGTTGAAAATGATCATTAGCAACACAAAATGACTATGCTTAGGTGTGATATCACTGAGCTACTTGTTTTGTTTATGGTATAATGTGCTAATTAAGGGACAAAACACGTTTGCAGGAACAGGAGTAGAGGACAAAACAACTATAAAAGGCACATCCTAGGTCTACTGGCTGTGTATCATTACTGCACCTATCAAAAAGGTACAAAGTTGCTTCTTATAGTTAAAGACACAAAGTTGTGCCAGGTCAGCCTGTGCTTTAGTCAGTCAACAACTACACTGATTGAAGCTCTTGGATGTTGCAAAGAAGAAGAAAAAAAACAATCCTCCATCTGGTTCAATCCCTGGCAGACAGTACTTTCAGCTATGCCAAGTGCTGCGTGGCAAGTCAGTAAAGGTCATACAGTATCCTTGGCACAGCACCACTGACTACTATTGGTTGGTCTTTCTGTCTTGTCTCATGCTTTCTACACAAAGAGTAATATCAGCAGCAATAAGGATTGCAATAGTTCCTAATTAAAAGTCTAACTAGTTTCATGTTTTACAATAGTAGCTTTTATTTGTAGCTACTACCAGTAGTATTATCTACATGCAGTTTTTTTTGTGTGTGAAAACTACTAGTGTACTTATTAAAGACCAACGCATATTTCTGGATATTATTGAGATGCACTGCAAGGTGCACTCAGGTAACTTGTTTTAAAATGTATTTAATAGTTGTTTTTTTAATCTTTGTATCAATGGTGTATTCTTACATTGAATGTGTATCTTAAGCTTCAGTTAGTCAGTCATAACAAGCTACATTAAATTAAATGAAATGAAACATGTTTCCATTGATAGCATGATCAAACTCCCTTTGATAAAGTACTGCAATTGTCCACTAAAAATGTGTGATTTATTCTAGTACTGTACCTTGGCCTTGCAAAAATGTTATCAAAAGAATATTTGCTTTTATACAGTATATTTCGGTAATTCCTTTGCTGCGATGAGTCTCATCTCAACAAATTGATCTGAAAACAAAAATTTTCCATTCAATTCAGAAATTTGGCCACTAACAGAACCTACTTGTTTATAGTCTTAACCAACTTATTTGGAGGAAATTCATCTCGCTTTCCGGACAGATCATTTTCGTGAGTTTAACATATTTTCTCCTCAAATTAGGTGTTTATGTGAGGTGACAATTGTGATGGAAATGTTGTACTTCATGAAGAGAGATGTGAACTGAAGTCTTACACAGGAATGTTCAATGTAACTGTTATACGTGACCTGTAACCTGTGATCTGTGACCTCGTTTTAGGTTGTTTTTTTTGACCCGTGTAAGGTATTAAATACTCACTAAAGGTTATCACATCCTTCTCTGGGAACTATTTTCTTAAGTGCAGGAGGGAATAAATGAGTAATTATCAGAGTGAAAACACACCCACAGAGACAGATAAATACCATGCTTTGAGTTGAGTAAGACATTGAGTCTCTGTCACTTTGTAACAGACCTGCGTGTTGCTCTGTGAATGCTCCTCTTGTACAAGATTAAAACCCTTGTTTGAACTTCTGATCTCCTTCCTCAAGTTCTAAATTATTGCAGAATTATTTTAACAACACTCATTTTACAGTGATGATTTTTACCCCGTGAAAAGGCCATAGAATATGACAAGTCCAACATACATCTCTTAATAACTACTTGCTGACATATATTTACTTGCCATTTTTGCGTCAAAATTCTGCCAATTAGTTTAAAAAGAGAGTTGTACAATGTAATTGGTTTGCATGTTTAAAAAAAGGTCAAATAAAAACACGACATAAACATATCCCTAGTTAGCTCATGGGAAGGCGCATGCCGGGATAAGTTGACTCAGTATCTGGTTGGACTCGGGTTCATGGTCAAAGGTCGACGTTAATGATGGTCAAATGCATGGATGGGCCGAACAACTGTGGGAAACATTTGGGTCTAAGTGTACCTCGTCATCACCTCACTGCCTCCGGGACTATTCATCATCAACGACGTCATCATCATCATCATCATCATTATCATCTTCATCACATACAGAGTCACCGACATCATCAAGAGCTGCATCACTATCTCAAGTCTCTAACTAATCATGTCTGAGCCCGTGGCCAGATGAGATAGAGCTGCCTTTCCCTGAACTGTGTGTGTGTGTGTGTGCGTGTGTTCGGCGTATGTCTGCGCGCGTGCATGTGCATGCGCGTGTGTATCAGCTGCGAAGCCGTAATGGAATCCTCGGGGCTGTGGATGAGAGAAGAGGAGGAGGAACATTGATGGATGTGTCTGGTCACTGATGGAGGGTGTCTCTGGTATGAAAGGGAGATGGAGAGAGGGAGGAAGATTGAAAGAGAGGAAGAGACTGCATGAATGGAAGGAGGAAATGTGAGAAGGAGCAGGAGGTTAGAGGGAAGTAAACAGAGGGGAAGAGAGGAGAGAATAGACAACATGATATTGATACAAATGGAAGGAAGGAGAGGAAGCTGGATAGCATAGTTAAGTATACGAGTGTTCGTGTGTGATCACATTAACAACGGCCTGAAACACACACACATTCATTGGAACATGAATGTATGTGTGTGTATGTGTTGATGTGTGTCTGCACCTACATATACATATGGTACAATATCCAGTGTCCACGAACAGCATACACTGGATAAAGCCTTAGCTGCAACTGCGGGAACTCTTGACACCACTTTTCATTTGGAAGACTTCTAATTGGTCAATTGCATACCCCTCATGCTCAATCAGCTGTTGCCTAGCAACTGCAGTCCGGGGGAGCAGTATAGGAGAGGAGTGAAGGGGAAACAAGGGCTGGGCCAAAAGTGAGAGGAGAGCAAAAGAGAGGTGTGGGTGATGCTGGAGGTCAGGGGTAATTTAGTGTGTTTTGTCAGAGAGAAGAGCAAAAGAAACATGTACAGAGAGGTGAACAGACGGAAGGAAGGGAGAGAGAGAGAGAGAAATCACACAGCTCATAGAGATGGAGAGAAAGTAGAAAGGAGTTAAATATTGCCACCCAATTCCATTTTCGACAGATCCACTTGAACAGGCTCAGCCATGCGCAACCGCATGTCCAATTTACCAGCAAGAGTGTCAACAAACACAGCACCTCTGAAGCAGTCCTTAGAGTGCTTTCCTGCATGATTCACCGATAACGCTGTCAGCTTACACGTAGCGTACAATGTTGTCCTTCACAAGGCAAATACCAGTGCGTTGCCAAAGCATGGCAAGACACACTGGGTCAATATTCTTCACAAAAATGGTGAAATCTTGTGTAAACTGAGACCTGAGGTATCCAGGTCGCCCTCATCTTTCTCTCACAAGATAGTTGGAGACAGTGATCTGTGCAAAAAAAAACACAAAAAAAAACACAACAAACATGAAAATGCTTTCAAACTTTTGTTTAACTCTAACAGGCTAGGTTGTTGAAGCACTGAAGAGGTAGAAATCACTGACTGCAACACGAGAGCAACTAAATCTCATTTCAAATATAGAAAACTGCTCTGATGTTGATCCCCACTTCGATTGGGTAGATATTATGTCCAGCATTAAGGATGCCTCTTACAATCTTGCCTGGAGCCAGGTAGAATTAATTTAGTACTTAAACTGTCTCAGCTGATGTCTGCGCTGGTGCCCACAACCATGTTCACTTTCTCTCAGATGATTGTTTGTAAAAGGTATGATGAACAAAGAAAGAAAGATTGTGTTTGTTGGTTCACATGCTGAGAAAATGATCTCAGCTCATTGGAAATCTTATCATTTCCTCCCCTTCTGACATTGGAAGAGTCGCACCCTGATGCTGTATACCTTGAGTTTTCCACTGCATGAATCAATGACACTATTACATTTGAAAATGAACAGAGTCCAAACTATTGTGAAACATATATCCACTAAACAATGTTGTCTCTTAACATAGTATATTAATCTTGTATTCAATTCGTGTCTTAAATTGAAGGATTATTTGCTTTTTCTCCTTTAGCTCCTTGTCTCCTCCTGTTTTGGCACATGAAAACATACTCAACTCCCAATTTCATCAGTTCATAATGCAGCACTCTTTATGTAGGTTGAGGTTTTTGTCCTGTCCCAATGGTGTAAAGTCGTGACTCTCCTTGCTGGAACATGTAAAAATGGGCGAGACTATAAACAGAACTCTGTA
Source organism: Sparus aurata (assembly GCF_900880675.1). Taxonomy (NCBI): domain Eukaryota; kingdom Metazoa; phylum Chordata; class Actinopteri; order Spariformes; family Sparidae; genus Sparus; species Sparus aurata. Next base: position 17,229,722 of record NC_044189.1, on the reverse strand, counting down.
TTCCCAAGGGAAAACTTGTGACACACTTACTTATGCCAAGGTCAGAGGCACCGGTGCACAACGCTACTCTGTGCCCACCACAAAGTTAAGGTGGAGCTATGCACAATATGTGAAGCGGCTATGAAAAAAAATGCGATCGCAAAAAGAAAGAAATACACGTTTTTCTACTCCAAAGTAGTAATCTAGATTGGGAGAGTCGTTAGCAATGTAGAACCACATGCTTTAAATTCACCACAACACAAGAACTTGATGCGCCCTAATAACACAACACATGCAGTAACAATACCTAACTATAACCCCAACAATACCTAAACCATTCTTTTGGAATAGCAATCTCTCAGATGCTCATGCAGCCATTCAAATCACAGAGAATGTGTGCACTCCGTGTAGCCTTCCCTTTTGTTCTCTCCCCCCAGTCCTTCTTCCCTCCAGAGGTGGTCGATGAGAAAAGGCCTAGGTAGGTGGTGGTTATCCCTTAATGACCCAGTTTACTTTGAAAAGGTATTGATCTCGGCCAGCGCTTTACTCGATGCTAACAAAGGAGCCTCAAAGTCCATCTTAGCACCATCTCAGCATGGTCATGTGCTGCATGGATAATGCTGCACATGCTATTGTTCTTTAGTCTCCAGCGTTAATACTTTATGATTCTCAGTTCTTGTCATGTGACATCTTTTTTTTCCGTCAGCGGTAACATGACTGGTCCTGGATAAATTATGTGTAATTCAATTCCTACACTGTTTAATCCAGCCAGATCTGAGATAAAACGCATTTATTCACCGTCTATGTTTCATTTCCCATAAGACTATAACATTGAGAATGAAGAGCCGACTGGATTTAATGAAATGTAAACAGGACTATCCTTTTCCGCCTGCTTTCTCAGTGCAGGCTGATAGTGAAACAGGAGCATCGTGTCCTTCAGATGGCATTCACACAATCAACAGTTGACTGCAGTGGGGAACGTGTGAGAGAGTGCAGGAGGAGGGGGAGTGCCAACATCGTGGGCAGGTGATTGTGTGTGTGTGTGTGTGTGTGTGTGTGGAGGTGGAAAGCTGCAGTGTAAAAAGGATCACAAGGGTGTCTGCATTTTAGGGCAAAATACGCTGCAGATCACACGTGATTTATATTCCTGTCGACCATTTTTCCTACCATTGTATATCAGCATGTATATCAAGTTGCAGTATCTTTAAACTTGTTTGAGATCGGGCACTCAACATAGGAAGCATTCTGTCACCTTTATTTTCTGTTAAAACACCAACAGCACTCGTTCCAGAGTCCACATTGTTAGATTTAAAGGGTGCATTGCAGTGATGCAATTTTCTGAACTTCTGATTGCTACTTGGGTCTATGCAGTTAAGTGTAAAAGGCACACATTTAAATGCACAAAGAATACAGACTGGGGATTGTTGAGTTGTGTAATATGGTAATTTATCACATGCGGTTTTCAAACCTTTTTCAGTTGGTTTACTCAGGTGCTCGCAGCATATACCAAAAATCTGAGAATGAACTAAAGAGCTGAATTGGTGAGTGGTGTTGTAGGAGACTCTGTATATTTTCAGGTTTCTGCAAGCTGATTTAACTCTTTGACTTGGCTTTTCCGCTGAGCGAACCACTGCACAAAAACAGAAACGGAAAGCGAAAGGAAAAGTCTCTTGAGCCTGTCGCTGTTGTCTCCATTATTTCCCCCACTTAGCACAGTTTGCACTTCTAATTGTCTCATTGCATATTAGCCACTTAATAAACGCTGATTTATTGTAACAGTGGTATGTATATCCAAAGTCCAAAGACTACTGGTTTCCCTTTCTGACGCTGATTACAGACTACTGGAACCTGGAAGTATGGAAAGGAATTTCTTCATAGCAGGTGGCCATCAGCTGTAGCCTTTGCGTTGTGTTTAGGTGCAGTTTCTTGGTTGAGACAAAGGTGCCCTGAGGCTGCGTAACAGTTAGCCTTTCTCACCACTAGTGCACTGGTTCAATGTTGGTTTGGTCTGTCTGGGCCTTAAGCCAGAATAAAACATAAAACTACATTTTGTCAATCAGAAACTTTAATGTAAGGTACACAAAAGTTTCAGTAAAATTAACATTGGTTAAGCTCTTTGATATGATCCCACACATGTGCATACAGCCTGGCTGACCTCGACCCGCATAGAATCCCAGAGGAGCGGTGAGGACATTCACTGTCAGCCACACTCATCTGTCTGACTGGAGGAACTTTGCTGGCACATGTCACCCTCCCTCCAGTCACACTCTCCCCAGTTCACCCTCCCAACAGCCAATCCTGGCTGGGAACGACGACATGGCTCCCTTTGAAGAGGTAACACAGAATTGGAAAATTGATAGAGCAGGAGATGGTGAATTGAGAGAAAAAGGATAGTGTGAGAAAAAGAAACGCTGAGATGAAGTAAAGAGAGAGGGGGGCGAGAGGAAAGAAATGTGGGAAGGAGAAAACGGAATGTTTCAGGTCAGCCTGAGTCTTGTCCACCGGTATTGCTATCACAAGCTTGTTTTTCGATTTTCTCTGCTTTTTCAGTGCTCTCCCAGGAGTGCAAGCGGGCCAAATGAGGAGAAGCATGAGAGGGATAGCACAAGGTGGGAGCTGGAGGTATGGAATAAGAAAGGGGTCTGCAAATAGAAAAGAGGCTGGTAACACAATTCTGATAGAGAAGCGTCTCGTAAGGGACAACAAGGAGTGAAAGGGATAGGTGACAACGGTGGAGAGCAAGAGAGAGCGACAGTTTCCAAAGTAAGCAAATTGACATGGTGAGGGAAAGAAAACACAATAAATAAAAGAGAGGAGATTGAATGTGAGAAAACCTCATGCCTGGGGGAACGGCACTGTGTGTTAACAGGTCTGTGAGAGGAGAATCACCAGTACAGACCAGTGAGAGGAAGAAGATGGATGGAAAAGATAGGTGAAAGACAGGTTTGTCTTACATCTAAGCCTGAAAATAGATGACCCAACTGTGACCACTCTAATCTTAAAGGTAAAAAGAAAAGTCTGGTTGTAAAGGAACTACAATGACGTCAACATCAGAGATGCATTACGCTGCATTTATGCTGAACTCTACAGAAATGATCTTGCTAGGCAGTAGCACTGTCAAAAGTAGCTGATTACTGCCAATAGTGACTAATAAAAGGTGGGATCAAGATGAATTACACAAAGATAGCAGGTGTCCGCTTTCAAGTTCTGATGAAATTATTAAAAAGAATGCAAACAGATGCAAAAACTGTCCTTCTCCCCTATTTTGTGATTTCCCCATGCTATGACAATATTGTGTGTAAATATTATGAGAACAGATGGTGTTTCACAGCCTATCAGCAAGAGAAATAACAATGTAATCTGAGTTTTTGCCACATTCGATCCATTTAAAGGCCTAAGTAAAAAATGGCAACCTCATCTCTGACCGTAAGATTAATGTTAAGGCCATCATTCCATCTCGTAAAGAGAAATGGTTCCACATTAAAGTCATATGTTGGCTTGTTAGTGCAGTGATATATTTGACACAGATGAGTGCATTGTCAAAGCGCTGAGGGAAACCTCTGTGAGAGCTTCTAAACATCTGCATGGAAATATGCATGCATGAGTGTGTGTCATTATCAGTCTTTGATAATCAGCCCAGCAGATGTGTCTCTAGATGTTTAAAATATTCTCTGCATGCGTTGCCATCCTGAAGTGGGTTCTCTAACCCGCTATTTTTGTCTCACGGATCAACAGTGCCGCGCTCGTGTTATGGATGTCAGAAACCATGGCCGTTGCCATGGTGATGCCACACTGCAATATTCTTTTTGCAGCCCGCCCGCCAATGCTTGCAGCAGCTTCCAAGCCGAGAAAAAATGACAGAGGAGGGAGGGGAAAGGAAGAGGAGACAAGAGGACAGACTAGAGTAGAGGGGGTCTGCGGCAGGATCCACCAGAATGCTAATGATCCTTTCTCGACGGTTTGTCCTTCATTATGCAGGAGACAATGCCCAGGACAACAAGAGAGGGCGTTAATGTGTACATAAACACACAGACGATATGTACAAAAACATATCCGTGCATGAGTGGGCACATACGGGCTGGAACATACACACAAGGTCATATTCACCAACACACACCTATACACGGCGCGACAAACACGAAAATGAACAATTGAGTTAAACACACTCTCACCTGCTTCAATACACATGTGTGCATCAACACTGCAACATGTGTCAGTACTGCAGGGCTTAATCTGATGGCAACCAGCAGTCTGCCTGCACGCCATTAACAAACGCTCAATTATTAACGAGCCACAAAATGGATCTAATTGCTCACTGCCGCCCGACGTCTCCACCAGCATTCCCAGGACGTTCCTGGAGCAGCAAGAGTTGTTCCTGCTCTCAATAAACTCTCTGGGAGAAAAAAAAATCACTGATATGCAGAATGCAGTCTGAGGATTTAGGGGTCGGACCAGTGTAGGGAACGTGGAAGAAGTGCCATCGTCATTGCAATCTTGGTCCAGATGCCTTTAACGTTATCTTATCTGATTTTTTATTGAATTCATTACATAAGATTCAGTGTGCAGTTCTGTGCAGTACAGACTGAAGAGCAGATCAGAGGCTAGGCTTGGTTTGAAGAGGTTGGGGACAATGTCAAGGTTATGAGTCATTTCTGTTGAAGGCATATCATCTACATACTGTAATTAAAATGAGACTCGGGGGGTCACTCTCCTCTCATTTTAGAGTCTCAAAGACGTAACTCCCCACATGATCTCTGGCCCTTCTTTGCTTTTATTTGGGAGGGTATTAAATCAGTCAACTTTTATGAAGTATTCCACAAGGATCCATTGTCAGCCTCTTCACAGTTTCATCTTCTTGCTAATGCTAATAAAGGATGCAAAGGGGGATGCCCTAGTTTTGCTAATGGTAGCTCATTAAGCTTAGCTTGCTGGAATCGGAGCAGTGGGTTTACCCCTGATGGTGCAGAAAACTTGATTCTTCAGCATGAGTGGGACCATTTCACCCAAAATCTAAACCACAGCCAGTTATCCACTCACAATATTTAGATGTACCTGTATCTCTGACCACTACAGGGCATAAATATGAGTACCCACTTCAGTATACCAGAGTACATTTCTCTCCTAAGCACACACTTGCATCGATGATCCCTCCTGAGTGTCATCCCACTTTATGAGCATTCGACCAAAAAAAAAAAAAGCAACAACTGCACCATCGATGTAAACAATGTGTGAGTACCCTTGTTGCTTGTGAGTCAAGAAGGAAACCCCCCTGTGTGACGGTTTGAACAATGGTGGACTAGCGAGCACTGTGACAGTTCAATAACACCACGTTGTCATACTGCATGCCCTTGGGTAGAGCAGGTAGATACAGCTCTGTGAACCCAAGGCCAATGTTTCTCTTAGGTCTCTACGGTGGGGAAAGGAAATGCAAATGTTAGAGGAGGGGAGGTTCTGACAAAGACACCAAGCGAGGGAGAGATGGAAAGAAAAAAAAACACAACAGAGAAAGGGAATTCACAGGGGAGGAATGGCCAAGCATGATGTGAGAGCTCACAGGAAACTGAGTAACTAATGGTCTTTCTCCTTGCCCCAATTTCAGTTAGTCAGTCAAGGCTAGGACTTACTGGCTCCTGAGTTCCCACATTGGTCCTGTTTCCCAACCCCCAAGTGGATGTTCAGTGAAAACATTTAAACTGTGTTAAAAACATTTGTTTGGGGCAGAGAGGAAATCAAATATGATCTAGGACAGTTTGACCAATTTGATGCCTGGCCTTGCTGCAGAAACTGATCCAGGGTTAGGGCTTCCCTGCAGGTAATCTCACCATATTATTAAGCTTTTATAGTAATACACAATATATATCTCATTATTTTGACAGCTCCTCAAAAGTACTTCATGGATACTAGGACTTGGCAAAAAAACAAAACAAAACCCATAATAAATGGGTAAAGGCAAGTAGTAGAGCAAGAAGAACCATCTGGTAAGTTCCAAAAATGATATAACGTTAGTGTAAGGAAGCCTTAAAACCAGAAAAAGACAACATGACATAACAATAGCCAAATCTAAGCCAGTATATAGTCTCAACATGATGACATTATAATTTCAATATGTTGCCCAACCCTAATGTAGGTTCAACTTTTAAGACTAGGACTTGCATTTATGTAGCACTTTTTGGTCTACTGGCCTGCAACACTTACAACATTCACCCTTTCAAAGGCACATTCACACACTGATGAAACAGCCATCTGGAGCAATTTTGGGTTCAGCATCTTGCCCACGGACACTTCAATATGCAGCTGCAGCTGGGGATCAAACCACCGACCCTCTGATTAGTGGACAACCAGCTCTACCTCCTGAGCCACAGCCACTCCGATAGCCTCAGCTTGTGTGCAGCAGCCTGGAGCAGAAATTAACCATGAGGTTGTGTTATTTGATGCAGTGATAATGTCAGTCGGAACAAGGCCTAATATTGTTTATTACCACAAACACTGTGTAGGTGCATACTGTTGTTCCATTTTCCCTTGCCTCTCTCTCCTCCTATTTGGGTTGCCTTCTGGTTTCAGGTCCCACCTGACACGCCTGGAGGCCAGCCGCAGAGGAGCCCCAGGCTGCCTGTCCCCCAGCTGATCCCCAAGGGTCCACTGCTACTGGTGCTGGAAATCTGGCAGGCTGGGCAGGCATGTGGCGCCTCTGCTTCAGCCCAGGCATGCAGATCCATGACCCCAGGGGGGAAGCAAACTTCTACACTGAGTGGTTAATATATTCACAACACTCCCCTGGCCGGGGGCTTAGAGTCTGAAAATACTCCATGAGGACCCGACTGCACACACCGACAACATTCACAAATGAATATGTTAAGCAAGGCTTTGCTACACCCTTTAGGCAGGCTTAAATATATAAGTGGCTATCATCACAAAGGAAATAAGGCTTTGTCTAGAGTTGTACAAATGCGCTAAGTATACCTGCTGAGCACGCCAAAAGGAGCACAAGAATGTAAATAAGTCTGGCAAGATATCATGCATCTCTACGCTAGTTTCTTCCTCAGAGATCCCCCATAGGGATCGCTTCATCAAGGACAAATAAAAAAATAAATAAGAAAGGCTGACCTGCTCCCAGCTGTCTTGGAAAGGCATTCACAGGATTTTCGTTAATTGAAGACATTAAAAAGTCAAAATTGGGTGCAAGACCAGCCATCAGCCACCCTTCCATCCTCTGCAAGACCTGAAGACCTGACTATTGGACCTTGCCTGTCAATGCAGTGGCCCTCTGACAACCTCTTTATTATAAGTGTCATTGACCGCTCCAACCAATGTTGTCTATTAAATTGGACTTGGTAGTGAGAACAGTCTCATGACATACGTTCAGAGGCACAGGCAGCTTGAAAAACAACTCAAGCTGCCTAGAAAGACATTTCCACTAAGCACTATCCATGTTCTGATGTCTTCTCTTCGAAGATTTTTTAAATAATTTTGTTGTTATTTGAATGCGCCCAAAGACATGGACATGTCCGATAAACCACAGCCTTTAAAGGTGGCATCAGATAACTTATAATTGCCAGTTTTCTCTTGGACTTTTCTCGCCTCACTAGCATTTTTGGTTTCACATACAGACGACAGACCTTCATTAATACATTCAGACGTAACGAACCACAGCTGCAGTGCACCTCATTACAAAAAATTCAGAGTCACACATAGATACAGGACCCGTCCCAAATGTACCATATCCCTCACTGCACCAGCTCTATTACCCATTTTGCCATTACACTGCATTAGTTGCCCTCAGCCTAATGCGAGCCCATCTTTTTGTGTAACAACTTAATAGATTGAGGAATGAATCAGTGCTGCAGCCTCTTATGTTTAACCAGTGGAACACTGAACCATCTTTTTAACGGCATGAGCTGATATTCTCAAAGCCATTTTAATATATGCAGCTCGAAATCTTCCTGACTCAAGCATTTAACCTAGCGTCTTTAAGCAGTCTGCTGGACAACACTGGTGTTAAAATCTACAGAAAGACGGATGAATGGTGAAGCCATACTGCATACTATTTTATACTTGGAAAAAATGACATTTACAACTCACCAGGGCAATTCAACCAGACCTACTAAATCCTCCAAGAAAATAAGCATGCAGCTCTGCCCTGCTACTTCACAGTCTGCATTCCATAATAACACTGACAGTTACATGCTAACATGTCATGCCCAACCCCAAACACACTTCACACACCATCAACCCCTAATGCCAAAGCTACAGTATGTTCACTTTAGCCAATTGGGCACACAGCTAGAATAGTCCAGCACCAATCCCAAAAGATTCTGAATATACTCTAACCAATCACAGCAGAGCAGAGTTCATTTCTACTCCAAACCATGCCGCCTCTCCAGCAAGGACGAAGTCATGCCAAGTGCCTCTTTTCCAGCGGGCCTTGCCAATGTCTCACATCCAAGCTGGCAGATGTCCGGCCATGGGATGAGCACAGGAGGCAGTGATGGCTCACATCCTGACCCAAAAATAACAGGCACAACAAAGATGCTCGCACTACAGCCCAAGGCGGACATTTTGTTTGCCTAAACTCCAAATTGACAGGCATCCTTAGCAAGAATCTGTGTCATTGGGGATCTCCCAGGTCAGGCCAATCATGCTATATCAACATAAACAAAAAAATAAGCGCATGTTAAGACAAGATGTGGAAAATAAAAACATCAAAATGCACACCGACCTCCAAGCTGTACTCTTCTACGGTCCTTTTAAGTGGGTCCACAATCTGCCAGCAAATGAGGATGCATAAGTCGATTAGCAGCATCCCGCCAACGATAATCAACAACTTCTGGTCCTTGATGATCTGGAGGGGAAAAAGAAGATGAGATGCTTGTATTAGGCCAAAGCACACACCTGCTAATGTTATGTAATGGTATGTGTGTCTGTGGAGCCATTTCAAACAACATTTCTTATTGAACACTGCAATTATGTGATTCCCATCCCATCTCAGGACCCAGAGCCCTGCTGGTTTCATTCTAACCATCTAATCAGGGGCTGATTACAATGCATTTAGCTGCAATTAACCACCCACTGAGATAGGAAACCAGCCAAACTGTGAGGCCAAGAGACCAAGACCTGGTTCACTATTTGACACTATGGCACACGTAGTGTATTTACTCTTTCTGCCCAGGGCTGAGAATCACTTTTGGAGTGAGTTCTGTCAATACTGTGTCACCAACACATCGATTTTGTTGCCTTGTGGCAAGAGAAGTTGGAAAAAGATCCACCAAACAAGAGCCAAAGCTGTAAACCACAAAAGCTCCTCTTTTGTACCATGAACTTTAGAGGGATGAAAGCCATGACCGGTTTGTGATCTTTATTTATTATAGCGTTTGACTGGCTGGAACGGCACATCAAACGAAAGGTCAGGGAACACAAGCCGGGCCGTGTTTGGAGAGTATCACACAGCCCAGATGCAGCGCAGCGGTCTCGCACGGGTCTCCATCCGCCGGTGGGCTCAGGATGAGATGTGTGAGGGGATTGTTTTTTGATCTGGTTTCTTTTGATGTTGTTGGCACTGAACAAATATAGGCGAGGAAATAGAAATACTGCAATGCTTCAGTACAGTTTGGAGGACGGTGAGAAGCGGAGCAGTTCAAATGGCTGCTTCGATGCCAATGAAATCTTTTTGACAAGATTGATAACAATAAAAATACCTATAGATAAAAAGGCAACCCTACCAATTTTATATATTATAGTGTGTTTACGGGTCTTGGGTGTGCTACTATATATGTGAACAAGTAGTGTAGAGCCTTTTGTGGCTCCAGAGGACGCTGCATATAATCCGTCAAATTACCTCCAGTGATGTTGCAGTGTGGTTTTGAAAAGCAGTCCACCGGTCTGTATTCCACTCTTATAACACTGTTGCACTCATTACGGACAGTTAAAAAACAAATGATCCAAATTGACACAGCAGAACTACAGATATATCCTTTTCTTAATTCCGCACATTCTTCTTTCTTTTCAAAATTAGGCGCCTACACTACCCACAATGCAACGTAGCCACTGGGTGACATCTCTGGAGGCAATTTATCAGATTACATGCAGCTTCTTCTGGAGTCACAAAATACTACTTGATACTACTTTTGTCAAATATGCAGTAGTACTCCATAAGACCTAAACACACACTTCAATGTGTAAAAATGTAGTTTAAATGACGGATAAAACTTATTTGCAAAAGTTGTAATAAAGACATGCAAGATGTGTCATGTTTTAGGGAAATTAGAGGAAAGTACACCACCATCTGTTGAACTGTGAAATGTTACTCTGCCAACTGAGTCTGCTAGACAAACTACTTAATGGCTCTAAATTACCTGAAGTGTTAAGTAGTGTTTTCTTTCCCCCAGTATTATTGGCACTCTGACGTAGCAGTTGGGCTCTTGTGTCTTCATGTTTCCGATGAAGACGTTACTTTCATACCACCTCAATTATTATGTTTGTGTGTTTCTGTGTGTGTTCTTTAGCCTGCCCTGTGTGTGTGTGTGTGCATCAACCAATATGTGACTAAGAAGTCCTCAGTAAATTACCGAGATAGGCAGACTGACAAGTAGCTGCCTGTGGGTGAGCGTTTTGTGTAAAGGGTGATTTTCTTTCCAAGTGTGTATGTTTATCTGTGTCTGTGGTGTGTGCTTGTGTGTATTTGAAGAAGGAGGACATTGATTGACAGTCAGCCCCCCAACCCCCAGCCCCCCCCCCCCCCCCCCCCGCGACAGGCACACACATGCTGTCTTTGGCACTGAGCTATTTAAGAAGTGAAGGAGTGCCAGCCGAAGCCCACCGAGTGGAACCCTTATCGAACACACCCCTGATTTACAACCTGTGCTCTCCCCAGTGTACAGGAAGAACGATGGAGGGAAGGGGGGGATGAGGGATGCGGTTCCAGCCCCACCGTTCGAAAAAAGGATGGCTAGACACTTGTGCTTTCCCCTCCCCTGACATTGGCTGACAGAGATTTCAGGGCACATACGGCAACTATCGCTTTACTGAAGCCAATGTACCTGCACTCAATCAGCGTGGAGGAAGTTGTGTTTGTGTGTGTGTGTGTGTGTGTGTGTGTGTGTGTGTGTCAGTGTCCTGCAGGCAGTCCTTGAACCAACAGAGAATACATCTTGAGGTTTAAGTGCTGAGTGCTTGTTTCATGTGCTTTTGTCGTGATTGGAACGGTAAGAAGGTGGGACTGGTTGGCCTGAGCAGAGATAAGTAGCACATATATGTAACTTTTTTTAAAATTATTGACAATTCACTCCTTTCCCATTGCCAGTGACCAATTTCCGTTTTTTTCAGTTTGTCGTGTTCGACGTCACAAACAGGAAAACAGGGAGCGGTAGAAAGCAGCCCGGAGGCCAGGGACATGTGATGGTGGTTACTTTTTAAATAGATTTACTTCTGTCTCGTTCAAACTCAATGCCAGCTGAACGAAATTCAAGTGTTGCATGAGCAGAACAGATGGAAAAGTATTTACCCGCCACCGTCCGTAACTTCAACGTGCGTCACAGCACTGTGCCGGAAAAAGGAACAAAAAAGGCAAAGGCTGAAGAAGAGCTTGGTCACAGCTCTTTGCCTTTTAACCTGTAATCTAGATTCTCCTTATCTTCATCTTTCTGTTGCCCTCTTTTTCACTGCTTTCTTTTCACAGTGTCCAACCTATTTTATTCTTTTTTTGCCATTTGTGCCACTTGGTTTGTCTTGTCCCTCTCTCTGCCCTGCTTTGCCTTCCTCCTTCTGTCTCTCCATCCTCCCTTCTGTCACTACTTCCCCACATTCCCCTCCAACCTCTCTAACTCTTTGATCCATCCCTCTTTCCTCCCTCTCATCCTGCTCTCTTTCTCTGGCAGGCCACCCACACTTCCTCCAATATGCAAGAGGGTGAGAGAGAGTGAGAGCGAGTGAGAGAGAGAGAGAGAGAGAGAGAGAGAGAGAGAGAGAGATGAGGGAAAGAGTGACAAAGAGAGCAAGATCTATAAATACAAAAAGGCCGAGCATAGTTACAACACTCAGTGAGCTCGGCACCACTTTATGTAAGTAGGCCAGTGAAACAGATTGTGTCAGATGTTTAAAAAGCCATTTGTATTTCTGAATCTTTTTTTTTTTTCTCAGAGAAGATTCTAAAAGCAGGTGCAAGGGGCTGCCAGTCTTTCAGAGTGTTTGTTGAAAAGCATGAGTGTGAATACAATCACCCACACACCAGTGTTGGGCTTTTTAAAAGGCATGTGAAAGCTTCATGGATGAGACTGTCAAGTCTGGATGTTTTAATGGAGACTCCTGTGTTTTTTATGAACTGGCAGTTATTCAATCCAACAGATGTACATGGTGTGATGAGAAATAAAAGGTTCCTCCGGGCCACATTCAACCAGAAAGGATCACATGTAATGTGCCTGTAATGGCAGTTCACAAGGACAGATTTAGCTCTGTCCTTTTCTAGATTCTAAAAATGTTAAAACAAACCTAAAGTTAAAGGGGCCATTTTGAGGAAATGGCAAGAATTTGAAGGTAGCTCCAAATCATAGGGGGTATAATAACCCTTAACCGCTACTATACCCTTTGCTGTAGCTGTCCTGGGCTGTAGCGACTAGCTGCTGTTAGCAAGCAGCTCAGCTAGTCGTTAAGCTAAGTGGCTCACCGCAAGCAGGGGCTCAGTCACCTCACAATGAACCTGGCTGGACACACTCAGACTGAACCGAGACTGTGAGGCAGACGGAGGTCAATTTGAGGATAGGGGGACACAATACAGAGGTTATTTTTCTGTGAAAAACAGTGTTTCCAGGGACAAGAAGACACAGCAGGCAGGGCCAGGAGAGGCATGAAGTGGCAGACAGGACCATGAGAGGTATCAGCAGGGGGTTATAAGGGTATGTAGAGCCGGAATATTTTCATATCTTACTTTTTGAATTGAGGATTTATTTGGACCAAACCAGAGGCGATTGCTGAAGTTCGTCTCAGTTCCGATATCTGGAAATGACCTTTTAATCATGCTCATATTCATCATAAAATAGTAACACATTTTCATTACCTTCTTCTTCATCTTGACATTCTTGAAGATGGCGTGCACCCTCCAGGTCTTCGCAAACATGGCGCCGAAAGCGGTTGTATATCCAACGATGAGGATCCATGTCCGGACCTTTCAGAACAACAGGGACATGCATAATATAAGAGCTGTGTTTCAAAATGGTGATCAAGGCTCACACAACATCTAATCTGACAGGTATTTGCATTTTTTCCACAAGAAGTTAATTCAAAATAGCATTTCTAAAAATAAGAAGCTGTCAGATTTATTTCCCGTCTCTTAAGTGTTGAGCTCCGGGAGAACGTCCTGGACCATGGAGGCTGTCACACTCCTGAGAGCATTTCATCTTAACGAGAGACAAAATGTAGAACCTTTCTTACTGCTTCAGCACAGAGGACAAGGCTGACATGTTTTAAAAGCTTAGAATTAGAATATAGACTATGACGTCCTAAAATAACTACAGAGAGCGTCTGTGTACTGTGTGTCTGACGGCTGCATGTGATCCACATGTTTGTTTTTATGAGTACACCAGTGTGTGAACATTCACACCGTCTGCATTCGTCCATTTACACCTGGCTCTTTGCACCTGTCATTCTCTAGCACATCCAGAAAGCAATAAGGCAGGGACAAAGCACAGGGTAAAGAAGACAACAACCCCCCCTCCCAAAAAAAACCCTCCAAAACAATTACACTGTCTATTCTCAAGGAGACCAGCACGTATTGATTGGTAGTGAATGGATCAACCTCTATGCTCCCTTGCTGAAGAACCTCGTCTGCAGTGACAAGCTCTGTTTTGGCTCTGCTGCAGTGCTTCAGCCAGGTGGATGGCAGCTCGAGACGTGCCCTGCCTTTCATTTACTCAGTTGTGTGTGTGTGTGTGTGTGTGTGTCTGGGTGGGGTGGTATCTCAGTGGAAGCTGGTTATCGCTGTAATCAAAACTCTTTAATTAATCCAGCATCTACATAGTCACACAGTAATGCTACCTGGGGGGGGGGGGGGGGGGGGGGGGTTACACATAATGCGCCCTATGCTGGCTCGAGATTCTAAAATATTCCCATTCTAAATATTTAAATGAAGAAAATAGCAATGAATATTCATGATTAGTCGATTAGTTGATTATTATACAACTGAAAGAAAACAAATCGTCGACTATTTTGATAATCCATTAAAGAGTCACTTCACCAATTTCACACATTCAAGGGTTTTTACAGGTCTTAGGGAGCACGACTGCATATGTGACAAAAAAGCAGTATAAAGCGTCTTATGGCTCCAGAGGATGCTGTGTGTATTGTGATTAATTGCCTCTGGTGATGTCACTCAATAGTTAAGTTGAATTGTGGGTAATGTAGGTGTAGGTTTTTGTTTTAGTCCATAATGAGTCCAGCAGCGTTACAGGAGAGCAAATTCACATCAGTGGACCGCTGTTCGAAACATGGCACCTCATTCACTCACAACGCAGTTACCTGTTAACCGTTTTAGTAATCTTTCAAGCGAAAATGTCAAATTTCTGCTAGTTTGAGCTTCTCAAATATGAAGATTCGCTGCTTTTCTTTGTCATTTATGATAGTTAACGAGGCATCTTCAGGTTTTGGACTGTTGGTTGGACAAATTAAGTAATCTGGATATGTAGTTTTGGATTCTAGCCAATTGTTATCTATCTTCTTATAAACTCAATGATTCATGTGAAACCATTTGGCAGATAAATCAAAAATAAGAATAACAATTTGCAGCTCTATCCATAACCACAGCTAACAGAATATGACAGGCATCTGACCCCAACTTCTATTCATCATTTATGTATTGGTAAAATGTGTTGAGTGAACTCACAGTGCAAAGGGTCTCAAACTCTTTGTCAGAGACGAAACCCCCATCCAGGCCAAACAAGAATATAGAGGCGTAAGAGAGCATGCCTCCGAGGATGATCAGGTTGTTCATGTAGGGACTGGACATCTTGATGAGTCTGAAGGAAACACAAGAATTAGAGTGGGTCCCATTCATCAAAAATGCTACGGCATGGAGGAGAGTGAACCGTGAAAAATAATACTGTACCTACAGACAGTTAAAGGTTAATAATCATTCTCATGATTTGTCGTTCTTTTATTCAAATACCATTCACTCTCCCCTGATTCTTCTCGTCCTTGACTCATTCCCCTCTTTCTTCTCCCTCAACACCAACCCCTCATTTACTTTCCCGCTGCACGGCGTGTTTATCTGTTTCACCTTCACTAGCTATCCTTCATCTAATCCCCGCCTCTATCCTTCTATCCTAAAGGATGTTGGGATGCTAAAAGCTGACCTGTGGTTGCGGTTCTTGATGTTGAAGAACAGGAAGGCCCCCGCCATCAGCATGCCTAGTATGGTGATGGTGGACAGGATGCTGTAGAGGGGCACGTTGATGTGGCGCCGCTGAAGGCGAACAAATGTACGATCCTTGGGTGGCTCCACGCCTGAGTACAGAAAGGTGTGACAGTCAAAAGAAAAGGTTTCTCTCAAAATGAGTGAGCCTCAAACATAATGTAACATTGAAACTTCCCACTCAGATGTCGTCTGCAGGGTATATTACAGTATCCTGCCTAAAATGACTATTATGTAGTTCAACAACAGTGAGGTTTCTCTCTCACTCTGACAACTTAACCGGTCCCCTGCAAATTCTTTTTCACTTCAACCACAAATAGTGACACTGCAGCAGGCATCCAGTCATTTGAGACCCATTTCCTGGTACTCAGTTTCCCAGAGGTGAGTGCAAGGCTCTCAATGCGCCACAGTCAAGTTATTGTGGTTAGACAGTGCACTTTCTTATCTTTTCCTCTATTTTTCTCCTGCCCAGTATGCGCCGATCGATCGCAATGGCATCATCTTACACATCTCCACTTACTGTGGTCAGGGATGTGGAAACAAGCATCTTAGATGGTGCCGTCCCAGAGTTTCTGTATGCGGGGCAAGGCCAAGAAGATGGAAGAAGAGTGGGACGGTGGTGGTGGGGAGAATAGCCAGGGGGATCGAACAAATTACAAAGTATGTCAACACAAGCGAACGCGGGAGGGGTGAAAAATGGACTGGTAAATAATTTAGTTGAGAGAGGACAGTGCAGAGTGGTAAAGGAGAGTAGCGAGTCCCTACACTGGGAGGTGCTGGGTGGTGCTGGTGGCGGTGTCTGAGTGTGCCTGAGTACTTCTGTGTGCTGGAGGGAGTTTGGGTTCAAGTGAGCAGGTGGACAGGAGCGCTCAGGTGGTAAGTGATGGTCCTTTAACGTATATATATAAACACTCAGCATAGGCATCAGGAGATCCTTTTCTTCTTCAGCGGTTTTTAAACCGCTGCATCACTGCGCACACAGTCGCACAAAACCGAATACATAAACACACATATCCAGTCGTCCTCTTACCTTGGAACCTTATAGAGTTGTTGATGAGATCCAGCACATCGGCAATCGCGTTGTACTCTCCCACCTTCACTTCCTGGCCCTCTGTTGAATAACACACACACACAGACACACACACATATATATGTTAACATTAGAATAAATGCAAGCACTTAAACTGGCTGCTAGATGACTGCGCCCTTTTGTCTTCACCCTCCGGGCTGGTTTCACACTTTCAAAGCAATTAAATCCGCTGCATAATATAGTTTTAAATTAGACTGATAAGTTTAAACCGTACTAGCGGCCCTGTGAGATAATGCTTTGGTACTAAATGTTAATGGAAGCATACCAACAATAATCACTACAGTCTGCTGATGTTTAGCAGGTTAGCTAACATTCTCTAAGTTAGGGCTGATGGCAATGTTGTAAGCTTTGCTTAGTTTGGTCATGAACCAAAGCATCTGACTAACTGCAGTTTTGAGATGATACAAAATTAGAGCATCACCAAAGCTACAACATGATTGAGCAGAACATGAACGGAACATCAGTGTCTTTACCAAATGTGATGGCAAACTATTTAATGATTATTGAGCTATTACTCTCAAAACTACAAACATCAGCCTCAAGGTGGTGCTGGGAGAAACAATCTGGGTTTCCAAGCAGTCATGAGGTAATTATCGTCTGGAAACTATGAATGTCAATATAAAATAGTGTGCCAATCCATCCAGCAGATGTTAATATATTTTTCCAGACCAAAGTGGTGGACCAACCAACCGACAGACTGATCCCCTGAGCCCCTCACATAGCTGAAAAATTGAATTATGTGTGGTGTTATGGCCAACAGCCCAGCATTACTCTTCATAGTTAGACAAGTTTTCTATTCTCATTTATCTGGTGGGTTTTATGAAATCTTTCAGGTTGCCAACTTCATTATGCAATAAAGTGCTGAAGTAATAGTTGGCTGATACAAAGCAGGTTAAAGGGTTTATAAAATGCAGCATCGGTGATCCTTATTTGGAGAAAGGAAAATCTTGGAGAGAACAAATAAATCTAATTCAAGCACTAATTGGACACAGTAAAGAATTGATCCAGCTTCCAGCTGTACGGCTTGGCACAGTGTTGCAACCTCACAGAGTAATTTTAAATCACAGGATCTTTTGAGAACACATTAGTAATATAACAACAAAATACCCCTAACATAAAGGTACTCAGTAAGATTATCTTATAAAGACCTCTATCGGTAGCTTTTCGATGCAGCTTCAACAAGGAAATGGTCTTCCTGATTTTTTTCCTCTCAATTATCAGTTTATTTCACCTCAAGGACATCTAAATGGCGCCGAAGAGCAGATATCGCAGAAACTAGCTGTGATGCGACCAGGCAAAAACATACAAATGCAGCAAAACCAGACTTTAATAGCACACTAAAATAATCCTCAACTGACGCAGAAGGGAACAACAAATAAATGCAATTGCAACCTGTGTATTTATATTGTAATACACATTGTCTTTAGTGTTTTGTAGATGGAGTCAAAGGGACGTAAAACTGCTGTACATCCCAGCCTGTAAACACCACTGTCTCTGTGGAGTTCTGCTCAAACCTCTACGCAGCTATTTTAGGATTTAGTGTTTTCTATTTTAGCAACAGCTATAGGTCCCTCAGGTGTAATATTTGGAGGAAGCATGACCTTGTCAGACAAACCTGGGCCTTCACTCTCCTTCTCTCATAAAGATTACTCACTTAAAGCGTACACCAGGGAGAGGAGAAGAAAGGAGGGGCAAGGGAAGAGAAGACGGATTATTCTGATTCTTTTTTTTATTTTTTTTTTATGGTAAGCACTACAAACAACCTACAATTTTGTCTGGTTTGTACGCGCAAATCTCTCTCTGTTTCTCCCTGTTATCACTCTTAGAGCCCCATTGAACTCCTCAGCGGTATTGTCCTTGACTAGGAAAATGACAGATAACATCAGCTATTGCGGCATCACAGGGCACCGCCGCCCCCTCTCCCCTCCTCCCCTCTCCCCTCCTCCCCTCTCCTCTCAATGAATCACCTCATTTGATCTCCAATTCTGGCATCAAAGCATCAGCACGTGTTGAAAAATGTTCCACTGACTGTATGTGACAATTTCGGAACAGTGAGTTTTACGTGCATACGCGATCAGGATTTGTGTTTCTCAAAGTTGGCGATGCTGAACGAGGATCAATAACGATGTTTCCCTTGACCACGTCCTTTGTTAGGATCTAAACAGCAGAAGGGATTGTATATCAGCACTCTTCCTTTGAGATGCTAAAACACTATCCCAGCACTCTGTCCCCACAGGGAATATTGATGGCTGCGGCAGGCTGGTAAAGCTCTACCTGTCATTCAGCCTGCGCAACGTTTTTAATGCCCTTTTTGTTTCATTAGATGCTTTATGACAATACAGGCTGTGGTGAATTTGTTAATTTGGCATGACTGATGGTGATATTCAATATTTTTTTACGGCCAAAAAGAATCAATGCCACCTTTAAGTATAGGACATGTACTTAAGCTTGATATTGCTTATTCCTGTGTACAATGAAGCTACATTGGTGAACAACATCTGTACAAACACAAATATGTTATGTGAGTAACATGTTTCTTCATTATGATGATCGCTGGCATCATAGTTTATTTTGAACCAATCCCATTTAAAACGTCCTGCTGCTGAAAACACCCAATATAGTCCGCAATTAACATTGATTCATTTATTTATTTCTGTCTGAGCGATGTTTGTTAAAAACTACAATGCCATCATATTTGGTGAAATTTACCCGTCTTTTCTGAAGTGTATTTTTTGTAAAAAACATTTTCTAAATGTCTGTATCTTCAATGGGAACGAATGGACTCTGTGCTGAAAGCCATAATAGTTATATTACCGTTTCCACCGTTACCAATAATAACAAGCACGTCCATCGGGATCTGGGGAGCATTAAGGAGCTCCACAACAGGGGAGCAGGGTCACCGGTACGGTTGTTACCTTTTATTAGTGTGCATGTCATTGCTAAATGTATAGTAAAGGCAGAAATCCTCAATATGAAGATTGGCTTCTGTCAATGTGGTATTGTCATATATCATTTTGTCCTTTTATTGTTTTTTTTTTTTTTTTATTAGATACTATTTATTATTATTTTCCATATGACAATGGAACATAATTTATTTTATTTTTTAAAATCTTATCCTGCAAGGTAGCAACAGCTGTACATTACAAGCCCTGGAACTAAAAAATATCTCGTTAATATTGTGTTTTAGCTTCCATAGAGTGGTTGCTAGTCTTCTTGTGGTCCAGATGAAAGTACAAAGATAGCAATTTAAATCACACACTATCAGTTAGGGGAAAATGCAATATAAGCCAAATATAAAGACCGGAAAAAAAATAATTATTTTTCTCAGTGTAGTTAGCTCAGTCACAATTCTCAAAACCGTTGTGTATTTGATTTTTCTCTGACGCACCTGCAATTCAAACGCAGAATTGATTTGATTTGTCTTATTTTGGAGAAGAGACTCGAATCAAAGTGGTAATTGCTGGGCTTGATTAACAATAAATGTCTTTCATCACGCCGAATCCCGGGTATCTTTTATCACGCGTACTCGGACCCACCTCTGCAGCAGTCTTTGTAAACGTGATTAAATCAATTTGGAGTTCTTCTCCACGATGCTGGCATTAGCTTTTCTTTGATCGAGTTATAATTATATTTTGTTTTATGTCAGATCAGTGAAACTCTCACACGGTGGAGAAAAAAATAAAAATAAAATAAAAACGCTGCTTCATTGAGAAGCATTGGTGGTGCAGTTCAATGATATCCTTGTGAGTTATTTAACTTGAAAGGACTGTGAGAAGACTATTGCCTGGAGGTAAACTGACAGCAGGGAGGGTGTTGCTAGTTCAAATTCCTGCACAAGATGATAGAAAGGCAGGAAATTAATTCTTACTTGAAGGGTGTTGTAGACAGTAAATCCTATCGCTTATCTCTTAAGATCCAAAACATCTTAACCTTTAGCCCGCACATTTCACAACCTCACCTTGCTGATATATATATTATTGAAAGGCCATGTTTCCTTATCTACCAGGCCTTGTATTGTGTTGATTTAAAATCTGCACTCAGAGGGACAGTGACTGTGATCAAGACCTCTGGTAGCGAGCTATCTCGTATCCCCATGAGAGACAGTGAGAATGAGAGCCATTGAGGCCCCTGACTAAAAACGCCTGACAGGGTAAAGTGGAGGATCAGAGGCTGAGGACAGATGATAGGGTCATGTTGGGGATCAGTGCCTTTTGAAATATTCAAGCTGGGGCTGTCCATCCTCTCCTCTCCACCCAGCTCAGGCTCTCCATGTGTCAAATTCAAGATCCCTGACAAGTGAGGAAGAAGTGATGGAGTGAAGGTTAAGGAGGGATGGAGGAGATATAATAAATCTAGGAGAAGATAGTGAGATATAGCTGTGACACGGGGGAGGATTTGGTTGAGGGAAGAGTGTGTTCGAGACACGGTGGACAAGCAGCTCAGCTCAGGGAGCAAGAAAGAGAGACAAACTGTGTAGCAATGGTTTAGGATAAGGCGTTTGTGTCATTTTTCTGAACATCTCTGTCCCCTGAAGCACTATCCTCCAGTCTTTTCTATTTGACTGCTCTCTATTCATTCAGTTTTTTTGTGACTGCATTCTGTCCCAGTTAGTGCTCCTCCTGCTGTTTGGTTTTATTCTTGCAGGTGACCTCCAGGTAGAGACGAGAGGGTCATCAGACGTAACGCTGTATTTACTAGGGGTGTAACGGTTCACCAAACCCACAATTCATTTCGAACTTTGGTTTTGGACACACAGTTCGGTTCAAACCTCGGTTTTTAAAAACATCCTGAAAAACCTTTTTGGAAAACTTCCAGAAAAAATGTCTGCATTTTATTAAAGGATGGTTGCATTGCAATATCAAGAACATGAACATTACTTAAGTTATATCAACTTAACCAAGTATAACACTTCTCTTTAGACCAGTCCACAATAAATAAACAATATATATATATATTTTTAAAACACATCTATTAATCTCTTAACTATCCAGGAATACAAAAAATAAACATTTGTCTTAAGACCCGTCTACATTGTCTAAATAAAATAAGATTGAAAAACCAGTCTGAGGTATAACAAAAATAAAAAGCAGTCTACATTTGTTTTGGCGTTATCCGTTGTCATGGGAATGGTGACGTTTGGTCTGTCAATCTTCCACTCTGATACAGCTGCCTGTGGTATTTCCGACAGATGGTCACTTGTGCGACTTTTCAGTTGAATTTAGCACCGAGCAGACAGGAAGTCAATCACCAAAACAACAATATGACCTACTTTTCATAATAAAACACTCCGTGTTGACACCAGCACACAAATCTCAAAAAATACACAAGCTCTTGTACTAATCCTTCGGTCGGGAATACTTCCTGATGTTGTGTTTATAACACAGACCTATAACTGCGGTCGCAAGTGATTATGTGGTTATCATGAGAACTCCTTGGCCTCGCGACGCCAGCTGTCTACCGTACTGTGCCGTGGCGGACTCAAACCGCAACCGGACGGCGGAGCAAAACCAGATCAGAGCCATGACGCAGCGGACACGTATCCAGTGGAAATTCGCGGTTTATATCAACTGGAAACCCAAAATGTCTCCACACGGCTGACCGGAGTGTGACCGGGAGACCTGCTAGCGCAGGTTTATTAGCCATCTTGCAGAAATGAAACGGGAGCGGGGCGGGGATGAACCGAGGTTCGGGAAGATAGAATGAATTTCTGAACCTAAGTCCTTTAAAATCGAGGTTTTCGGTTTCGGTTCAGAACCGTTACACCCCTAGTATTTACATGCCCCCATTATACGTCCTCATATCCGAGGTGTTTAAAACGGCTCCTCCTTCAGTGCATGGCGGCATTTAGAATGGTTGTGTATCCTGATAAGCAGGTTTCCATGAACAAAACAGGTCTTTTTATACAAAGAATGGAGAAAGAGGGTCTAATCACGATTGTGGCAGATGAGGTTTAAATGTAAGTGGTCCTCTGCAAGCTGGTTCCATGTGAACTGTGTCTTTGACATCCAAATAATGATAGCAAGACATACATATACTAAAGGGGAATACTTGTGAACAGCAGAGAAACAAATTCAGCCTTTCATTTAAGTATTTTTCATTGTTCTTTGCATTTGATTTTTCTTCTTAAAAATGCCTAATTCTAATGTTGGACAATAATCCATTTGCCTCTGAAATTTTTTCCTGCTGGATGAGAATGCATGTGT
This sequence comes from Sparus aurata, assembly GCF_900880675.1. Classification (NCBI taxonomy): domain Eukaryota; kingdom Metazoa; phylum Chordata; class Actinopteri; order Spariformes; family Sparidae; genus Sparus; species Sparus aurata. The sequence goes on along the minus strand of NC_044189.1, from coordinate 17,207,056 downwards.
TGCTTTACTGATGGAAGAAATGTCAAAATATTGATAAATGTATTGCCGGACTCTTTTGAGTGTGCCGTTGATGTACATTATTGTCCTGCGACGTGCAGAGGGACATAGAAGTCACGTTCAGCTGTAAATAAATAAAATAAGATGTGTGTTTGAATGATGACTCGTGAAACAAAATATATCTGTTAAGTCTTTGGGAAATCATTTTTCTTCCTATTGTGTAATTGCTAGTTTTGTTTCATTCACAGCTTGATTAATGCCTGTCTGAACACATTCTTTGTCACTGTAGAACAGTAAATAAAACCAATCACTTGGTCTTTCAAATGTAAAAGCAGTATATTATGATAAATGGTATACAGTACCTACTGTGTATAATTACTATCCAACAGGGAACTGGGACACATTATCTTGTTTTCGCTACCCTATACACATGTCCATGCATAACTAAAAACTCTTCATACAAATGATATGTGTTCATTTAGTCTAACTTAAAGGTCAAACAAAATATATTTTAATGGCTGTAAATCCTGTGCAGTCTCTATTTCCATTTCAGTCAAACCCACTGAGCCTGGACTGGAACAGCTCTAGCCTCCATGCGCAGAGGAGAGGCACACACACACACACACACACACACACACACACACACACACACACACACACACACACACACACACACACACCTACACACACACACACACATAAGCGCACACATACTTTTCTCTATCTCACATGCAGAGTGTGATGTAAGCAGCCAGAGGGATCGAGCCCTCTGCAGTGGGGAAGATAAGATGGTTAGGCAGAGAGGACTGAACAGCCCCATGCCGCGTGCTACATACAGTCTGGGGAGCCTCGGAGCTGGGAATCCCCTGCATTGAGATGCAATCTCTGGGTTACTCTCCCACTCAGCAGGCCCTGCAGGCTCAAAAACAACCTAAGGATGATGCTATGAGGACAGAGGCTACTGAGGCATATTTTTTACAGACTGTAACTGTCCAGACAGACATACTATCACTACAGAGGAGATCAAGCACAGAAGAACACCATGGGCCACACTGACGCAGAGAGGACATGCAAGTCCGTATAGAAAGGCTGTGGGGACTTTCCTCAATGGAAAAATGTCTACGACTTTTCATGTTTATGTTTTTCTGACAACGCTGGTAGTCATGCAAATAATGACTATCCTCTCTAAGAAAAACAACTAATTAGATAAATGTGAGTGCAAAGCTTCTGACTTCAAAACTGTTAAATCCTTCAGCCTCCCTTTTTCATGTTCGTGATTCTGCTGCAAACCTTTTCCTAAGCCCTATTGGTTCAGGACCTATTATAGGTACCAGCATATCAATTGTGGCAGCCTTCTAACTTGAAAAGTTGCTTTTCCAAATTCTGCGAAATGCTGGAAGACAACTGCAGGTTTTACTGAACAAAGAAATTGTAGCGATAATAGAGGATTCAGGTAAAGAACAAGCGATGATGTGAAGTGAAGTGAGCTGCCTCACGGATGCATCAGCGTGGCAGAACAAAATTGTCGATGCTCTGAAACAGTGTTTTCCATTCAAGACAAATTGCGTAAAGGTTAAGGTCTTAAATGACTGTGGAAAACCTAAAGAGAAGAGTGATCTAGTGTAACCTAAGGTGCAGAGACGTAGTAGCATCAATACCTACCTTGAAACTGATTGAATTTTATCGTGCCCATCCTCTCTCCGTTCCGAAACATGACTTGGCCCTGAAAAGAAGAAGAAGAAGAAAAAAAGAGAATTAATATGTGTCTTTAATCTAACACATACCATACATAATTAAAGTAAGAAAAACATCCTATTCTGCTGAAGAAGATGCAGCATAAGCACTACAGTGAATTCTAGTAGCAAAAAAAAGAGCTTAGTTCAACTAAATTTATGCACAGTGCTTTCCCGATACTGGAGTGTTGGCAGGCAAAGGGCAGAGTCTCGGCTCCTGCACATACTGCATCTCATTTGATTAGAAGTGGCCAAAATTGATCTGTTTATAGAGGTAAACAAAATTATCTTCGGGCCAATTCATTTGCTAATATCCTTGGAACAACATCAGATCAGCGAGACGGCCCGATTTAAATGTGTTTGCTCACATTGGTACAAATCTGGGCTCAGACTGCATTTAAAAGGCAATTCTTTAAGTGTGTCACACATTTGGCCACGGAGAGGTCTGCAGCGGTCAGTGATTTCGGCCGAGGTTTTATTCGCCGATTTATTTCTCAACGTTCATTTCTCGCTCAGGAAGGTGTGCTTTTTTTTCAGTCAACCACCACCCTCAAACGACAGGAAAATAACAATGGAAAGTCTTTGATTTGAACATAAGCAATTTCAAGCCAGGGAGCGCAGACGCAGACAAGGAAGACAAACGCGATTCTACTTTGTGGCAATATCGTAACACACATTCAAATCAATTTGGCTCCTGTCGGTTTATCTCTCCAATGTTTTCTCATTCTTTCTCTTCCTCTTGTTCTATTTTCTCCTTCGCTCCGTCTCTTTACCCCCTCCTCTCCCTCTTCATCTACCAAGACTGCTCAATTAATTCAGCCCGCCATCTGCTTACAGAGCTCCTTAATTACACATTTAACTGGGTTTACATATTACTGGCTGGCTAACAAAGGTGAGAGCAGAGAGCGAAAGGGATAGATGGATAGATGGATAGATGGATGGATAGATAGATAGAGAGAGGGAGCATTTGCATTGGCTGATTAAAAGACAGCTGAGGGGGAAATATGGGGAAGGAAGCTGGAGAGCCAATTTTGCCTCAAAAAGAAGGCAAGCTTTGAAGTAGCGGCACGGTATCCCACCCCTCTGTTTGAATCCTGGTCTTTGTGTGGCATCTTTGATGTTTGAGTGTGCGCCCGCGAGCATGTCTATGTGTATGAACCTAACATGTTGTCACATTATGCCCACGTGCATGCATGTGTGGTGCGTGTCGCACAACCAGGACGATCTACTCCTGAGACACAGGGCTCTCCAATGCTGCCTTCACCCTGGTGATGTACAGCGGATCCTGTGCTAGTGATGCCACACCACAGCCAATCTGACTTGCCGACACTAACAAGTATGCTTTCGTCACAAGCTGCTCCTCCCTACAATATGCAGCGCAATTATGTCTGAAGGACTGTGCCGTGCACCTCAGTTCATCTCATTAGGTGCTGCATTCAGGCAGCGGTGGTGTGTAAACAGGGTCAGACAATGTGGGTTGAAAATAGGGGAACCTGACTTGAACCCCTGATGACTGTGAGTGCATGCATCCAGGTTTCTGGAGTAGCTGCACAGTCATGCTCTTGCTGTGCATTAGCATCGCTGCCATAATTGCCCTTCACATTAGCAAAAGTGGAACCATCGCAAACCTTATTGAAATGGCGTGCCGTTATTTAAACAGCCCCCCAATTTGTTCTCTCGAGTGTATACACGGTTTGCAGAATATGCAAAGTATATCAAACATATGCAGAGGCACCGACTCTGACAGTCTTAATTGGAAATAAATGTCTGTGCTACAAAGATTAAATTAACCTCTTTTGACCAAAATTCAAAGAAGCTGCTGTAAAGCCTCTTTCCACAAGGTATTATGCTCCTCTGCAGCTTAGGCAACCTCACTGGAGTGTATTGACCCAGACAGGTGTCCCTTGTCTAGTATTCAAAGGACGTTCAGGCCTGAGACACAATGGTGGCTGATGGAGCAATCACTGTGTCTGGGCATGTGTGTGTGTGTGTGTGTGTGTGTGTGTGTGTGTGCTTCTGAGGTGAGACAAGTGGAGGCGGCCAGGTATTACTCTGTGTGTGGAGGTGAGAATACTGTCAGCGACAGTAGTGCTGGGGTCAAATGAGACGTTGGTCTGTGGGCTGCAGGTGTGACTTCCTCTGGGTTTTTTAAGGGTTTGAGGTGGGAACACACCTGATGTGAATGTAGCTGTGAAGCACACACTTACACTTTAACAACAGATACACATCATGAACACCTCCTTCTTCTCTTTCACCTCAGTGTGTCTGTTTGACTGTCAAGCCTCAGGCTATGTGACTCACCATTACACAGAAAGACATTGATGACCATTGACCACAGACACAAAAAATAAAAAAAACAGCAAAACAAACCTTTACCCACACACTTGTCATCCCCAATCACAACCCATGTGGCCCTCCCTTGTGTACATCATCCTGTGGTTCTGGCATCTATCTGCACCCTCTCCACCCTGAGAGTCTCTCCCAGCAACGTCAGCCTTCTTCTCTGTGGCCCTGACAGCAGCCAGATCAATACTGTGGAGTCCTCCATGATCACTCTCCTGCGCTCTGCTCCAGATTCTCAGCAGAATTGAGAGCAGCGCAGAATGGTAACGGTTTGGTCCCATGAGATGCGTGTGTGCACACTGCAAACACGCAGTCTAAAATCGTGACATAAGGATGGACACAAGGCTCAAGCCAGGGTTATGATCCCATACGATCAAGCACACATGCACAAATAACATTTAATCCAAGGGTAAACAACCTGAAATGGCTGTTTCAGTGGTGCTTGCACATGGAGTCATCCTATTGGAAAACCTTGTGGAAGTTATTGCAAACCAAGAGCGAACCGATCGAGTTGTGTAATAGCTGCTCTTCTGTATCTGAATTTGAAAACAGCATAAAAGATGTATGCAGTGTGGAAGGAAAATTGCCTTCCCATGTCTTTGATTGTCATGTGTGGGCAGAAGTTTCTATGTGTGAAGTGTGTGCTACATACAGGGAACACTTTTGATCTCATTTCATGTAATCCCTTAAAAGAACAGCTATAATAGTCGACAGATCTCAAATCTTTTGTTACAGAGGTGCATTTAATTATGCTGCCAAGCCGCTGTCTTCAAACAACATAATTGTTTGCCACTCGCACAACATTCTCACACAGAATGTTTTTATTCTATTGTGGATTTGTGGTTGTACAAAGACAGCATCTTTATTAAATAATTTAGCTTCTTAGACATATTATGTACTGTATGTTACTGAGGATTCTTTTTCTGTAGGACATAAATAAAACAAGAGCATGTAGGTTTATGTGGACTAAAACATTTGCCCTTTCGCACTCAATGTGCTTTTGCACATTTTTGCACTGTCTGCATCGCACTGTAATGTAGAAAATACTGGACAGGAGCTAGAACAGAGCATTTCAATGAGGGGGGAAACAGTGCTGCACTATGAACTGTACTAAAACTGATGTTTCTGTTTAATCATTACAGTGCGTACACCTATTCTGGTAGTAAGCCAACAGAAAAAAAATGACGAACCTGAAAATGAGCGTAATGTGTCTACTTTAAGCATTTCAGTACTTCAGAGCAATGTTAAGTAGTTACAGTAGTAGGGCCATTCTTCATAATGAACACTTTTCTTTTTGATTCAAGGTCAGCCTGAGGAACATATTTCAGTATTTTTTCTCAATCATAAAATTTAAATGCAGGAATTTTATTACACTGAGGTATTGCTTCATTCACTCTAGTAAACAGTGATGGGAGTAAATAGTTGCAAAACATTCTGGAAAAGAAAAATGGAATTAAATTACTTAATTACTTATCAAAATGTTGCGGAGTACGAAAGACTTATGTCGGAATATATTCCTTCCTGTCAAAGCGTACATGTACTACTTAAAAATCATTACGTTGCATGATTCTGCCATGCAGCATTGCCTTATTTAGTCATTTTTTCAGACAAGCTATTTTAACTTTATTACCCAGTTTCAAACATTTGTTAAAAAAGTAATCTAATTTAATAAGTTACATGACTTTGATGACGTAATTAAAAAAGCTACATTACTTTTACATTACTTTTTTCTGATTACATTTTGGACAGAGTAACCAGTAACGTGTTATGTCCATAACTAACCCTAACAACACTCAAGTATTACTACTGGATTTTAATACTTTTGCCACCACTGCATAAATAACATGAGACCATATAGATATGAAAGCAGATCATTTGTGTACCTTGGGTAAAAAGTGAATGAAATGTTACATGGCCATCGATATTCCCTTGCTGTTTTTGCTTCTTCAAGTCTCTGGGGAAAGACTCAATGTCAGCAAGCTCCTGATCAGCAGCCCTGAGTGGGTCTGTGCTGAGAGAGGTGAGACCAGAGGGGTGAGGAATGACGACCTGGAGGATTTGGCGCATTGCTGAAACACACATACAACCCTGTGGGAAGTCAGTCCCACGGGGCCTCACAATGACACACGTCAGTGCACTGTACTTATTTTCTTCAAGGCTATTTTCCTCTCTCTCTTCCTCACTTATCCAGTGCATACAGTATATGTACTGTACCAATATTCTGTATCTATATCTTATTGTGTGTATCCACTTCTCTCTTGTGTGCCACGTTGAATTTAGTCCCACACCCTTCCACATTTAATCAGCGTTTATGAAAAGATGGCAACAAAGATGCAGAGTATCTCCTCAACACTGTACCTGTGTAATTTCCCAGTAGCACTAATCTGCCTCCCTTTTCTTTTCACTTCCTCACTATTTTTCAGGCCATTTATTTGTAAACACAGTTATGAATATGATATGAGTAATGTCCCAATGTACTATAAGTCCCTGCATGCCTACTGGCTGTCTAGGCTGGGAGCAGCATGGCATCCTCTAATAATGGAGTGGCCTTTGCAGGGAAGAGGAGATATCCTCTAACGGCTCAATGGGAACACACACACACACACACACACACACAGCTTGTAGCTAGCGTAGCCACCAGGATCAATTCTGAATGCAGTGGAGTGAGTCGGCAGCACCGAATGGCATCACTTTAGGCTTCATGCAGACAAGGATGGCTAAGTAACTTTCTCTGCAAACAGGCAGAGCAGTAATTAATGCCTCTGTGTGCTGTTCTGACATTTGCCCAATCCATACTGTACAATCTCAGAACACGTATCATTTACATAGTGTACACATGTACAAACAATTACATAGAGATGTTTTTAGGATTCTTCTTCATCAGCAGTAACATGTATTATGGTGTTTTGACTGTGTAACTTTAAACCATGTTTGTACCTGTATATGTACTGAATCATGAGCGTCTGTGTTTCTCTCAGTTACTATGTGCCTGAACAATATTAACAAAAACCTAGTGTGACTCACAGGAAGTAAGCTTTCGGTATAAGGTTGCCATTGGCGACTAATTGAGTCGGCATTTTCCGTCAAGTCCCTCTCGCTATTTGCAATGACAGGAATCCGAACGTACAACAAGCTGAAAAAGCCACAGCTCACTTCCCCACCTGCAACCACTGAAACAAGCACCCTGGACATAGCAGCAACAGTGCCCCAACATGATTGTCATTGATTTAAAGATATACAAACCAGTCTACACAAAGTGTGGAAAGTTCTGGCTATTTAATACTAACAAAACAACATACAAATGTGCAGTATGAGAGCGTTTGGAGAGTATCCTTGTCAATTAAGTGTACTGTGACAGCTTTGAAGGCTCAGTGTATGAAAATGTGTCATCTGAAATAACCCATTCCAACTTCCAGCATATAAGACTGCACTGCACGTTTAAAAAGAACAAAAAACAATCGGCTCCATAACTTACCGTTACACCAAAAAAGTTGGTCTCATTCATGACATCCAGCACCAGTTTTCCCACTTCGCGGTCGTCCACGGTGAAGTTGTGGTAGGTGTTCTGCTGCTGTTTTCTCCGGAGCAGTTCCATCACGCGAGTAAAGGTTTTAGCAATGACCCAGATTCCGTCGTAGGCAAAGCCATGAAACTTGCTGGCCTCCACACCTTTCTGCTGAAGCTCTCTGCTGTACTCCCTCTCGTACTCCTTAGGGGTCTGAAGGAGAGGTGAAAGAGAGTTTGGGATTATTTCTAATTCACTTTTATTGGATGTTACTTTGTCCAAGCAGAAGGGATTATTTTCCACACAATTTGAGATACAAAGTGACTGGAAATGCTGTTTGGGGATCAATGCTTCTGTGCCGGGTAGCGCATTGTGGAAAAAGAACATGATTGATTTTGGTTGAGATGTCTGCTTTAAAAACATGCATCTAAGATGTCTCTTTGTGGAGAACGCCCTCTCATGTCTCCACAGATCTACAGGAAATGTTAAAATTACTGAAAAGTACATAAACTTCCAGTGATGACTAAGCACTGGTCTAAAAACAGAAGACCCGCACCAAAACCAAGACAAAATATTAAACCATTTTCTTATACTTCAGGTCAGGCTGCTATATCATTGTAAATGTATCAATAGCATTAGTCTGTCGGTATACACATAAACATTAAGGTTTGGTTGATCAGCTCATTTGTACTTTCAGTTCTTCTCATGACACACTGAATTACTCGTCTTCAACATTAAAGGTCTTCTGAAGTACAACAGCGGGTGTCACTCACTCTGCCAGAGATGCCCTTGATCTGGCGAGCGCTGAGCGGCTCGAAGTCCACACTGATGTATCCCTCCATGGCCGTGAGCAGCTTCTTGGTGGTGCAGTTGGTGGAGTTGGCCTGCTCCCACCAGTTGCCCTGGTACCAGCCGGGGATAATCCACTGGTATTTACTGCCGAACATGTTCAGGTTATATGCCTGGGAGGGATAGAGGAAGCGGAAGCTGAAGCAATGTAGTCACTGGGAGATGCAGTATGATTTATGGAGCTTAACTTATGTTTAATCATTCTGACTTAATGTGAGGAGAGTATATCTAAAGCTAAGATTGGCCTGAGAGTTTGGGTCTATTGCCAACTGAGTTTAAGAGTCCAGCGAGAAAGACTTAGAGGGGTCTTTTGGCAGGAATGGTGTTCAACATTTATAACTTTTACATTTTCATCAGTGTTTAATCACCTGGAACTTAGAGTCATTGTGTTTCCTTTAGTTAAGAATTAGCCTTTTATATCTACAGAGGGAGTGGGTCCTCTACAACTAAGTCCACCATGTTGTTGCATTAGTCCAAAATAAACAAACTAAACACTGGATCTAGAGAGGGCATTTTTCAATTTTCCTCATACTTTTACATTACCTGAGGACCGTCATAGATTCTCTGCCTTAGAAGGGACACAATGGTCCTTTAATACATTCTGTAATCATTAATTAAGCACTGAGGGCAAAATAACTTGAGCCCAAACCATCTAAGTTCAAATCATGTGACCCCAAAGAATTAACTGATAAATTGGGTTCACATAATTCCATTTGTTCTTGCATTACACATTTACAATTTACTGTTATGTGTTCACAGCACGATCACATCATGTCCAAATCATTATTCAAAATGCAGCTTTACCAAATGTACATAAAACAAAAGGTTTTGTTGGTATAGCTTTGCACGACACAGAACATTGCTCAAGCTGAGTGTAGACTTACACAGCAGAAGACTTTGGAGGCCAAATTCTCGTCGAACTGGCCAATGATGATTCTCACATCGTTGTCCTGTAAACAGAAAGAATAAGACGCTATGACCCAACTGGCAAATATATATATATCATATCATCAAGATTATATTGCATTGCTGTCACCTTACAGCAAGGTGGGCATTACAGTCTCTTACGTGACTGTCTGGATTTAAAGTAACAGTGCGATACCCAGCAGTGGCCCTGTAGAAATAAATATACACCTTCACTAGCTAGGATGAGTTTCAAACTTTAGTAACAAATCAACAAAGAAACAGTCATGTTGCCGGTACTGTATTTTTATCATAAAGTCTCTCAGTAGCTACAAAGTGTGTGTGAGCTGAGTGGTGAACCAGTGGCTGAGAGGCTAGGGCAATATTAAGTCGCACTGTGTCAATCCATAACAACAGAGACATTAGTGTCAGTGGGCAGAATTGCCTGCCTTGCCAGCCATGCTGGAGAGCACAGATTTACATGGGGATTCAGAGCACATGGCCTGGTGATTGACTTGGTAAATAATTCAGATCGCCCGGTTGGAAGTGCAGCATGTTTCATGGTGGAAAAAAAAGATCAGGCTCTGGGGCCAACAGTCTGTCATTTAGTGTCACAAGCATATGTATAGTACAAGCACATATGCACAAAGGCAGATGTGTGCATACAGTATGTGTGTATCAAGGCAGACACACATTACTGTACAAAAATTCCACTAAATCTAATGCAGTAACACTGACACGGGTTTGATGAATCTACATCATGTCAGCAAGGCTAGAGGTGATGTGTGATACAGAGAGAGAAGTCTAATTCAAACCACAGATTTAAATAAAGGTTGAATGAGTGAATGATAGTGCAGACAGCCTGACATACTACCAAATACAGGAGGTCAGTTTTCACAGCGCAATGAAGAAAATGTAAAGACTGATGTTTCTGAACACTCAATTTAATGGAAGACCGACTTTACTAATTTGTGATTTGTCACCAACAGTTGCCTTGTAACAGGATGCTCATTCTTCACAAACATACTTAACAGTGAGTGTTTTCTACTGTAATGTCATGTACTTTAAGTGCTACATGCAGTTCTCAAGTGTAAGGTTCCCTCTTGTATCGATTAGGCGAAAATGCTATACATTTCAAACAACCAAGCAGTAAAACCTTTTAGTTTCATTGCTGACTACATGCAGGGGGTTTTTGGAAAATCAATTACAAAACAGAAAAACCTGAAAACATGTTTTACAGTCGATACAGGTTGAGTTGTAATGAAAAATTTAAACAAAGGCAGCCTTCAATGGAGTACTGAACCCACCAGCTGTAACCTCAGTGAATCTATGCTGTCTTGCCTTTCTTCTGGATAATAACAAACCATTATGATTACAGTTCATGAAGTGATCTTTCCTCAGACAGTCCCTATCGTATGTCATGCATCCAGCACACAGTCCTTACCCCATGGATGCTCATTTGAATAATAGTTTTCTCATACGAGCCAGGCCCACTTACATTATGTTATAGGTAAAAGTTAAGCACAGCTGCTCTATTGTTGGCTGCACAGTCCAGGACAAATCCATACACTGAAGACAATAGAGCTGAGTGAAACTAATGTATTTTTGATGGAAGCGTCAACATGGTCAACTGGGAAACTCTTTGGTGGGCTAACCGTTTTCCTTTAGAGGGCGAGTACAAAGCCAAGTGCCAAACATGTGAAGTGCTCTGTTGTTGACTGCCAGAATTAACACAAAAGTTCCCCTACTCCCATCTGAGGATGTCAAGTGGAATTACTTTATTTTGGATGGAAATGTGATTGAAAGTTCCCCACAATGACTGAAAAACTATTGAACTGTGTGTATATCATTCCCTCACTGCTCTGGTAACTTCACAAGCTGTGTGTGTGTGGAAACTATTGAACTGTGTATATCATTCCCTCACTGCTCTGGTAACTTCACAAGCTGTGTGTGGTATTTCCTTCAAACTGCATTATCAACGAGGGCCAGTAGATCGATTAACAGCTATCCATGTACCGACTTCAAACTTGGATGTTCTAGGTTTTGCTTTGATTCATGTTATTTTACTGTTTATTTTGTAGGGTATTCTGTTGAATTAGGCGTTAGCATGTTGCTTGGCTAATGCTACTTCTAGTCTGTGGCAACATGGACTACTTTAGTTGGCCTCATTTAAAGCTTACTAAATAATAAGTAGCAGGTTTGATGCTGGTAAACTTTTTTTTTCGTGGCCAGGCCAGTGTCAGCTGACCAATCAGAGCAGACTGGCTATTTGGCAGCGGGGCCTTAACAGACAGACAGGGAAAGCTGCTAAAGCGGGACGTTTCAGAGACAGGGAGAATGGAGGTGGTGCAACGCTGGATAGTATGAGAGAATTTATGTGTTTTTCAAACATTACAGCATGTAAACCTATTGTAGTAGTAATCCAAAATAAAAGTATGAACCTGAAATTGAACATAATATGCCTCCTCACAATAGATAGACAAATAGACAAATAGACAGACAGACAGACAGACAGACAGACAGACAGATAGATAGATAGATAGATAGATAGATAGATAGATAGATAGATAGATAGCATATGGGACATACACACATGCACACTGACACACTAAAGAGGATGAGAGCTTTCAGAAAGCTGAGCAGCTCAATCAAAAGGCTTCTCTGGCTGTTTCCCCACATTGCCAGAGAGCATGCTGGGACATTTAAGGGGCTCTTTTCTATAAAGCCCTCAGTGTCATTCCACTACTGGGGCTCCATCACATTGTGCATATACAAAAAGGGCAGGTCGCAACTTTTCTGGGGTACATTCTTGGTTAGTGTGTGTGCATGAGGGTGTTAAGTGCCAGTGGCTACTTAACACTGTTCTCCCCGGGAGAAATGGCTCTGAACCAAAATGGCCAGCGACCACAGCCTCAGTATGAATTCTGGCCTGCCTGGCAACAACACGGAAAGACTGTGTGGTTGTGGGCTATGAGTGAGCGCACTGTGTTTGTGGATTACAGAGAGACTGGGGCACTACAGGACCCCAAATTACCCTCATTGCTAGATCTTTTATATAACTATAACAGTAATTGTTCTCAAAAGGGTAGTGTTAAGGCCAGCCTTGACTGCTTTATCCATGACAGGGCTGTTTGTAACTTTATGATGGTGATTTATACCTGATAATGGTTTGAGTAATATTGTACCTCATAAGCCCAATCAGGCACTGTTAAGGCTTATTAGGCACACACACTTACACACAAACACAGGACTAATGATGGTCTTTTTATGAGGTTGCGGGAGATGTGATTTGTAGACTGGGCAATGTGTTGCTTCTACCCACTAAACCATCCCCCCGTCTGTTTGTGATGATTACTGTGCAGCGACTGTGTTGTGTGCACCTCTTCACATCTGCACACAGCAGGATAGATTTGTGTGTGATCACTAATTGATCCTAGGTGAGCATTGAATGTTATAACCACACTGTTATGACCACCGATCTGGCATTATTATTTGAACTGGAACTAACAGGCTGCTGCCTAAAAGCCTCTGAAATAATGTCTGCATGTGGCACATCATCTGAGTGTTCCTGATCTTGTAACTAAATTAAATTTAGTGGGAAAATACTTGTTGCTGTGTAAACTCTTTGAGTCTCAGACCTAGAATTCGATGTGGATTGGTCCTTGAAGTTGGCGTGAGGAGGGCTGTGTGCTCTGTGGTGCTTTATCAGTTTGAAAAGGGAGCAAAATGCTATTATCAATAACAGACCACATGAAATGAACAAACCTATAATGATAATATCATTGCAAAATACTTCTTTGAGCTTATCCTCTGTATCTATAAGCCCACAAGCCATGTGGCATCAAAACCATCCATGAAAATTTTCAGTTTTGATTACAACTAGGAATATATTCTCATGTTTTATGTTCTAATCATGGCCAACAGGGCTGCAACTAATGATTATTTTCATTATCAATTTTTTCTTCAGATTATTTTCACAATTAAGTGATCAATAGTTTAGTCTTTAAAATGTAAACAGAAAAGAAAAGCTCATCACAATTTCCCAGAGTCCAAAGTGACATCTTCAAATTGCTTCATTTGTTCAACCAGCTGTCCAAAAGTCGTAAACTCTTCATTTACTGCTATAACTGACGAAGAAAAGCAGCAAATCCTTACATTTAAGGAGCCGGAATCAGCAAATGTTCTAAGTCTTATTATCAATTATCAAAATAGTTGCTAATGAATTTTATTTTGATTGACTAATCCATTCATGGACTAATGATTGCAGCTATATAATATACAGTACCAGCTGGCAGTGGATATGTGTACTCCATTTATACTTGCCATGAATTGAACAACCGGTGCGTTAATGTGTAGCAGAATGTGTAGCATCTTAGCAGAAATTTTTTTTTTTCAATTAAAGGTTACCTTGAGAATTCAACAGATTCTTACCGCCAGCTCATCAGTATCAGCTCTTAGAAGTTATACCAACACTGGTATATAGAAATAGCTGCTTTTAAATAAAGTAATGACTACAGGGGAAGTTAGTTTCAAATCAAGCATACAGTACTGGAGAATAAAATTGAAAGTAATCCGTGTGTGTATGGCCCCTTGCAGCATCAGTGAGCCAAAAATATTTTTTAAAAAGAAATTGGACCATCCTCTTCTGCATCAAATCTGAGGGGCAAGAAGTTTGAATGCATGATAAATAATTAAATCATCATAAATAATACAGGGTTTTGGACTTAATTTAGATTTCAGGACATTTTTTCTCATGTGGCCCTCCAATGAGTGCAAGCTCCCTAAATTGGCCCGAAAATCCTCAGAAGCCTTGGTCTATAAAATGTCTGTCTGCATTTTTCATTTCATGGTCAAATTAAAGAAGAATAGCTTGATTGTTGCTAAGATTAGAAGGTATGTGTGGGCGCATGTTCGTGCATGTGTGGGTGGGTGTCTCGGTCTGCCTTTGTTTTCTGATGTTGTTTTGTCAGCCTGTCCAGCAAGTTGGGACAGAGAACAAGAGATAAAGATGAAAAAAAAAAAAAAAAGCAGAGAGCGACAGAGAAATGTAGAAGGCTGCTCCGACGCCTTGCAGCAGAGATGCCTGTCTGCTTTGTGAATATTCCAGCTGGATCACAGATGTGAGCGCTCTATTTGTGGATCGCGCGGTGACGCCACGGCCCCCTCCCGCCCCTGCCCCACACACGTCGTTGCACGTACACAAGCGCACACAACACTGTACCAAAAAAAGAACCAGCTTTCACAACGAAAAAATCTGTGTCACCCTCTACCTCATCATATTACGTCGCTGTCGGGGAGACAGTGAGCGGCTGTTTGCGAGACGAGCGGGGAAACAGACCATTAGGGTGTCAGAGGACCCCCGCCCACCCCGTCCAAAACGCTCTGGAAAAGCTTACTAGGCGATGCTGTGATTTGCATATTTAGAGTTGATCAAGGAAGGATGGTGTCAGCTTAAAATGTCAGCCCTCAACATGCAGAGTTACACGTATATTTTGGGAGAGACAGTTTATCTCCCTGTTCTTCCTCTATCCCTCTGTCTCCACATCTCCCCCCGTTGCATTTCTTTCAACTTGCTCCATCTTGCATACGTCATATCTCCCACTACTCTTTCTTTTCTTTCTCCTACTCCACCCACTCTCTTCACGTCCAACATCTATTCTGTCACTGTGCCATGTATGTAGCTTCCTGTCTAAAAATACAGTCATGGTCCTTTTTCTCCAGTAAAGCTCACCAGCCATTTGGTCAGATGTTTGATCTCCATGACAACGTTTCTACTTTAAACTGTATGTGGCACTGCGACACTTGCAACACATATACAACTGGTAAATGAGGCCAAATGCATCTCTGATTGCCTCTGGAGATAGTTTGGCTAATCTAGCTGTCACACTTGGCTGCATTAACATTTGAATTTCATGCATTTTTGTTTCATCATGCATGTCAACACCAGGAGTAAGTGGTGTAAAGACGTACAGGCCTAACATCTCAATATTGGCCTGATAATGGCCTCATTTTGTTCTGTCTCATTTCATTTCAGAGGAGAGAAAAGGAGAGGAAAGAAAATAAGAAAACCTGTACGCATGTCTGTGTAAGTGTGTGTGTACTGTATATCCTTAAAAGGCCCATCAAACATCCATTAGTCAGAGCAGGTTATTAGAGGTCGCTGTACAGACCCCCCAGCCATTACTGCATCCTCCTTATAACTCCACAAGTCTTATTCACTCCGGATGACATCAGCTCATACAAAATTACAGTATTAAAGAAATCAGAACTAAATGTTGTGACTCTAAAATCAATGGAACCCAATTCATTTGGTGTATCTGAGAATATACTTAATAAAACTGACCTTGAACCAATGCAATTTTTTTGTTTAGTAAGACAGATTTGTCGAGCACTCACTTACCTTGAGCTTCTTGACGTTGACACAGGGGTCGTTGGAAAAACTTTCCGTGTCTGCGATCTGAATGTCCGCTTTTTCCAGCTCATTAGTTAGATCATTCCTCACCTTGGAGAGGAAGAGAGCGAGACAAAGACAGAGAAAGCACATGAACACGGGCGATAATTTCCTGTGTGAGATGTTCAATGGTCTTGCTCTTTTATTTATGCTCTAACCCATTCTTAGCTCTGTGCAGGACTGTGGCCACACAAAGACACAAAGCCGTATGCTGAATCCAAAATGACCACCCTCTGGACTTGCAGACTGAGCCATCTCAGACTTCAGTTGTACCGTGACGTGTTCACTGTCATCACGTCAAGTCTGCAAGGGCTTGACAGTGCAAAGCATATACTGGCCGCTGACTGGTAGGTCAAAAGACTACAATATTAAAATGCATTTTGACTACTTCTATCCCCTATACTTCTACAGTCATGTATTTTCTGGCCTCAAGTATTCTTTCAATGAAGTCAGTGTTTTACAAATGTATAAGTTTGTTGTTTTTTCATTGGTAATAGTGAAACAATTTCAAAGTTACATCTTTATTGCAATCAATTGTGGGTAATTAAATCAGTGAAATCCAGTGAGGTCTGCACCCCAAGCAGACTCTATGTGGAAGCCTGTAGAAAGTCTACTTAATAACTCTTGTGGACTAGATGTATTATGGGTTTGGGAAGCCCTTAGTACTGGCAGACTACATGGGTATCTTCCAAGGAAGTCAGCAAACGCAGTGAAGCCAGGACATCTGGATGCAGCCTTAGCTTCACTCTTCTTTCAATCTGCTCTAACTGAGCCTTACTCAGATTTGGCTACATAAGTCGGTCACTTACGGTAAAAGTTACAGCTACTGGCACTGGTCATAGACACTGGCAACTCTTTTTGGTTGGACGGCCATGGCAGATAAGATGAGGATCTGAGGGGGTATGAACCTCTATGCGTGAGCCCTTCCCAAAAAACACCTTGGTTGTATGTTAACAAGAACTGGCCTGCAACCCTGTGTCAGAGATGACATAGTGGCCGTCCTACACCTCGCACAAGCAAGCAGCAGGAGTGACAAAGACTGAGGTGCACAAGGAATTGGTAGTCCTCAATAGGTAGAAAAAGGGGGTCAGATGCAGAGAGATCTTTCATCCACTCAAAAAATAAAAAATAAAAAAGAATGCCTATCAGACCTATAAAAAGAATGGAAGCTTGGATTAGCCATCAACACAAACAGCACATCCAAACAAATATCCTATTCACCAGATGTAAAAACACCATTATATGCACATAAATCCCCTCTGTCAAGTTGAAGTCAAAGCAAATAGCGATTGAGGGAATATATACCGTATAGTATATGCTACTTGCTCAATTGAACAAGTTTGGTTTGGGTTGGTTATTTATTGTTATAAAGAGGAAGTTTTTCATGATTAACGGCTTTGCGCTGCTTGCGTTTGAGTTGGGCTGGTGTATGGTCTTTTCGAGTCTTACAGTCACACGCACACTAACGCACTGATGGAACAGCCATCAAGTGCAATTTGGGGTTCAGTATCTTGCCCAAAGACACTTTGACATGACAGACCGCAGGGACTGGGGATCAAACCGCCAACCCTCGGATTGGTGGATGACCGCATTTCTCCTGAGTCACAGCCACCACAGATGGTACCACCTGTAGCGGGATACTCTGGATTCACTCTATACAGTGGAAGGAAGAAGAGACACCTCATTCATCTTTATATACAATCAGTGGTTTAGATTATACACTTCTTAATGTTGTTTTAATTGGCTTTGCTTCATACATACAGTTCTGTCAACACTTTCAGCTATCAGATCTTAGATTTGTATACAACGTCCATACGGTGTGTATTCAGCAGTAAAGACATACATTTTGATGCAGGCTGTCTAATGTTCTGAACTGGTGTCTGCATGTTGGTGCCTGAACCTGTGAATGGAACAACAGAACTCCAAGCGCTTTAATGTTTCAGCATGACAGAGACATGTTCAATACTGAAGACATCAAACCATCGTCTTTATCATTAAACTCACTGTTCAATGTGGAGTTGTAACATTCACAATATCCGCATGCATTTGTCACATTGACGCGCATTTGTTTTGTTTTTCTCAGATTGACAGAATGAAAGCTCCAAAACACACTTGAAAGGATCTCGGCAGCTTATCCAAGGCTTGATGAGTAGCGGACATATGTGCACTACTGTAAATACATCTGCAGGAGCTGTGCGTCTGCTTTGATATATTGATTCAGTGGAATGGTGGGTAATGGGATCAGAGAGGGAGGAGAATGGAGCAGGTACCCCACCGTGATAGTGAGCTCGAGGTGGTTTATCAAACTCCCTCTCTCTCACCTCTCAAAAACACATTCTACGAATCATCTGTCTGGCTCCCCTTCTTAAAGATACAACTTTGGAATAAAGTTATTTTTTTCCACAGCGCTGGAACTTGTCAGAGAAGGAAAAGCACAAGTGTAACTTATAGCATTTATGATGGCTCTGTTCCATTTAGGTGTTCCGGTGAGGCATGCCGGTAAGCCAGCGCACACAATACATGGGCCCACTGTAACACACTGTGTTTACCAAGTCAAAATGTCTGCTGTGAGGAAGCTCCACAGTCGTCACACTTGAGGTTTACTGTGGACATCGCCCTCCTTTCTCTCTCTTTGGCCAACTTCTTTCCTGATGTCCTCGGGCCATGCCCCGCAGCCATTGGCCCCCTCCACATCCACCCAAGAGCTTGGCATTAGAGACCATGTTGACACATCAGAGAGTTTGTGCGCTCAAACGGGCACAGTTGGCAGAAACGACATGTGACAGCTAACAGATGAAGGCCCCGTGTGTTCGCCCTATATGTGCATGTAGATGTGTGCCATAGTTTATATTACATTTATCTGTCTTATATCACTTCAAAGACACATCGGCTACTCCCTTGGCAAGAATGCAACTCATATTAATATTCGTACTATATTTATATAAATAGAAGCAGTCCCCTGAGTGATGCCTAAAATCTACATTAAGCTTGAATGGTGTTTGTAGTTTCCTTGTTAAAAGAGAATGGAAGGTTGGGTCGGCCTGAATTTCTGTCCCGAATATGATTTTTGAAGCGCCAGACAAACTTCAGTGTTTAGCAGTATACTTTGCTAATATTGGAATTTTGAGTCTAATGGGAGTTAAAGACAGGAGGGGAGACATTAGCCACTGTCTTCGCCTCCAAAGTCTCAAAAGTCAACTTGTTGAGCAGTTGTGAGTGTGTATGGATGTGCTCACGGGACTGCATTGTGCACAAGAAGCAATGAATCCTCGCTGGTGTTTAAAACGCCATAGAAGAGCTCCATTTCTAGTCTTTCCAATATTTTGACTCTTTTTTGGTGCAACCGATGAAACGTCCCCTTCCTTGAATACTGATTTGGACGTCAATTAGCATGGCAGTGATAGAAGCTTCAGAGCGCTTGGATCACCTCTATTTGGATTTACATTATTTCTAATGACAAGCTGTTATAAAAAAAAACAATTTCAATTTCAAACTCTTCCTGCAGCATATGCCCCCAGAAGAGCTTCAGAGAGAGGTGGAAGGCAACATCCAGTATTCAACCATATTTGGACAAACATAAAAGTGTGGAAGTTACTGAAATGGACAGCAGAGACAAGGATTAAACTGAACAAGTGGATTTGAAATATTTCATGGACATTTTACTGCTGTTCTGTTGCTATTAACTGTGGATTCAGTCTTGCCAAAGCCTTGTTCTCTGTCAAAAAACTATGAGCTTCCATCCCCTTATATCCTCTAAGTGTTTCATACTTAATAGATTGATTTCAGGTAGAATATATTGAGCATAGTTACAGTAGTTGGCATCCATAAGGGTACGGATCCATGAGTGTTACCACTACAAATATTACCACCACCATTATTATGACTATTGCTCCTGTAGGTAAAATGTGTCATTACAGCTATATCATTTAATCAGCCCTAAGATCAGTGCCATCTGAAAATCAATGAATCTAAATAACCTCAACTTTACTTCCCTCCTGTCTCTAAACGTCTGCTGTCATAATCGGCTCCCGCCCAGGTTCCCCCTGGAGGGAGCTCTAAATCACTCTGTACATCACTCACTTCTGTACAAACATTCCCTCCAATGTACTGCCCACTGAGCTGAAACAACAGGGAGGCCAGCGTGGATCGATACAACCAGATTTTGCTCTTGAGGAACAATTGGCGTGGTGCTCTGAACAAGGTACAATGTCCTGTTGCGTTGAGCGCTTATCTGAAAGGCTGGGCAGCTGCAACGCTAAAGAGGAAACTGGGTTTGACAGCTACACGTTAGCTCTGTATTCGAAGAGTGACAACACAGGTGGATGGAATAGGAAACCTACAATCATGAGACAAGACACGCAGATGATATGGAGACACACAAACATACATGACAACATAAAGATGTACACACAAAGCCACTCAGGTATAAGGGAATATAAAGCCCTTGTCACAAGAGGATGTTTGTTGGTCTTGTTTTGCATTTCTCCACTGAGATGGAAAAGGACAAAGGCATCTGTGTTTATGTGGACTGAGTGTATTAGATAGAATGATGGAGACAGAGGGGAGGGGGGGGCAGATGGACTGGGGGACAGTAAAAGGGGAAAGTGAGCAGCTTTTCCTGTGTAACAAAAACATCCTGCATTGTCTGGGGCAGCCTGGGAATCCCCAGCAGCAAATACAGAAGAGAAATAATCCTACTGCACTTCTGGGCATGCACGCACGCATGCACACACGCATGCACGCACGCATGCACACACGCATGCACGCACGCATGCACACACGCATGCACACAAAAATATGTAAGTACACACATGCATATGATGGACAAAATGTTAGATGCACTCAGTTAAATGTCTGCAATGCATCATTGTTTAGAAAGGACATTAACACAATTGGTTTCTACTTAAGCGTAGAGTGTGTTCATCTATCAACCAACAAACTAAATGAAGATGAATACAGAAGCTCAGGAAGTTGAGGGAAACCCTGCGACTCTTCGAGGTTTGTATGACAGAATGAAGCATCTTCCCACACCTACACTGCATGTGGATGTTGTCCTTCATTCCACCGACTGTGGCAAGGGGCTCACACTTGCTCCACTAAGGCAGAGTTGCATGTAGAATACAGAAAAATTAGTCTTTCATCAGAGCTTTTTAATGTGCATTGGCAGTGTGCTTCTGTCATCATTACAAAAATCCATCAATCATTCAATAATTCCTCCTCACCATTTTGTAGGGCTGCAACTGATAATTATTTTCACTATGGATTCTAAAGTAATTATTCGATCCATAAAATGTCCTAAAATACTGAAAAAATGTGTGTAACAATTAATTGTAGGCGGTATCTTCAAATAACATCGTGTGTTTGACCAGCAATCCAAAAATATAATTGGTTTACTGTTTCACATGAGACAAAAACATCCATTTTTAGTTTTTGTTTGGTGTAATGTTTTTGAATGGGAAGTGCTTTCAGTTTTGTGAGATGCAGTGTTTTATTCTTCGTAACCCTGTCAGAATTGGAACATTTGATGCCGTAATTCTTTAAAGGATATGCCGTCCCAGGGACTGCTGAGGAAATTTTGCTATCTAGCTAACACTGGGACAGTCAATTACTGTCCATTCTTTCTGTTGAATAAACGACAAAATGAAATAAAGCAACTGGCTTCAAAACCAATCCACAAACAGACACGCTTGCCCCAAAAAATAAAAATCCCACCCTTCAGGCAGCAGAGAGGAGTTAAGTGACTGCCCTGATGCAGAGTATGTGAGCAGCTTTTTGATTCAGATGGTACCAGACACTATGAGACAGACTGCGGTGGTCTAACCTCAAATCATTAACACATCATTTCCAGACACGTTCACCCTTTGCAGTGACAGGTGCGACTGCATGTGTGTGTCTTTATTAGTGTGACATGTACTAGAGTGTTAGCAGGTGCTTTTTATCTTTCCATCTGTCTGCTGGAGCTTTGCGCATGTGTGCCCGCACTTTTAAAATCTATGTGTGTGTGTGTGTGTGTGTCTACCAGAGGATCTACACCAGAGGGCCAAAACAGAGGAAGTGACATGCACAGTTTCATTCAATTTGGCCTTTTTACAAATGTGGAAATGGGATGGTTCTCTGCGCACATCTGTCTCTCATGCCGAGTGCTTCATCGCCATACAAATCGCCATGCAAATCCTAGAGTTCAGACTATAATGCCAGTCATGTGCTTATACAAACTAGCGTGACAAATGGTGTGATGACAAGCTCTCGAATGGCTTCCTCTCATGGCCTTACATGCCCAGTACAATGGCATGAATGAGTCATTCAGGAGAGGAATTTATACAATATTACATGGTTATTTGTAACGAACAGCCGCTGATGGCTGAAGACAAAACTGTGAAATACACAAACAAGGACAACAGACTAGCAAATTTTAGATTGTGAGCGAAGACTTCTGTGAAAGGGAAGAAAGACGGAGAGGATCTGAGAGAGCGGATACTGAGAGAGTAACTTCAGCTAAATATATCAGTGGTCATAGTGTAATTAAACACTTGAGCTCAGAGGGTTCCAGGCAGAGGACAGAGTCCTAATCCTGCTCTCAGTCAGGTTTGTCATCCGACTCACTGATGATGGCTGCACTGTTCCTGGGTGATCCCTGTTTGTCTGGCAATCTCAATAATGTTGATTACTCTGTGTGTGTGTGCGTGTGTGTGTCTGTAAACAGACACCTTTACAGGAGCTAACACTAGCCTTTACTCATTCTCATCTCTCACTACAACAACAACAACCCCCCCACCCCCCCACCCCCCCACCACCCCCACAATTAATGGAGCATTAGTGTCCATCCACAGACAAGGGTGCATGTGTGTCCCTGTGTTATTTGTGCATGTGCGTGCGCCTTAAAATAGAAATGGTGAGCTGGCTTTAGCTTTTAAGTTACAGTGACACCATATTGTATGCATGTGAAGTGTGGTGTGCATTCCACAGACTGAATCCTTAACTAGCGTTACATAACATTAACCTTGCCAGCAGTTTCCCTGGGAAACAGCGCCGTGGATCAGTGGGGATGAGAGAGAGAGTGGTAGATTTGGGAATGACAATGACGACATCAATATCAATAGGATGCTCTTTATGCAGATGCCAGTGTGTACACACATGCATGCTGTATATAGACTGCAGTACAATACCGACTAGGGGGGTTACTAAATTCAAATCCAATACTAGACGGGGTACAAATATTATTGTACATAATCATTTATTTTCCTTATGTGTTGAGTGTTATTTTTTTTAAAGCCTCCAAAGAAAATATAATAATCATCCATTGAAAGTGACTAAAGTGACTAAGTTTTTGTAAAAACCCAATCAAACACTGAACACATTCTTCGATGCATTCAATAACTTTGAGGCCGGTACAGTGCACTTATGTAGCAGTAGTACAAAAAGTTGTTTTTTTTACTAAGGATTGCTCTTTCAATGCCCTATGGTAATGCAGTTACAATTGCAGAGCACTTTATTGTTATAAATATAATATTTGGGAGAATTCTGGGCCTTTATTTGATAGTGGCAGGTGCAGAGGCAGAGAGAAAACAGGGAGAGAGAGAGGTATGACATGCAACATTGTCATTGGCCGTAAACATTATACTGTAGCTGTACTTTTAGAAACCAAATTCTAAAAAATTTAGAAGCCAAGTAAAACATTGTTAGAGAGAATGTGACAATATGGCACAGTCGCTCAGAGGCAAGCACAATGCCTTCAATAGAATCAGTTTTGTTGAATAGCAAGTTTTGGTCATCCACCCTGGAGCAATAGTCTACCTGACGAAGGTTTGATGACCGAAACATGCTATCCAATAAAGTTGATGTTAAATGAAGACAAGCTGTAACTTAGTTTTTATTACTACAGACAATTTAATTTAATCTTTTCAATTAAAAAAAGTGTAGTTGGAGGGTGCCCTGGTAGCTCATCTGGTTGAGTGTCTTCTCCATGTGCTAAAGTTGAGGCTGGAGGTTTGATTCCACTCTATGACCTTTACTAAAGTGAGTCCAAGTAATGTCATAAAAAAGTTTTTTGAAGATCTTAAGAAGCTGTCCCTTGGGCATCTGTAACTGAAGTTTTTAGATGTCTAAAAAGAGATTAAGACTTTCATTTTAAAGTCTGGAAGGGTGTCACTTGGACAGTGAAGGTTAAAAAGACATCTTCACAAAAGCTTTCAGAGACGTTGAACTCACCGACTCAGCCACTATGGCTTGTTCAGATGTGGTTTATTCAACTTCTTTCTAAGTTGAAATGATGGTGCTGTAAAAACATTTTCATGATGTTCTGGGCACAACACCAAAGTGGCGATATCGGACACACTGTTCTTGAACCAGCAACTTTTATGACTATGCAGCTATGTGGCATGGTCTGATACCATTTTTCCCACCAAGGCGCTCCAACAGACACCTTTGGACCACTATCATACAGGGTATGATTTTCACAGCAATGGCCATGTCTGTTTTGATGGTGTATAAAAGGATAAAGTGGGAGGATGTTGGCTATTTACAAAAAACTTTTATTATTTGATACCAGGAAAACATGGTATGATCCAACAATCGTCAGTTATTGAAATTGTGGAATAATCAAGTAAGCTCTGTGTGTGTGACACATAAATAATATGAAGGATACACATAGTGTAGACAGTACACTGTCCAACCTTTAAGGACAATGAGTTTCTTTGTCAATCTGGGGTATTTCCCATAAATCTGTCTATCGGGGCTCGATGTTTTGCGCTAACTATGCATTCGCCACCCTCAGATGTGGAATGGTTACAGTGCCATCAGTATAAAAGGTAACAAATAGACTCATAATGCATTCCATTGTCTTGCTACATGCTAACGCGATTTCCTGATGCACCAGTAACCATCGCTCTCTGAACTTGACAGAGGATTGTACAAATCATGGCGTACGGAAGCGCTGGTTGCATATTTGTAAATCAGGATTAGAGGCCAATCTCATGGCAGGTTGATTGAATCGGGCCGCCCGTCTTCCTCCCGTCCTAAGCCCCTTGGCGCTTTCAGGAGGGGAGAGATAAAGGGATTTGGGCTCTCTGAGATTTGCAGTGAGACTTCTTATACCCCCCCCCCCCCCCCAGCACACACAGACACTCACACACACACAGACACCTCCACCTCATACCCCCAGCTGCTGAGCAGATTGTTTCCAACCAGGGCCCCAAGGCAAGAGCCCACAATATACTATACTTCTCGAATTCATGTTTTCAATACCTCTGGCATGGTGTTTTCTAACTGAATGTTCCTGCATGCCTGATTTGATAACATGCACTTGCTTTGAGTTAAAGTTATCATCCAAAGGTCAGACCACCCCGCCAACAGGAATCAGTCGAATTCATTGGTCTGTAAAATGATTTTAACTTGGGAGTTTTCAGTAAGCTGGATGAATTGGCTTAAAAAAAATTATTATATATAAAAAAACTGCGCGACAGTCAGCGTGATAGAGGAGACCGAAACTTCTGCCCCCCTGCTAACGAGTCCCCGTGCTTCAAAATGTATTTCAGTGCCAAAACTCAATGTAGATAAAATTCTTCATCTACCTACAAATGACTTCCCCCAAAACTGGCCACATACAGTAGGCTGAATGGTGATCTCTGCAGAGGGTACATGGGTACATTCAAATTACATTCCATTGGTAAATAAATAATCTAGAAAAATGTGATATGTAACATTATCATGTGTATTATTGTACTCGCAACATCTGCTCGCATCTCTTTCTCTGGGACAGAGGTGGATGGAGAAACGTTTTCTTCTTTATTTCAAGCCAGCCAGTTGCTTTCAGTCAATACTAGAGACATGGGATATGGTCTTAATAATAGGATTAAGCTACGGATTTAGTTCAAAAGATGTCAGTCTTCACATTTCTATGACTTCTGATGAGTTTTACGTGGGTAGAAAAATATGAATTCAGTCTACTATTAGAGAGTAGGTTGAAATGAATTGATTGCCACCCACTGAAATATGTTGGAATCACCTAAATGATAATTGGAAAAAACAATCCTCAACATTGTTCGGTGCTGCTACCAGATAACCCTAACCCCCAGCCCCTGTATCTGGATAAGACAAGACATGTGAGACAATGGAGAATACATTCAGTGTTTTATAATGGTGAGATGTTAACCTTCACCTTCAGAGCATGAGAGAGTTTCTCCCATAAAGCTCAGAGGCACGGCTGGAATGAATAAAACCATGCTGACGTTAAAACAAGAATACCAGTACGCTCCGGCACACAGTTGGAATTGAGAGTCCACTGGACATGGTTTGTTGCTGTTAAATATTTACATGTCCACTAGCTTTACATTTTTTGCAGGGCCTTCTGACGGAGAACCATCCCTCTGCCTCAACAGCGGGTCTCATTTCCTGTATGTGCTCTCTCTAACATCTCAGGTTTCTTTTGCAAAACTTGTAACATCTGGTCTATTTAAAGAAGAAATATAAAGGAACACTGACCTCTGAGAACCTCTGGACATCCTGTGTGAGGGTCCCCACACGGCTCCAGTTGTAGTAGGTGAGAAACTTCACCACTGCGGGGTTCACAGCGTTGTCCGATGGAACGGTGCGGAAGAAGTTGGGGTACTTTTTCTTGTCTGCCAGAACTGGGGTTGTTGCTGCGAATGACAGCTGGAAGGAGACAGAAGACAGAACAAAACAGTTAGCCCGACGGTTAGACACAACATTCATGAAATGTCAAATATTGTGTCACTTAACCTAATGCACCAAATGGGATATAACTGGTCTGCCCTTGCTTTTGACTCTTGTTATTACAGGAACTAAACCCTGGAAGTGCAGCCACGGCCGCGTACGCGCACTTATTCAGAGTCCGAGGGTGTGGACGAGTTAACTCTTTCAAAATACTTCAAATGTCAGCGATATAGTCCCATCAAAGTGTAACTGTAAATAGATCTGTAAATATTGGGGCGGCTATTGATGACCCCCGTATGCATGACCTTTCAAACTGGCTTCATACTGTGCCTTTGCCTCTGTGTGTGAGTATGTATAGGTGTGCAAGTTTGTGTGTATGCGTGTGTGATTCATCTCTGGGTTCGTAAGTTGAAAGCATTTCCGTTCTTTACTTCAAGCAGGTTTTTTATCAGATTGCTGAGACACACACACAAACACACACACACACACACACACACACACACACACACACACACAAACACACACACACACCTAAGAATAACCTCAAATGCTAATTGCCTTTACACACGTTTTATTCAGTCCGACTGCTGTAACCTAAGCACATTTGAAGCACATCTCCTCTAACTCTATTCATGTTCAAAAAAGGTACCAAACTTTAAAAGGCAAACTTTTTAAATTGTATTTCCAGAGCATTAGCACGTTAATGATCTAAATATGATGCAGCAAGCATAAACGGAATGCAATGCAGTTGGAGAGGTTGGAGTGTGTTAAGCTGATATCGGTCTGGTGAAAGCAGCTAAGATTTATTAAGCGATTAATGTGGTGCGGGCGTGCTTGTGAAACACGATGAGGATGTCTTTAAATGTATTCCAAATAAAGTGTAAAGCCCTCTTCTATTTCTTTTCTTCGCAACACAGACACTATCACCACCCACCGTCACAGTCGTCCTCATTTCCACCCTTCCCACCTTTCATTTGTCACTTCCATGCTAATCAAGTTTTGCTCTCCCGCTATCTCCCACTATGTCGCAGATTTTCAACAGTAGGTCACTAATTTTCTCCAGAGGCAGAAATGGCTTTAATTAATTTTTCCATTAAGATTAGAATTTGCAAGTTTGCACAAAATAACAACCAACATGTGCTATAACGGACCCAAAAAAAATCTGCCACTTTATTGTTTAATTTGCACTTTTTATATTCAGTTTATTTCTGTTTTAAGCAGAATCACAGTACTTGATTTGCAGAACTGTAACTAATATGCCTACTATAAAAACAACCTCGTAGTCATTTCGCATGATGTGTTTAAAGCAGAGCATGACAACAAAGTTACAGACATTATCACCAAACACCAAAGACACATTTGTAAACATACATCACTTTCTGAAACAGGTACTCACTGTTTAGGCAGCTGAAATGAGATAATAGGGCACCGTGCTCTACTTTCAATGTCATATCTCTGCTAATATAACGAGCGATATGAATCAGCTCGGGGTTAATTACATACTTCGTAGAGATTAAGCAGAACTTGTGATTCACGATAGCGATCAACACTAGGATATTATAATTCAAACTGAGACCAAGAGGTACACCAGTAGATTTCCTAAAAGTGTTGCGAAAGCCTTGAGGAGTTCAAGCACCTCCTAACTTTAAGGATGACTGTGATCTTGTCAATAAGCCTCTATCCACTTCAAGACATGGTCACTACTTATTAATCACAGCACCGCTCGTATATTTGCGCACTCAGTGAAACCTGATACTGTAGGTTGAAAAGAGAGTAACCTAGGATGACAGAAATGTGGGAAATTAACTGAAGGTTTAGAGGGCATTCATGAGTCAAACATCATTTATGGATAGCAGGACTGACAGTCCCAGGAATTGACTATATGATGCAAGATAGCGTGACGGCTCTGATAGGACAGCTTGACTTGAGTCTCTTCGGGAGAAATACAGTAAAATCAAAATAGATGTTTTTATTTCTTAAACATGCATAACATTAAAGATGACAAACAGCGTTTGACGCTAACGGCCTCCTGTCATCCCAGAAGAACACAAATCTTACCTAGGAGGCCTCATGGATGAAAGAGATGTTTATATGTATGTATAACTATTGTAACTCACAAATAACAAACTGAACCAGGTGCTGACTGCAATGTAGTGCATCATCCAATGCTGCTACCGTAGTTATTGTGTGACATCACCATACCTATCTTTATGTCAGGGCTATTTAGTATCCCAAACTGGCTACTTAACAAGAAGACCCCTGATAAATATGGCACTTTAAAAGCGAAAAGTGTGTCATAAAAACATTGTGTTTTAACCATGATAATGCTAAATTGTGATGGTCAATTTGGCAGGAAGTGAGCTGGATGGCTGTAGGCAGCCTTAGGGCAGCTGGTGTTTGGCTAACAGAGCTAACAGCTAACTGAACTCATAGCGCTAACAGCCAAACAAACAGGAGGACTAAGCGTTTACGTGTACTGAAATACTTCAACTGATTAAAGTTTGGAGATGAAAGTACTTTGAATGTGAATACTTTTAACTAACAACTACTGATGACAAATGAAAACAAATGAAAGAAAAATACATTTTGATTCTGGCTGTTGATATTCAGAGAACCTAAATTGGAGGCCTGTCTTTTATTACAGACTCATCAACCTTTATTATATCAGCCAAGCCATTTCAGAGGATCCCAAATCTGCAAGTCGACATCCAACCAGTGGGAAACCCTCAATTTGGCCCACTAAATCACCACTTTTTGCACAGACCCACAGGGGGTTTGTGTTCACACATCAGCCAGACAGGCTTTTAAAACAACACATGGATTACAGCCATCAATTAAGCAGGAAGAAAGGCCTTTATCTTGCTACCACTGCTAAATCCAAAATCACCCACCAGTCTTAGAGGGCTTCAAGGGGTCTTTCCAGCGTTGCCATAATCGGCGTTTAGCTAAGGCTGTTTGCTACACCCACACTGGGAGATACTTCCATGGATCTCTAATAAGAGCGATTGATCTTCTCAAGCAAAATTGATTGCACCAGTTCTCTCATGACTTCACTGGGAGGAGACTTCGTGGCCAGCAACGGCCTTATTGCTTCTCCCCCTTGGCTGTTTTTAGTTTCGCCTGTGTTGTGTTTCTTTTGTAGGAGTTGTTTTTGCTTTTGGCAAAATTGTGTGTTTCGTCCGTTACAACACTACACCGAGCTGAGAATACAAGAGGAACTACAGAAAACAACATTGACCAACAACCACACATGCTGAATTTAAAATGAATTGAAGGTGCATGCGCTTCAGTGCTGGTTATCCTTTTGGTTTTCTCTTAGAAGGGAAGTCTTATCACTGTTGATTTGGTTCAAGAGAAAATGTAAACATCACTGATAAAAAACATATTAAAACCAGCAATGTATGATGACTTTTTCTGATTCAAATAACCAAAAATGTTTTAACAAAGGGCTCAGAAACCATTTGGATTGTAAGAGAGAAAGCTTATTGTCTCTGCTAATAATGTTCATGTGGTGAAAAATCCAATAACAGATTGAATCGGAGGCCATCAGATGTGTCAAGTAAAGGCCTTGACATCTAACAATCGAAATGGACCATCACAAAATAGATTTGAGTTTTAAAGACAAAATTGCATCATTAAAATGTGGCCTACAACGAGAGCTACCCACTCATTTGAGGTGAAACAGGACACTCAGCAAATCTTTGCCCGCTCTAGGATTGTTGTTCAAACTAGAAATTGTAATTCAGCAATGTTGCATGACCACCTCCGTGGACACACTGAGAATAGAAGTCAGATCGAGACCCAACCGGCTTTCCCTCAAAACGAGGGACGAACGTCTCACCAAACTCAAATCAAAGTGTAAAACAAGGCGGTGCTGATCAAATATGAACTGAGATTCTGTGGGTGCATTTCCTATGTTTTTAAAAACTTAAATTCTTTTAAATCACTTCTTAAAACCCATTTTTATAGACTTGCCTTTATGTGATATGGTCCTTTTATGTTTATTTTTACTCGATCTGTCTTGAGTTCTGTTCTACATATTTTATTTATTTTATTCATTTCAGTTCTTTTATTTTGCCTACCTCTATTTTATTGTCCTTTGTAATTGTAAATTGTATTCTTGCTTTGTTCTGTCATAGCACTTTGTAAACCCTGTTTTTTAAAAGTGCTATACAAATAAAGTTATTATTATTATTATTATTATTATCATTATTATAATTATTAAAAACGTATTTGAATTTACTAGCTGTTACCAACCGCCATATTGTTTCCCGTTTCAAAACCAGGCACTATTAAACTCACAGTATGTCACCTACTGTAGTAGCAGCAGCGCAGGGCATTTTGTTTTTTGTAGGTTTTCTACCTTTTGAGCAAAAACATATATATATGAAAACATATATCACAGCCCCTTTTCTCTGTTTTGTCTGGTCATGTAGCACCACTTCTTTCTACTGCACGGACAGCCTAGTTTTATGAAAGGATGTCAGTGAAATACTTCTTTAATGTCCAATCATGATGCCAGGCAAGTTTCTCCATCTGTTTTGTGTCAGTAAAATCTAGGACAGGGACAAAATATGCCTTGTTTAGCTGCTGAATCCAGGTCAGCTGATGAGAGGGCTAAAGTTTACTCAGATAAAATGCATGAAATGTATAAGCCAATCTATGTCAGCTACAGCACAATTTTGTTAATTAAGACAGCCGAGATGAGAGGGAGCTCCGATGTATTATTTAAAGAATAGCCTAGTCTTTATCTAACACTGAACAGCCTTTTTCGGAGGAAAAGCCAAAAATAGTTCCATGATATCACACATCTGAGAGTAGTGGCTTATGTAAGAGGGTTTTAAAGAGGGCCAACCCAAATAGGATGGTCTTCGGTGAAGAGCTCTATAGCAATGTTAGATTTACACATGCCGTGTGCACATACACACTGATCACACACAGGTTAAGGCACATGCATTCACATCCTCCCTAACCGCAGATGTCTCTGATTCACACAATCTACAGCAGCCTTCCTTTGCTAGCAGTAATTAAAACTGTGGAAATGGGCTCATGGCAGCTTCTCCTTCTCATCTCACCACAAGGTCATGGAGGGCTCTCGGTAATGCGACTGAGGATCCGTCTGGCCCCACTGAGACGTAATGTTTTCCTCAAGTCTCGAGGTGAATCGCTGATACCATCGCAGTGGAGATCTATTCAGACATCCTGTACACACAGTTGCTAGTTCCGTTGTATTTGAAGTTTGAACAAAAGCTTTGCTGCCTCTCAGTTTGGGCTTATTCGGTCACAATCGCACCAGTCCATGTTTATACATGGGCGAAAAGCGGGAGAATAGAAAAGAGAAAAGAGGTACAGAAAGGCGAATTGAGAAGTTAACGCTGATTCATATGGTACACCTTGAGAAAAGTCTGAATCGAACTTCTTCATATGTCAATCACCAACTGATTCTTTGTAAGGCTTTTGGCAGTTGTCATGACCGATGTCCACGGTGCTGATTCTGTTCTGAGCTGAGCTACAACCTCACTGGTGAGGATACACAATAAGAGCAGCAGTTTGTTGAGTTACTCAGTTTCTTGTACCATAACCAGCAAATTATAAGATGCTAATACTGTATGTTAAACTAAGACATGAACAAAGAAAGGGTTTAAACCAGGTAAGTGTGAGCAATTGTGAGCAAGTTAACTTTAGCTAAGTAGCTAAGTCATCTCACAAAGTGTGAGCGTTGTCGTAGCACATGGTGGTTGAATGGTTATGGAACGGTCTCGGGTTTGATTCTCAAGCATTAACATCAATATTAGGTTATTCATTCAGTCAGTGCCCCTTGACCAAAACAGTGGGTTAGAGCTGGATATGGTGACAGGGCGCCCACTGCAAATTAAAATCAAATAATAATTTCGTTCAGGCCATTCAGTCTAGGGCAAAGTTGTGGTACAAATGACCAACGGACAGAGTCATCGTTCAAGCAAAGCTGTAAGTACGGCTAAGAATGAGATTAGTAATTGACTTTCCATTTGTTAGCAGCTATAACAGCTTCTCTCTTAATTGATTATTAGTGCTCTTTGCAGGAGTTAGGCATTGTGAGTCAGTGTGTGAGACAAAGTTGGTTTGTCTTTCCAACTAAGCTATCACACAGTCGCAGTTAAAGACCTAGATATACATGTTAAAGCCCTTATTACCATCATCCACTGCAAAACGTCTCTTTGTTAATTGCTTCTGGAATATACCTGCCTGATTTGGCCTGTGATTGGTAATCAATGGTGCATAAATTAAAGACAACAAGCCCCACAACCTATGCTATTGCCAGCAGTTTGAAGGAGAAATGGGGAAGATGCAAGAGAGTGTGTCTAATCACATTGACGGATCTAATAGCATTGATTGGTCCTAGCGGGACTGCTTCGCAATAGGATCTGCTGGTGCTAATTGTGTAGTTGGCCTTTGAATAATGAAGTGGCTATCATGGAGAGGTCGGATAAAAAATGAATGGTAGGTAAATATCAGCTCACTCACAGTGCTTTGCTCGTGCCTTTTCATGTTTTTTTATGCCGAAGGTGTTACATCGCTGACTAATCAGAAACTGTGGGTTTGTAATCTGACAGTGCCATCAATGCATTCAACACAGAAATAAAGTCTTGCACAAAAATTCAGTTCAGAAAAATTGATGTTCCACCGCCAACATTCACCACTTATCCAATAACAAGTACTTAAAAACAAGCTGCCACTATTTGATCAAGTATCTAGGCACAAATATCAATAAGACCATAAGTTTTGTGGGAAAGCCAGATCAATATTTCAACAACACACTGACAAACCTGTAAAAACATCCAAAAATAAAAGCATGCTTTCTGCTTTTAAAATTACTTTATCTCAACTCAATGTACCGTACAAATTCCACCGCAAATCTCAAAATGTCGAAATGTTCGTTTTGGAAGATTTGTAGCTTTGCAATGCAAGTTCGCTGCAGCAAGTACCTATGGGATATTGACAAGACATGAGTAGCAGGTCACACAAAGGTCACACATACAGTGTGAATTGCCTACACTTCAGGGATGTTCAATCTTTGACATAGAGCTAGTGACCAAAAAGACCCAATGACTGTTTAGTATGTTTTGCAACATTATTAAACCACTCAGAAAAGAGTGGTTTACAACACCAATTACATTTTGAGGCAAGCATAACCGAAATATGTTTTCTATTAACATAATGACTCAATATTATTGATTAATGTACCTGGCAAGTCACAAGAATGTACAACGTCACAACATATTTTATTTGTCTTCTGCCTATATTGGCAATCCCGTGATACACAAAACACTCAAAGTAACAACTAGGGTTGCAAAAACACACAAAGCTGATGCAGAAACACAGCGGCGGGGGGTGGGGGGTTGGAGGGGGGTTCCCTACTCAGGCCTGTGAGAAACAAATCAGAAGAGTCTTTTCAGATGGGGGGCCTTAAAGACACAGGCACTGAAACAAAGCATTTGGACAGAAGGTGAATAGAGATACTGCAGCAAAGGGAAGTATGAAAAAAAATAATGTTTTTGACACAAATGTTCTAGTAGGCACCCAAAAATGATAGCATAAACCGGAAAATGAGCATAATATAAGACCTTTAAGGTAGAGGAAAGATCAGAATAAATACGCAGTGACTCAAGACAAGACTTTTTCATTAAAATCTATCCAAAATAATAATCTTTCCATAACCGAAGTGCTGTTGTTACCTAATTACCGACAGGAGTGTGGACACAAACCCTGAACTGAACCACAGCCATCCATCACAACCACTGCCCTGCAACTCCAGCAAGATACATAATTGTAGTGCATCACTACCTTCAATTTAAACACATGAAGTGAAGTTACCTCTTTCAGACCTCGACTGGGTGCACCACGAAATAACAGACTTTAGAGAGGAGCTTTGAGGCAACTTCAGCAAGTAAGAAAAGTGAAAGGAAAGGTTTGATAATCACATGGGATTGTATTAAACGACTTCAAACGCTCAACCCACCTGTGCCTATTATTTTTAACTTCGCCCACGACACAACAGATTCAAAGCTCATCCATCCTGACGGAGCCCTGAGACCCCGTGCAGAGTAATAGCGAGGTAATAGTAGTGCTGTTGATCAGGAAGCACGGAGGTGGTCCTGGGGTTTATTCAATATTCAAGAGAGGCATTTGGCACACCATGGGAGCACCCAGCTGGAGAGGCTGCAGTAAGGGAGAGGCTTTGGACCCCACACCGTCCAGAACTCATTA
The DNA here is from genome assembly GCF_900880675.1 of Sparus aurata. NCBI lineage: Eukaryota > Metazoa > Chordata > Actinopteri > Spariformes > Sparidae > Sparus > Sparus aurata. The sequence goes on along the minus strand of NC_044189.1, from coordinate 17,172,357 downwards.
GCACCAGGATGGAGGAGGGAAAAAGAGATGAATATTGTAGATGGTGGAGGAATTGAGTGAGAGGCCTGGTAGTGATAGGCGAAAAACAGCTTAAAGAAGAAGAAAGATGAGACTGAATTTATGAGCCGGTCATGAAGTTCTGTGTGTGCGTGTGTGTCTTATTATTGATCTCTTACTGCATAGTGAAGTTGGTGTGTGTGGGCTACACGAGTACAAGCAGACAATGCAAGGGGACTGTATTCATGTGTATCTTCACATAGCACCGGATCATCATATTGCTAGGTCAAACATGCGCAAACCATTTTCCAATTGTGAAAAGGGATGTGAGGCGGTGCAATGAAGTCATCTCATTTTAAAGATGGGAGTTAAATAGAGAGGAGTGAATCTGCTCGACTCCGCTGCAATTTAGCTCTGCGGTGTGAGAGTGATGGAGAACATACTGCCGCGTGGATTGAATACTAGGAGAGATTTCAGATGTACTAATGGCACACAGAGAACAAAGTGGCTTCAGGTCCACATTAGACGATGCAGCTTCCTACACAGGGCTTGACCGGTGTACAGAAGCTCCGCACACATGTGCAAATGTATTCCAAATCACATAGAACAACGGGTAAATTCATGTTTAATGGAGTGAATTGTGTTCCTCTGCCGGGCAGGGCTGCAGCTAATGATTCTACTCACTATCGATTCATCTGCCCATTGTTTTCACAATGAATTGATTAATTGTTTCATTTACTGTATAAAACGTCAGAAGATTATTTTAAAAAATCCCCATCACAGTTTCCCAGAACCCAAAGTGACATCTTGAAATTGCTGAGTTTGTCCAACCAACAATCCAAAACCCAAAGACTCATTTACTATCACAGGTGACAAAGACACACAGCAAATCCTCACACTTAAGAAGCTGGAACTGATTATTGGATTATCAAAATAGTTATCTTTCTATCCACTTATCCCCTAATCGTGTGATCAATGCAGCTCTTCTGCGAGGCACACTACTTTAGACAGAAATCTTCACATGTCATGCAACAATTTAATTTTGTTTGTTTTTAACTAAAATTTGCTTAGAATCATTAAAACCACAAAACAAATCCATCAAATCTGGATAAAGACTCATAATAAATGTTCAGACTGATCTACTCACGCACATGAAAAAACCCAGAGGCTTGCTCAGGCTGCATGTAAGGGGAAGGCTCCAGGTTTTATTGGACAGTTATAACCCGGACACACACACACACACATGCGCCTGCACACATAAACGCACACTTGAAGGTGGGCATCACAATCGATTTCACAAGGTATTGGTTTTTCATTTTTGCAAATGGCTGAGAGCTATTTGAGAGGAGGCGCATTAGCCACGTGTGTACGTGCGCGCGTGTGTGTGCGTGGTTATGTGTGTCGACGGTAAGTGCTCTGTATGTGCCGGGCGTCCACACAGAAGCTGGAGGACAGGAAGTGAAGGCTGATAGCGGCGGTGGTGCTGGTAAACAGGCGATATGTGGACATGAGAAAAATCTGAAGTAAAAATTTAGGCCTTTTGACACCCATTACAGTGATCATCGCTGGTATGTCTTCTTCAGAGGGAATTAAACAGAAACAGAGAACATGACGAGGAATTTAATCTTGTGTATTACTGATACTTTTCTAATGATCGGAGAGGAAAAATCTCCCCTTTTGCTTTCAAGGTAAAACATTTACTGATGTTTAGAGATAAAACTTGCTCAATGGATGACCAAACTATCGCTTCCTTTTTAATAACTGATGATTTGACAATAGTTAGTCTTCCGGCACATATTGAATAAAAAGTTGTTGCAGGCGTAATGCTGCCAAATCTACAGTGTACTCTTGTCTACAAAAACAATTCTGTACCTTTTACAATGTGGACAGAATCTACCCATCAAAATTTGTTTATATTTTCATTTGCCTTTAAAAACAGTTTAAAGCATCAAAAGCAGGAACATGAAAAACATACAGAATCCCACTTTCATCACCATAAAACTGTCAGAAAAAGCCAAACAGAAACATTCATATATAGTGATAGAAACAGCAAATCTCTCATTGAAACAGGTTCAATAATTGCGAAAGCCAGCTTCCTCTATGGCAGGAGACTGCACATCATCACATACTATACCCACTAACCGGCCTCTGGACAGGTGAGTGATGTGGCGGTCGCCCCCTTCTCTAATAGCTTATGGTCTGCCGCAGCCCCGGCTCTAACATGTCAATCATGTTATGGCTAATGCCAACATGTGCACACCCACCCATGCACACAGACTGAGCAATGTTCTGTTTGTGCTTGTCGGCCTTGTACAGCACCCCAACACATCACTCCTACATCAGGTCAGATGGCTTAGACGTGGTTTTCAGCACTTCACTCTCAGTGGTTACACCTTTTCTTCCTCTTATCTGTGTCTGGCTTCTCTGACCATCAATAACTGAGTGCTATTCTGAAAAAAATGTAGACTAAGTTATGTGAGGAAGAGCCTCCGATGGCAGGTCTAATGCGATTAAAATGATGTATTACTTTTGTGTTTGATATCCGGTCCAGCAATAGTAAAACATTTGTACGCCCACATCCGTTGCCTGCATCCTAACATGCACATAAAATTGCTGCACTAGGTTTGATGCTGGGACCAGCCTTGTCTAGGCACCTGATTACGCACGCATGTTGCCCCTAAACCGGTGCTGTGCACACATCCTACCTTCCCTGCACCTGTGTTCGTCGTTTGGATTGCCCTGCATAAGCGTTCAATCATACGTGCACTGCTGCTGATTCGCTGCTGAGCGAGGCACAGGCTTTCATCTACTCGCCGCAGGTATTTCATCCAGCATGCACGGACATCCCACCCACACGCGCAACGCCTCCTCTACTAAGGTCCCCCTTGTTCAGTTTGGTCCACGCATCATTGACAAGTGTGACGAGTAGCCAAGAACAAGATGTACAAAGAGAAAGTGAGGAAAGGGCTGAGAAGACGGCAGAGAAGAGTGGGAATTAAAGGACTGCAAAAAAGAGTGAGGACAGAGTAACCTGTTCTGTTCCAATCTGTAATCTCACACATTAACCATCCTGACGAGTATTTCTTTGCCTCAAATTAAGCACCAAACCAACTGTTAAGCGTCACAATAATACAAAAATCCAAGATGTAAGGCTCAAGCTCAAGAGTTAAGACTCCAGTTAATTACTGATAGGCTGATGGCTGCTCATCTCACTTGTTAATGCTGTGTAAAGGAGTTTAAACTCAGATTAAGATGCTTAGGCTCTTCCCTCAAGATGACCACTTAAAGCCGCATCACTGACACGGGCTGCATAGTGGAGTGTGCCTGTAGACTCTGTTCTGAGGTCAGTGGGGACCTGATCACCGGCTTGTCTGACACGATCAAATGTGTAATAGCTGGACGTGTCCCTTGAGTGTTCTCATGTCAAAAGTACAGATTAGGTCAAACAAATATTCCTGATTTGAATGGCTGTTCTAGAAACTGTAAATCAAATGAGAAACGTGGGCAGTCACCGCCTCTCCTGCGCCATCTCACATCACCCAATGATTCATAAGGGCCTGTTTGTTGCACAGTATTGTATGTGCTTGGCATGTTAGATGTGAAGCATAAATCAATAGAATGTGCCACTCGTCACCGCCCTGTCTCTGGGAGTCAGAAGCGAGAAAGACCCCCACCCCCTCTCATCACCTCTTCCCTGAAACCAGCTAATAGGACTCAGCCGTTCTTCATACGGCGATCTTTTGACGTGCTGTCCTTGAAAGATGGAGATGAGTGGCAGTGAGGCATCGCTATCACAGGTGGTGAAGAAACATATTCTTATCGATCCAGGTGTGGCGGAGTGTATGGCAGATATCGACCGGATCGGATGTGGAGTGAGAGGAGAGGATATGACGCCCACTTAAGCTACAGCCCGGAGAGTCACTTACCAGAGCACGTTTATGAGACAGACGCATGACACGAGTTCTGTGATTTAAGAAACACAGGAGAGGTGCCGCCATTCCTGTCACGACAAGATGGTGAAAAAACTTGTTCATGCGTTATTTTAAGCAGTTAGATCGATCGAATAAAACCAGTTCAAAAATACGCTGTCAGGATGGTCACCAGAACAAGAAAGCGGGTACATATCAACCCACTTTGCTAACATGCACTGCGCTTGCTAGGATTGACTTTAAAGTCCTATTACTGCTTTACAAGGCTTGTGACAGGATTAAATGACATACTCTTTGTCTTTTTACAATTCTTCGTGGCCTTTCAGATCCACTTAGAAATACAAATAACACAAATAAGAAAACTGGCAGCACTATTACACTCACAACCCAACGTTATAGGAGATGCAAGCTCCGTGAACACTTGTTAAACAACAATTGATAACCTATTTGCTTAACATTGTATTAATTCCTCCTTTGTTTAATTCTTATCTTTTAGGTATTTTATCATTCTTCTACCTTTTGTTTCATTCCTATCTTTTATTGTTTTTAACATGCCTGTTCTTGCTATTTGCTGCCTCTTTTGTTTGTGATTCATCCGCTTGCGTGGTTTTATCATGTAGGATCTGCACTCATCTTCCTGTTTATTGAAAAGCACTTTGAGGTACACCCCCTGTGCCAAAGGTGCTATGTAAATAAAGTGCGATGAATGAAAAACTGTCCGACACAGGAGTGATATGACAGCTGTTCTATTTCATGATACAACGTGACTGACCACGCTTTAGCTGCTAGATAGCATCACTGCATGCTAGCCAAACCTTAGACATGGAAAAATCAGTGAAGACTAGGAGGTAGGAGGAGGGGGGCTGTGAGTGATGGTATTCTGCCGCCTAGCTCCATAACTATTCTATTTATAAATAGAGATTTGATACCGTAACCTGAAATCTCACTGTGCTCCCTGCTGCTGCCACTTGGCTGCCTATGAATGATTAATGAGCAGATGCTGAACTGTAGAGACCATTATTGTTCTTCTCTCCCCTGCCTCCCTCCCCTTCCTCTCCATCCATTGCTCTATACACTGATTCCTTCGGGGAGGCAGGGGATTACATTGCATGAGCTAGTATTTTTCTCTCCTTACTTGGCCAGGTTGTGGCGAACACACTGCAAAAAGTGTCCTTGTATTAAACGGATACTCCTGCCAGAATCTTTTCAGCATCCAATTCCCCCTGTGGACTTAAAAGGTTGCTGTAAAAAGGCTTTTTTCCTGCGTGAAAAATTGCAGCGGTGGTCAGCTTTATAGGCGCTTAAACTTATTTTCTCAATCAGCTTCTTTCCAGGAGTAATGCGATCCTGCTTGACCAGACTTTTTTCCCGCCAAAGCTTAAACAGTTTTAGCTATTTCCAAAACAGTCATCTCTGTGAACGGATACCTGTCCTGCCATGTCATAAATGCAGTACCTGCAGGCAAGGGACAAGATTTTGGCACAGGAAGGGTTCTGGTTTCCGTTTGTATCCCATTTGTTTGTTTGTCCCGGTAGACTGGATCAGTCAAGTGTGAGCGGCAGTGTTACCCACACATAAACTTTATTTGGGAGGGCCGCCCAGAGCTATTGACGGCCGCCCAAGTATATTGGGTGACCAATTTTAGCATTTTTCACATTCAGTTTTTCGTCCATCTTAGAGAACGATGCCATCCGGAATCGGTTAACTAGTGGTCAGACTGCCCTTTGTCTTCACCTCCTGTCTACTGATATTCACACATGCTCTGCAGAGAAACAAAAAAGAGAGAGAGAGGTTCTCAGGTATTACACCTGTACTGTAGTTGCACTGATTGTGAAGCAACCACCACTATTCAATACAGGCCTGCTTATGCCGTTGTTTCATACAAGAGTGTGTAGCAGGTATACCTGGTTGCTATGATGTTTTGATGGTTTATAGGTTACATCAGCGATCCTCAATAGGCGGCCCCCGGGCCGCATCCGGCCCGCCGGCCTCCTGTTTGTGGCCCCCAAACTTTTATTCCTTCACCATGTGTTTTGGTTGGGTCAGCACGTGTGCACCGGGACTTGTCTCCATGCCAACGATACAGAGACAGCTGGGTCACTCACCGCTGCGAACGCAACTTTCACTTTCACTTTCGTTTTCGGAGCAGTTTGTGTATTCACATTTTGCCGGTGGTAAAAGATTGAAAATGGCATGTTTCCAAGTAAATTGCTATTACAAAGCGAACAGTGAAAATCCGCGACTCAGAGAAATATGGATTTTAAATTTGCATTCATTCTCCCTCTGACAGGACAAGCCCCACGTATCTGACAGTGCAGCGGTAACAAAGACCAGACGTAGTTTAACTAATTCTTCTCTGTCTTATCATGTACTGTCAAACACACAAATATTGTAACGGACAGGGAGTTTCTCCCAGCAAACACCCTTTCACTCACGGTGCCAAAATGTTTATCATCCTTGTTAAAACTCAACACCATTTAATCAAAGAACAAATGACGTGAATTAACCCACAATCATCAATCATTCACGAACCATAATTACACCAACACCAACAGAATACCCAAGAGTCATTGCGCCACAGTCCACAAGGGGCGTTACAATATGCCAGGAGAAGCTGTGATGAAGATTTCCAATTTGAAACGGCATTATGAGACGAAGCATAGGAATTTTGAAGAGACATTTCCTCAAAATTCAGCGATAAGCACAACACCAATAAATGCACTGAAATCGTCATATCAAGCTGCAAGCAGGATTCTTGTCACATCTATGTCACAATGAAATAAAATAATGCATGACTGAAGTGATGGACACAATGTTTGAAGGCAAACAAAAAGACGAAATATTCAACTATGTATTTTAATTTATGTTAAAATGGAAATTACATTTTATTTTAGTTCGTATTTTGTTGTTTAGAATGAAAAGGACATTTTGTTTTGAATATTACAGTATTATTGCATGTGGCCTGACCGACCTCAATACATGGACCTTTGAGTTATTGAAAAAAATCTTTGTGGCCCTTTAAGATTTGTATTTGAGTACCCCTGGGTTACATAATCAAGGACAAGCTTCCGCCATGCCCGTGAAAACCTGTTGCTGTTAATCAGGAGTGAAAAAATTCCAAAACGATATAACATGTTACTTCTCATTTGTTTAATCTGTGACAAACCAAAGTGTAAAAATGACATGATGTGATTTAATGGGGGGGCTATTTGTCAAGCTATTTCCTCGCCAAGGAATATAACTCTCTGGATTCCTCGTGCTGAGGCTGCCAGGCAATCAGTGAAGAAGTTGCTGTGCCTTGCCAAGAAATACCGACCAATTTAGCAGCCTCAACCTAACAGCACTTGGGCTACTGGACACAAACTCCTCCCTTCAAACCTCTCTGTAGTATAACAATCCCACAGTTCCTGAATTTAGTGGACATTTTATCCTTTACAATTATTTTTCTTCCCCTGAAACAATTTGATGCCATTTAACTCCAATGTCCCTGACATAAACTCAATCTGCTGCTTTCTATCAGTGAGGAAAATACAAAGTATCCTTTCCTGGTTCCCAAGGGGTAGGTGTTTTCAAAGTAAAATGATCACGGATTTGGGGTAAAGTAGGCAAGAAATTTGACACTAATTTCAAGCTAAAATCAAATGTCTTACTTTTTCTGTTCTTTCAGATGACAGCAAAATGTGTACGCAGGCACAACCACGCGGATTTTCCATGTCCAAACATGTACTTAATGCTCCCTTTAACATGTGAATGTTTCATCTCATAGCCTGAGAGAAAAAAGGGGCGGCGGGAGCTGAGAGGAAATTGCTTACTGCCCCTGAGGAGGAACATACGTGTTTACTGACGCTCGGTAAAGTATTAAAATATCTGATAAAACGGCACAGTGTAATATTCATTCTATAATAGGTTATGTATGGGCAGAGCAGGGGAAACCCACACACAGGCGATTCATGTTGTGAGTGGGCAAACATTTCACTGGAGACAGCCAGCATTTGCAAATTACTATCTTTTAAGTTGGCAGACATCTAGTTTGCCTCTCTCTCTCTCTCTATCTCTCTATCCCTCTCCGTCTCTCCCATTTGCTGGAGAAAACATTTACAGTCCATACTTATGGGACTCTATCTGTCCCATTTGGTCCAATAATATTCGGATGTGACTCTTCCCCTTGCTTTTCAATTAAATTGTTAATGAAGGCAGCGATAAATAAAGCATGGGTACGCAGAACAGACATGGCGTGCGAGTGAGAGAGAGAGAGGGAGAGGGGGAAAAAAAAAAAAAAAAAAAAAAAGCACAGACTTGGTGCCAAAGCGAGAGGATGATGCTGGGAACACCCAGATGGCTACATGAGCAACGCCGTCTCCCGCTCTCATTTTTGTTTCTCCTGTACATTCTCTGTTTTTTTTTTTCTTCTTCTTTTTTTTCCCTCTCTCTCCAAGGGACGGCAGCATCTTGTTTTGCATGTGAAGCAGAGCAAGAATATGAGACGGGGAAGAGGAGAGGAAGCACGCCGATTGCTCCTAAACGGTTGGAGCTCGGCCGAGAATGAAACCAATACTCTGAAAAAAGGGAAACAGGTGATTTCTGTTTTACTGTCTGTCACACTTCATATCTCCTGTAATTCTTCTGTCACTTTTTTCCCCCCACAGTCTCCCTCTGCATCTCTGTGTGTCAACGGGGTCTAAAACTCAGTGTGGCAGGTCACTGCACTTTACTACTGACCACTCAATTTTCTTGTCTGCTACTTCAGAAATCTATGTAGAAGGCTTCAGACTTGTGTACACTGAGTCACTGGTACCTGACATTAGAAAAATAAAACACATTATGTCATCTTAATCCCTGACCTATTCTTAAATGAAAGATGTCTCATTAAAAATAACATCTTTTTAATATAAGAACATGTCTGCCTCGTTGGCAGGTGACCTGAAATTTGTTACAGGCCGCAGCCAGCATTTAGCCTGCATTTGCCAGATGGCAGGTGCAAATTTCATTCCGTGGGTGATAAGTACGTTTATACATGCAAATCATCATGGGGTCACACATGTTTGTCTGTTTCATGTTGGAAGAAGGTGTTCAGGCATGACAAGGAGGCTGCAAAGCCAGAGACCGTGATTTGAGACACTGGATATTTGTGCTGACTTTACCGGATATTTTAAGCCAAAACATGTTCTTTTTCTTACCCTCAACAAGTGGTTCATTTGTCTAATCCCAAGCAAACCACAGCGCAGCGTTGCATGTCCACCACAGACTGCACGCAAGTTTATGTTTCATCTGTAAAAGGCCCTCTGCTGTGCATCCAATTCTTTAAACCTGCATTAACTGATTATCAACCATTATATTTTTATTAATTTAAACTCTAAAATAGCTTCACAAATACGTTATTGATCTGGCTTTAATATCTGCGCCTATGTGTGTATGTGCATATGAGCGTCAGTACCAGAATCCCTTGATCACTCAAGCAAAGGATTTCATTTCAGACGAGAGGCAATATGTGACCTAATGCGGCATTGCAGCTCTGCTGGAGCTCCAGTGACTTGTCCCAAGTATGAGAAGAAGCTTTGAGGTGGGAGGGCCACTATAATTGGTTATACATCCTTGAAAAAGCTCCCCTGATGTCAATATTACTCAGACCACCAAGCCCATTTCCCCCGTTCTCTCTTTCTCTCTCCTTCTCCCTCTCTCTCCCTCTCCCTCCATTCACAAAAAAAGACAGTAATCCTGCAGATTTATCTCGACTGCCCTCACCCTCTCCTCCCTCCTTCTCTCATCTTTCCTTCTCTCTTCATCTCTCTCCATTAGACGGCTAATTTGATTTGCAGGCCATCTCTTCTCCACTTACAGCCGGGGAAGAGATGGCCTGGAGATATCAGTCGCGAGATGAAGAGGCATAACATGCTTTTACATACCAGCGTTTCCCTGTGACGAGCACCTTGCATTATTTATGCACGTGATTACAGCCTCACACAGTTAGTAATTGGAGAACATTTCTCTGTTATTTAAAAGTCATTGCCATCGTGCTTTGAGGGGTGGCAGTTATTATATAGCTCTGTACTGTGAACCACTGTGCATATGAGCAAGTATACTGAGTCACTTTCCTGACGATAACGCCTGTGACCAGAGTGAGAGTTAGCTGTGAGCAGTTAGCTCACACCAAAGACAGTTCTTCTACACCCATTTTCCATTCAACAAGGCAAAGGTGTAAATGTATCTGTCTGACCATGAAAAACTGACACCGACAGTGACTTCAGATGCTTTCTAACAAAATATTTGACTTTCTTAGCCAGGATGTTAGGGCAGAGTGTTTGGCTCACCCAAGACTGATGGGATCAGCTCTGATGTTAAGATAGCAGCTGGGTTAGAAATGTTTGGATGACACACGCTGCTCTTAGTTCTATTTCTGAAAGGTGCTGAATCGTTGCATGGAGGCACACACACACATCAGAAAATGGACAAAAGATCTTCGAAGCAGAGATTTCGAAGCTGGCCATTGCTGACTTGAATTTTTATGCATTATTGTAACAGTATGAAGAAAGCTACAGCTGTGGTCTGTAGCTAACTCCACGACTTATTATAAATATGTTGTGTTTGCTTTAATTTTACAGTCCATTAAGTTGATGAATGGCACACCCTTGAAAGATTTTCGTTTGCAGTGTAAGAGGAACATTTGACGGAGAAGATTCGAAAATGTTGACTTCATCATTCCTGTGGGCTGGACTAAACACATTACACACTTCCTCCATCATTATTCCATTCATCAGCAAATAGCTGAAAAGTTGACGCCTCTTCTTTTGTAGTGGGGAGCTGGAGAGCAATTTTATCAACCTTTCGATCTCCCAGCGAGAGCTGGAGGAAATGCATTATGCATTACTTGGAAAATACTCCATGGAGATGTATTGAGAAATGACATCAGACTTGTTCGTGAATCGATTAGCTGTATACTCACCGTACATAAGACACGTGTTGATATGTGCATGCAATCTCAGTCAGATACATTATGTTTCACATTCCACATACACTCCATACTCACTGCTTCGTGTAATCTGAGTGACAGGGTATATGACTTGGTTTCAAAGAGAAACATCTGAGGAGTTTATGAAGAGATCTAAAGAGCTGAGAGGGTTACTATAAAAAAAAAAAAACGCATCACAGCAGCGGACACAGGAAGTGGTGGAAAAATAGCTTTGTTTGAAGTACAAAATAAAAGTGCGTGTGGTAGCACACTCAGGAGCTATTTTTAACACCTGAACAATATTCTTGTGAGCACCACTGATTCTGTAAAGACTCAACATGCATCCAAACTACATTACAAACACACATACATTGAAATATACTTGTGCTTCTCTGATTAGTGAAAATAGCCTCTTTAAAAATCAAATATGCAACGAGTGGGACTCAGCGTGCTCCCAAATCTGCTTACATCCACAGCCTCACCTCCATCAGCAGCACAATGTGTGAGGCTGGAACATGAGTGTCGTTGAATAAACAACAGGGGAATGGAACTGAATAATCAAACGTGGCTCTTCACTCGGCCCTCATTTCCCAACATGTGACCTGTCGTGGGCCCGCTGGATTATTTCTAACAGATTATTCCTCTAGAACCAGAGGGGAGCCGTGCCCTACTACGGCTTCACTCAGCCGGGACAGTGCTCCCCTCTGAGATGAAATTGAGGCAGAGGCTGGATACCCGCCTGGTTTTCATGGTTTTCAAAGCAACCCCTTCAGTGGACATCCTTGCTTGAGATGCATATTACATGCACACACATGTACTCGTAGTAGGAAATAGAGATACATCCACATGCTCTTTGCGCTCAAAGCACTGAATCTACACAATACCTATTTTGTCATGTCTCTTAAACAGAATATTGAGTATATAGCACTACAGAAATCCCATGGAGAGTAGAGAAATAAAAAATGATTTAAAAGAAAATGAACAGCCGTACAAATTTCCTATACAGCCATATAAATTTGCTTGGATTTTGTCCATTACACCCAGAAATTACATAACATGCTTTGCTGTGTCAAGTGGAACTGCAGAGGGCTTTATTTTGGGGGCTAAGAAAGCACACTTTCTGCACATGTACACACACAGCACCACTGCTCTCCTTCCATTCTAGTTATGGACACAGCACTAACTTGTACAAAAGCGTTTTTATTTTTATTTTGAAATATTACACTTTTCAAAAAATGTCACCGCTAGGCCTCACAACACAATTTGGACAGCCAGAGATCCCCCTTCAGTTCAACAATGGATGAGCCCAGTTCCTCTTCCCCTCCCATCCCGTGCGTCAAACATTGTGCTCAAATAGTGGTACAGAACCATTGTTGAAAAATGCCATTCATACCTCCTCTCCATGCTACAGTAAATAAATCTCTAATCACTATGCCACCTGTGTCTAGACAAAACAGCAGGATTTATTAGGCTTGGGTTAGGGTTTCTATAAAGCAACTGATCTTTGTTTGTGTTCTCTATTTGGGCCATCTGCTTACCTCCTCTCTCTCGAAATGACCTGATCAGTGCAGTCGCACAGGTAACATATGGCAAATTGGCATTTAGTGTACTTAAACCAGTCCACTCTGGATGAGTCTTTGAGAAACCACCATTATAGCTACAGTGGACCTTGCTCTCTGAACGTCCTTTCCCTTCTCCCTTTTCTTTTCCTCTGCTTTTAAGACAACATTCGAAAAGTTGAAGAAAACTGCATATGCAGTCTCATTACAACTTTATTTTAATCTCATGTAAACACAATCTATTCATTTCTCATATATAAATATTGAACCAACACTACACATACGCGCATATGGCCATGAATTAAAGATAGTTTAAAACCGAATAAAAGAATATGGAGAAATAGAGACAGAATAGAGTGGTGCACATGGACAGCCTTAGACAGAGAGAAAGAGAGAGAGAATGAGCGAGAGAGAGGGCAGACAGTCTGAGGAATCCTCCCCACATAAAACATCTCTTCTGGGGCCACTCGGCCACTGACACCGGTCTTGGTGTACCATTCATCGCAGCCATCTGCTTTAGCCAACACACTGTGATTGCACTTTGCAGCAGTATTGACTTTGTGTTAAATCCTGGCCTGTCACGGATACTCACCGCAAGCACCTTCGGCAGTCCTCTCCACCTCCTCCGCCTCACTCTCCCTCCCTCCCATCCTCCACATCCTCCACATCCCCATGTCCAATCTCCTCACATTGATAGATACACTCTGTGGCTGTGAAAATACCTTTTTTTTTCACACAGTCGCCTAAAAAATATCTCGGGGCAATGGTTAATGAACAGCTCCCAACAACTGGGGATACTGTGCCAAAGTGCTGATGGCATCAGCCTTGGGGCATTTTATAAAACAATGAGGAAAGATTCCAGTGGCTCATCAGCTGATTGCTTAGTGTGTCCAGGGTGCCTGGACTGTGGAAAACCTCTTGCAGTGTCCCTGAATAGAAGACAGAGCACCTGCCCTTGAATGGCAGAAAGAAGTCAAACTAATAACTAAATCATTTTTTAGACTAGTCAAATAATTATTTAAAAAATATCTAAAATTTGCTGGTTCAAGCTCCTTTGATGAAAAGATTTGGATTTTTTACAGTAAATGAAAAGTATCTGGGCTCACTCATTGGCTTCTGATGATCAGCTGATCTTCCTAAGTGCCACCTACAGCAGACATCCATTCAACATAACATGGTATCTGCTACGCTTTTTCAGATCCTTCCCCACGGCATCAGGTTTGTGTGCACGCGAGTGTGTGTGTGTGTGTACTTTCAGTATTGTTCTGTCTATGGTGACATCGTTTCTGATTGAATTGAAGATTTATAGCATATCAAAGGCTGAGATTTGTGAATACCTACAAACACTGGCATCATGCATGCGTTTAGGCTTCCTCAAACACTTTCATGTCTCCTCCCAGTCCCAGTTTCTTTACTCATTCTGGCCTCACTTCTGCTTTCTGACTGTATTAGTACCTTTATTTGATATTCACAAACTGCGTTACCGTGGCGTGCAGCGTTCCTTATCCCCAGGGGAGGCTACACTTGCCGGTTTCTCCAGAGAGAAGAGAGAATAGCAGATTCCTCTCCACTGCTCAACAGCCGTCCAGTCCTCTGGGCAACAACTCCGCCGCCTCCCCTGCTTGTCAGAACACCTCTTTGCCATGCAAATTGCTTTGCGTTTTTTTTTTGACACTCTCCCTCTCCTCAAGCATCCTCTCTGTGCAAAAGGCGGTTTGAAAGGAGAGGAGAAAAAAAGGTCTTTTCTCTCTGTTTCAAAATTCAGCCTTTGAAACAGTTTGAGCCCATGCGGATAGGGGAAATGTACTGGTGGATTTATGACTACAGGGTCAAAGGTTTGGGTTTTCCAACCCTCTAGTTGTAATGACCATTTGAGTGGTTATAGCTGGGATACAAACTGGCACAACCGGGTGGTTTTGATAATGACTGCTTCAGAAAGTTATTGATCTATATGTTTATATGTTTTACTTGTTGTATGTGTGAGTGTTCTGTCAACGTAACAGCTATGGCTCTCTGGCAGAATATTAGGCCACTTCCACAGTAGTGGTGTGTTGAGTGCATATTGATGCTTTTTCTGAACTACTTTTTGAAGCTCCCTCTCAAAAGGCTGACACTAAAGTAGATATGAAAAAAAGTCTTATTTTTCATGAAAAGTTTGGGTATATTTTTCTCTAAATTATCATCTGCCTTCCAAATTCTTTCTTCTGTTGCTGAATATATGTTTCTTCTGCCCCCCCCTCCCCCTCCCTCTCCCTCTCTCTCTCTCTCTCTCTCTCTCTCTCTCTCTCTCTCTCTCTCACACACACACAGCTCAATTTCATCTCTCTATACTACTTTATTATATTCACTCGCCTCCACACCGGGCCAACTTCCATTCTGTGTGGATTTGTGTGACGGATGGGGCTTTGAGGGGAGTGGAAGCAGCACTAACCTACCCGGAGCGTGGCTGCGGGGTGGTTAGCACCTCCCCTCTGCTACGCATAGATGCGCATACTAAGAAGCTCCATGCCCAGGTTTTCCACTTGTGTGCGCTAACCAAGAAGGAACCCTAAGGTGAGGCTGACATCAATAAGATTCTGCTACACAGGGGCCACAAAGAGACACTATCCAACTGAGAATCACTCCTCAGAAGTGTTTTTTTTTTCTTAACTGACGGTCAACAGGCTTAAACTGTGGAAAATAGAGAAACTGATCTGATGCCATTAGAGCGAATAGCTTCAACATTTACTGTGAGTTTGAATGTTAATTTTAGCCCAAAAGAGTTGGTTGATAAATATAAATGTGGTTGGCAGACAAGGAATAGTCTGTCTTGACCCACTTGCAAAGACTTTCTCCTCTAAGAAAAGGGGTTACTGAAAGGTCTCTGCATGTCTGTGCGCTGTGACAAACAAGATTGCAACAATGCTTTTCTACCAATAATAGACAGTCGAGCGTGATGTGTAGAACGCATTGACACAAAAAATGGGTCCCATCGTTGCTATGGCAAGGAAATGACTTGCTTATGTTCCCACACACATTCTGAGGCAAACAGTTTACGTGCAGCTATAGCTCAGGAGGTAGAGCAGGTCGTCTACTATTCAGAAGGTTGCTGGTTTGAATCCCAAGCTCCCCCAGCTGCATGTCCAAGTATCCTTAATCAAGATACTGAACTCCAAATTGCTACTGATGCGCAGTTGGCACGTATTTGGAATGTGTGTGTGTGAATGTGAAGTGTTGTAACGCTCTTTGAGTGGTCTGTAGACTACTGGAAAGGGGCTATTTCAAGTCTATCAGATTAATTTTAATTACATTTTAAGCCATCCCCGGATCATAAAGTACACATTTCCAAAAAGACAGATAGTATGAATACATTCTCGTGGTTTCCAGTAGAGAAAAGGCTTGCCTTAAGCACTGTCGGAGAGTAACAGCATGTATCCTACTTAACCTGACTTATACCATGGTCTGGGGGAATACTCGATTCTGATTGGCTGCAGGGTGTACATTAACCCCTGATATATGGACACCTACTAAGTAGTTCCAGTCAAATTGACTGTTCAACGCTGTAAATTAATGCGCTAGCTGGCGTATCAAATCTGAATATTTTATTTCCAGCACTGAGTGCAGTCCGTCAGTCCTTCAGCGTCTTATCCTCTGAACACCACAGGGTGGCGACTGTAACACACAAGCTGCAGAAAGTTCACTTCCCTTCTAAACTTACTGATACGCGAATAATCTCTCACCCCGTTCGCTGTTCAGCTCTCTCCTTCAGGCTGCGGCCACAGTAACGTTATACACGGCCGGTCATTTGTTCGTGAAAATCTTGCTATTGATTTGGGGACAATGACATGACTGGTTAGTTAGCTAATCGTGTTAGCTAGCATACTGTCAAATTATATTTACTGTTTTTCAAAGGTACGCAATGTTATTGACTTTGAATCTTGCTAGCATAGCGTTAGCTTTCTGGCTCATCGCTGAGCGGACTAGAATATCTCCAGTTGCCAAGTCGTATCTATGATCCGTCCTATTTACTGGAAGAGTGAACAACGTTTCCGTTGCACAAGAATCTTACGGGAGAGTAATGATTGTTCCAGGTATTAGTCAAACCCTCAGGCGTTACCAGGGAAACTAAGTTATGGCTTGTGAAAAACTTTATATTTTGATTGTAAAACGCATGAAAATGTAAATTAATGGTCCGAATTTCTTTTCTTTGGCAAGTGACCATGGTATAAGCGGGATAATGCCCTTCGAGGTGTCCATTAATAGAAGTTAATGGACTTCGCGGAGGCAACCGTCCTCCGCTGCACGTCGGACGGTTCTTAGGCCTCCGCGTCATTTCTGTTAATGAACACCTCGTCGGCCATTATCCCTTACTTTATGGACACCTCGTCGGCCATTATCCCTTACATATACAATGAAAATTATGCAGTTACTCCGATAGTCATTTCACCAGAACAGCTGGTGATGGTTAAATCATGTTACCTTGCCCAAAAGGACATCATTAATTTTGCCATGAATCATTAGAACAGATTCATCCTATACCAGAGGAGGCTCGTCCATAGAGGCAGAGGAGGTTGGTCCTCCTCTATTTTTGAGAGGCAAGAGGAAGATCACATTTTTTTTTTAAGAAAGAGTAACTGGTTGAAATAAATCATTACCAAATCTCAGTATCATTTATAAAATATTATATATATATTATATCATTAAAAAAAGTTTCTTCTTTGGAAGAAAATCCACTTAAAACGGTTGAACAGCGACAGCTGCAGATGGAGGAGACAGAGCAGTCTGTGAGAGGAGCAGGGAGCAGGAAGGTGGGGGCTAGAGGAGGACGGAGGGCTTCTGTCCTCCGTAGGAGGGATCTCCTTCCATTGACTCAATGCATTTAAGATTTTTTCATGCTGATCTATGATTGGCTAAGATACGTAATTTGACGCGCTAAGGGAGGACGTCCTCCCTTACCAATCAGCAACCACAATACAAGATTGACAGCAGGTTGGTCCAATATCAGTTCCCAAATTTCATTCTCACATTTATACAACCGTAAACAAAAAATACTACTATGTATTTTACAGCTTTCACTGCCAGCCATGCTCGGACAGAAATATGGAGTTTTCAGCGATATTGGAATCGGTTTCAAGGAAATATAAGCGAATTTCTGAAAGAAAAAAAACTGTTAGGAGAAATCAGAGAGAAGTTTCGTTTCTTTCGTACAGAGCAGCAACAAAGCCACTGTCGTGAAGGTCATGCATTGAGTGCTAAGATAGCACAGGGGGTAGCGCAGTTACCTCCTAATCACGTTAATGGGGTTCGAATCCTGAAAGAGACAGAAGTTTTTTTTTTTTTTTTTTTTTTTTTTGTATATTAGCTTTTTAATTAAATGTTATTTAAAGAAGTCTTGTAAGTCATTGTTTTATTGCTTAATTTTCATTGAATATAAGAAAGTAGGGTTAATTAGTTGACTTGGATAAAATAACATGACACCGTGGACTGGTTTTCCTCCTGTCCTCCCCAATTTTTTCAGTCACCAGCCGCCACTGTCCTATACATACATCTAACTAACAGCAGATCTTCATTCAAATACCATTAATATTGCATTACTTAAGCAGCTCATCAATAGTCTTGTGTCAGCCATGTATAGCGTCTTGTTTTTGTTCCCTGGTGATTACCCTTGAGACTAACTCACAAGCTAATTTGTCCTTATACAACCTTACACTCACCGGGTAAAGCAGAGTCAGAAATGAATATACATCAGCATGACTGTTTAAAAAAAATTGAACGACCACTTTGTCAGTGTAACACAATTTGAGGGCTCATATGTGATGAATATTGTGTTTTACAAATGTGATGTTGCATATGGTGATCATGATGAACTTAATTGCAACCAGCAGGGGAGACTAGCTGGTGCCATTCTCCTTCAGTTAATGGAAATCCTTATCAGTAAATAAATGAACTGATAAATAAATAGCATGAAAGGAGAGGGCAAGGTTGTGTAAATACCTCAGAAAATGACTGCAACAACGTTACTTGGCAGTGTTACAATAGCGGGTCATATGTTAGTGCAGGCTTATTTGCCAATTAGTAATCTTTATCAGCTATTAAAAAGGTCTCACCTCTTTAACATGTGTTATTCTCTTCATGATACTTTTAAAAGTCAAAGGTCCATATAGAGAATACATGTGAAGTAGCCTTGATGATCCTGACAACATTTGCCAAAAACAAATTGACAGATTGAGAGAAACTGCACCAACAAAGACATGAAATGCCAACTTGTACGTTCTTTTATTGAGGAAATTTCACCAGGCACACACAATATATTATTCAGCCAAAAGAGTACTCATTTGAAGGTTGGGGTAGGTGACTATGGGGCCTGATTTGTTTGTTCAACTAAGCTTGAATCCATGCTGATCAAACTCTGTTTATCCGAGAGCCCTCAAATTTAACGGATTTAAGTAAGTAATATTAGATTGGCTTTTCTTGCACATTAGTCATGAAAAATTAGTACCTTGTGAGATTCCATTGTACCAAGCAGCAAAATGTTGTAGCTTGTCGAAGCTTGTAGCTTCTTGCGCATCACGCAGTGTGATTATTGCACATGCAATAATGTCAGCTAACCTTGGATTATAATAAATGTATGGCTGCTATTACCTGGGTGATGGTCTGGAATATGCAAAACCTTGGGAATGTTTGAAGTTCCAGGGGATTCCTGTTTAGACACCCTTACCATGTTCACAGAAGGAAATCTGTCATGCGCTGAGAAATGCCACATCTACGTGTCATCACAACAGACACAATCAAATATCAACCACAACACGGAGCTAATCAGGAAAAAGCCCTTTTATTCTCACAGGATTGTTGTCAAGAAGCAGACCTTCAGCAATGCTACCTGCCACATACCTACACTCTCTCTCTCTCTTCTATAGTCTGGCCGTGATTATAGTGCCATACAACGCTTCACTGCGAACGTGACTTGGATGTCAATGCGGCCTGTTCCCACACTCAGCATGCTGGGTATATATCAGCGACTCATCTCCAAGACACAGGCTCCAAGGTCCTTCAATGTGAGACATGCCATTAGGTCTCTCTCTCTCTCTTTCTCTCTCTCTCTTCTTTGCTTGAACTCTCAGATGTCACTGCTGTAACTCTACTTCTGTTTCCTGTGTAGATGTCATTTCCTTTGATGTTGTTTCGCGGGGAGTATAGAGGTGGATTCGCTGTCCCACATGCTGCCTGTATCAGTGTCATGTTAGACATCCTGACATAAAAAAAAGCAATATTCTGCCGCACGGGGCTGAAGTCATACAAATAAACCAGAAAACTAATCTCTGATTTAATTGTCGTCGGAGGAGCTGTGGTCTACCAGAATCATGCTTAAATACGCCTATGTATTAACCTGAATGTCCTTCAGCCGTGCCTGTTGCTCATCTCTGAACAGGTGGATGTTTGCCAACCCTCTAAAAGGTGTCCCCCCCTTGATCAACAGTTCAGCTGCCACAGGGAAAGGCAGTAGAACAGAAGGCACCTTGAGCAGCTAGCTATCAGTCACTGTTGCATAAGAAACTTGAAAAGAGGCAAGTTAGGAGGACTAAATAATAGGACTGGAAGTGAGCCAGGGTTCAAGGCTGTATTTTGTGTGTAAATTGTACTACCCACAGAATGTTATATTCTTTTCTCTATTTACTTAGTATTATTCATACTCATGGAGACATTCAGTGCGTTTACATGACACTCAAGAAAACCGAATTACTGTGTTAGTCCGACTATGGTCGGATCTTTGAGATGCATGTATACACCTTAGTCCGACTAAAATCGGACCAGATCGGATTTCTCATAGTCGAATTAAAGCACCCAGATTATTCGATTGATAGTCGCATTACTCCTGCATGTATACGTTCCATCAGATCGGATCAGATTTTGCGTTCTGCGCAGGCGCGAGATTTTTTCCCCTGGGCAGTGAGCCGGAAGTAGACGGACGGCGGTGGCGTCTTTCCTCCGCAAGAAAGAGCGCCATTGTGCACCTAGTTTGTGTAATTATCATGTACACCATATACGAAATGTACAAAGATGTAGCTTCGTCTCGCTCTTCGTACGCCATCTTTCTTGAATGTCGAGGCAGCTGGTGACGTAACGAGGTCAGCCGGAGGTGTCTCTGTTACCACTAGTTGAAATGGGTACAGCGCCACCTAGCGTACCGGGGTATGACATGCTTCGGCCCAATAATCCGATTTTCTCACCGGCATGTATACTCGAATAATTGCAGTTGTCCGGTTGAGTAGCATAGTCGAACTATGGCTGTAATCTGACTAAGCTGTGCATGTAAACGCACTGACAGAGATAAAGAGATCTTATCTAAAACAACACTCTATAGAATCCACACAGCCATGTTAGCTACTTCGAACTAAATGCTAACAGCAGCATGCTCACATGTTCCCATTGACAAGGGTGCTCGCTGGCATCTTGTTTAACATATAATGTTTACTGTTTTCATCATTTAAGGTTAGTGTGTTAGCATGCTAATTAGCACCGAACACAAAGTACAATTGAGGCCGGTGGAAATGTTTGATGACTTTGATGCTGCTACTTGATTTAGCATTCAGAGTTATTACAATTTATCCTCAGGGGGACACGAAGGTCTGTATGAAAAGTATTGATAATTCATCCAGTATCCATCTAGTTGCTGAATCTACTTGAACCACAAAAGTCAACTGAATGATGGCACTAGAGGGGATAACTTCAATCAATAGGATACATTGTGGCAACCATGAATGTCTGCCAATCGTCACAACAATTAATACAAACTAACAAACCTTTGAACCGACCAACTGACTTACAGACCAACATCGCAATCCCCAGAGCACAAGTTGCTAATGTGAAGTGTGTCACAAAATATCTGGATGTATATGTGTGTAAGCATGTATGCTTGTGTAATTGCTTGAATCAAGTACATAGCAGTCATCCAAGTGGGAAACTGACCGAAACCATTTCAATGCTACCTCAGCACAGCATAAGGAGCCACCGCACAGAACAGATGTGGGTTGTGGTCTTAGAGCCTCGCAAGTGAAGGAAAATTAATTACCAAGGGTCTGAGTCAATCAGCCATGGATTTTCAATTACCCTTCGAATGGTGGCCATGAAACAGCTTCAGCTGTGAAATATCCTGTAGAGAGGTCTTAGAAAACAGGAACTAGTCTGGGGATTCATTTCACTGAACTACCCTCAACACGGGTTGAATTTTTCAATGATGGCATCTGATAGCGTCTGGCCTTTGCTGTGGAGAGCCACTCCATCGAGTGAGGGAGAGAGAAAGTGAGAGACACAAGAAGAGGCTGAGAACTCGCCATAAGGGTAATGCAAAGTCTGTCCAACCATACAGAAAACTCTCTCGCTCTCTTTCATGGCCTCCCTCCTTCCATCTTACCCTACTCTCCCTCTGACTTTTCAATTTCCAGAGACCTGCAGGGGCCAAAAGGCTAGCTCAAAGAGCCCTGTAAATTTTTAAAATTCCATCTGCTGGCGTGCGAGGGAGACATGGTCAGGGTCTGAGCTGGGCTGGCAGTCAGACAGGTAACATGAAAGACCCCTGAGCAAGATGACACCGAGACTGAATACCACTCAAACCTTTGATTTCTGCAGGCAAGTGTTGTACTTGTGCTGAATGAGATGGTGCTAAATAAATAGCTGAATATTGGATGGGATGAGATAACTCCTTTAGACCATTTTCTACATCTCCATAAGATGAAATAGTGCAATAATTCTTATAGATAATTCATTTTAATTCAGTCAGTCAGACTACATTCTATCAAATATAAGCCAATGACTAACCAATAAGCCAATATTTACATACCAAGTGTTCAATTAAGCAAATCTGTTTCCTATACGAAACCTTTTGCTAACCTGCGTGTAACCTCGAGATTCCACCAGATATGTGTCTGCTACATTACGGCTCCGGTCCGGTTTTGCTCCACCATCCGCCGTCCGGCAGCCCCCACCAGTTAAGTCCGCCATGGCGCAGTACTGTCGGACAACTGGCATCGCGAGACCGAGGACTTCCCGCAATAATCACATATTCACTTGCGACCGCAGTTATAGGTATGTGTCATAAACACAACAACACAAAGTGATCCCGACCGAAGGATTTGTCTCTTTTTTTGAACACAGAGCCATCTGGGAAGTGGCCCCTTAGGAACAGTTTATAAAAGGCACTTAAACAAATAATTGGCCAGTGACTGGATGAACCACCTGTCTAACATTGTTTATCACAGGTCAGTGTGTCAGTCAGTCGGGACATGTGAAAACATGTTTTCTATCGGGAAAAGCCATCAGTGCTGCTGTGCTCTTCTTTCGATGAAATATACTCTCCTGTTCACAAACACATACACAAACAGCTGCCTCGCAAGGTAAACATTTGGTCACATAATAAGATGCATGTGGTTCAAATCTTCCAAGAGTCAACAGTTTACTCATTAGATAGGGTGTGTTTACTTTAAACATTAAACCAAACCATGATCTTTCCTGGGAAATGGGATTATTCAGCAATTAAGTCTCCTTTTTAAATGCAATGGAGACTGAAATATGTAAACATAATGTCCAGGAGATGGGGTTGATAAAACTGGAACTTTCTTATATTGGTGCACAACATTGGGAAATAGGTTAATATACCTTTACCTAATGTCTGAGGGAAGAAACTGTTTATTTGGTAGCTTTGCATTTTGGTTAACCATTCTAGTATAATACTCAGATTTAAGGATGAATACTGATGGCTTATTGAGGAAGATTCATCTGCAAGTTAAACACAAAGACTCTTGGATCATCCGTATTTTCTGTGAACAATGAACATGTTCTACAGATTATCGCCCCCATTCATACACAAAGGAGACCGAGCTATATGCTGACGAGTAGAACTTTACCCCCATAATCTGCAAATATCCGTTTAGGAAAGCAGAGGCGGGTGTTCAAGGGTTCACTGCTTACCCCGTAATTATACCAATTAAGCTGATTACTCCCACTGTTCTCTGCTGGTGGGGGAACAGGAAGTAATGCCACAACAGAGCCTGAAATCAAAGTTTACCTCTGCAGGATAAACACCCGGTCCAAGTAAAATATCTATCCAGGCACCACCGCTCGCTTTCTCTCTCCCAGCCTGATGGATCAATGAAAGCAGGGTGGAGGGATCAAGGCGGAGGGGGTCGGTATAGATGATGGGAGGAAGGGGAAGCTGCTCGGGAAACCAATCGATGGACAAAATAAATATTCACTCTCATGAGTGACTCATGTTATCTTTTAACAACCTCCCTTTCTTAAGTTGTGTGTGCCGAGTGTCACACACTTCATCGTGCTGTAAAACTCTGGAGTGTATGGGTTGAAAGCAGGGTGAAGAATAAACCAGCACTGTTTGGGCTGTTGATAAAACCATGTAAAGTTTGAAACGGGTATTCTTTTCCAGCACGATCAAGGACCTGTGCTTATGTGTGTGTATGGGTTTAAGCAGTGTGTCCTAATGACACAGAAAATGTCAAGATTATTATTGGCCAGGTAGTACGCCAGATGACGTGTGGTTGGCTCGGGATTTTTCTAAAGCATAAGTGTGTGTGTGTATGTGTCTGTCTGAGTGAAAAAAAAAGAAGAAATTGCCAGTGGTTACTTTCAATTATGTCCTTATTCATATTTAATGGTGTTTATTGGAGCTTAAGGTCAATGGTGGTGTGTTTGTGTGTGTTTCCTAACACTGAGGGAGGCAGCTGGCGCCCTGCTGGTAAGTCTGTGCTGTCTCTTTAAAAATGCACACCGTTCCGCCACGGGAAGTGGTGACCCCCCCTAAGCCTTAACCTATTGAGTGGTAAATATCAGGTGACATGGCCGATGAAATTCCGCATATCACGATCATCCTCCTCCCTCTCACAACCTTCTAAGGCAGCAATCCTCAATAGGCGGCCCCTGGGCCGCATCCGGCCTGCCGGCCTCCTGTTTGTGGCCCCCGAACTTTTATTCCTTCACCATGTGTTTTGGTTGGGTCAGCACGTGTGCACCGGGACTTGTCTCCATGCCAGCGATACAGAGACAGCTGGGTCACTCACTGCTGCGAGCGCAACTTTTAACTTTTAACACTTTCGTTTTCGGAGCAATTAGCGTGTTCACATTTTGCCGGTGGTAAAAGATTGAAAATCGCGTGTTTCCAATTAAACTGCTATTATAAAGTGGACAGTTAAAATCCGTGACTCAGAGAAACAGGGATTTAAATTTGCATTCATTCTCCCTCTGACCAGGACAAGCCCTACGTATCTGACAGTGCAGCAGTAACAAAGGCCAGACGTAGTTTAACTAGTTCTACTTCGTCTCGTCACGTATTTTCAAACACTCAAACATTGTAACCGACGGGGAGTTTCTCCCGGCAAACACCCTTTCACTCACAGTGCCAAAATGTTTATCATCCTTGTTAAAACTCAACACCATTTAACCACAGAACAAACGACGTGAATTAACCCACAACCATATTACACATCATCTTATTCACAAACACATTCACGAACCATAATTACACCAACACCAACAGAATACCCAAGAGTCATTGCGCCACAATCAACAAGGGGCGTTACAATATGCCAGGAGAAGCTGTGATGAAGATTTCCAATTTGAAACGGCATTATGAGACGAAGCATAGGAATTTTGAAGAGACATTTCCTCAAAATTCAGCGATAAGCACAACACCAATAAATGCACTGAAATCGTCACATCAAGCTGCAAGCAGGATTCTTGTCACATCTATGTCACAATGAAATAAAATAATGCATGACTGAAGTGATGGACACAATGTTTGAAGGCAAACAAAAAGAGGAAATATTCAACTATATATTTTAATTTAAGTTAAAATGGAAATTACATTTTAGTTTAAGTTCGCATTTTGTTGTTTAGAATGAAAAGGACATTTTGTTTTGAATATTACAATTTTATTGCATGTGGCCTGACCGACCTCAATACATGGACCTTTGAGTCATTGAAAAAAATCTTTGTGGCCCTTTAAGATTTGTATTTGAGTACCCCTGTTCTACGGCAATCCTTGAGAGTAAACGCCACAGTATCTGCTTCGTTTAATGAGAGGAATCTATTTTGGATCGCTGGAAATTTGGAGCACTGCATTGATTTCCAATGCATATGTGCATGAGGTGTAGCCCTAGGGACACTGTATACGTCTTAGTGTATATCCACACGAGTTGGCTGTAATAGATCTTGTTTCAGCATGGAGATTCGTTAAGCAAGACAGCAAGAGGTTTGTAAGGCCAAGTGCCAGGATGTGTGAGGGGAATTTGATACCATATCAGCGTTTAGGAAGATGAATAATTCCCACATGCTTTACTGTGATGGAATTCCAAGGTATTTCATGCCTGATTTCATACAAGTACGACTTGAAAGCGCTGTCATCAGTTTATGCAAAAAATACAAGCGCTGGTGTTCAGACGAGCACCACGGGAAACCTTTGAACTGAAAATTAAGTATCACCCTCTCGACTGCAGGAGATGGCATTAGGAATTGGATTGAAATGACTGAATGCGAAGCTTTGAAAGGAAAGAAAGAAAGCAATCAATATGCAGCATATAAAACATCTGAGGACAATGTAAACCTTTTCAAAAAGAAGGATAAAGGAGAATTGTTTGTGATTGTTCTTTTGCAAGATATATTCTCTGTGTTTCGTTTCATCAGCAAAATAAATTAACTGAACTGACGCAGGTAATTATTCATCATCGACAACAGCAGTGCAGTGCAGGGAGGATTCTGCTCTATAGCTTGCCAGAGCCAGACTATAACTGGCAAGCCCCATGTTCACTGTACAATATTTAAACAATATGCAATTTTATATATATAAAGATTATGTGTTAAGTCTATAATTAAGCTCAAAGTTAAGTGGTACCATAACCATAACATAATGTGTTTATTCAAGTATTCATTATTCAAGTATGATGAATAGAAGTTTCCAAATTGTTATTTCTGTCTCATGTCATAAATCCCACATCAAGTTATCAATTTCATACACTGTGACACAACATGATAGAAAACCGTCACTGGTGACCCTACATATTCAACTCGTGTAATAAAAATAGATTTAAAAAATTGTCAGTGTTTTAGACATTTTCCTGTAGATGTCTCAAGGAAGCGGGGTGCTATCAGTCATTTAGTTCACATCCCACGCAAAATCATGTTTTCTCAATAATGAGAAAATGTTAAATGTTGCATGTAACACAATATCTGACTCAAAGTGTGCACAGCGTAGAGTGCCCCGGTAGCTCAGTTGGTAGACGATGGGCCCCATGTTTAGAGGCTTTGTCCTCACTGTAGTGGCCAAGTTTAAAATCCAACCCGTCAAAAGCTGCACTGATGTGAGGTCGTATTATCGCATTAGACAACACGTGAAGTAGCTAAGAAGCAGCTGCTAAAAGAAGCCGGTTTTGGTGCAACTGGATGTAGAAATACCCCCAGGTCAAACACAAACTGGCTTATAATATCACAAGGGTATTTATAAATACCTTGTCGGTACAAGTTGAGAATGCATCTACTAGTGTGTGTGTGTGTGTGCGCGCGTGCATTCTGCTGAACATTCTGCCCCACCTTTCGCCCCACTGTCAACCTGTGGTGCTCCGTGGTTAACACATACAGTAAAAGTGTACGAATGTATAA
This sequence comes from Sparus aurata, assembly GCF_900880675.1. Lineage (NCBI taxonomy): Eukaryota > Metazoa > Chordata > Actinopteri > Spariformes > Sparidae > Sparus > Sparus aurata. Next base: position 17,145,286 of record NC_044189.1, on the reverse strand, counting down.
CCTGACGTGTGCGTGCGAGATGAGATGTTTCATATTTTGACCACTGCGAGTGAACCAACAAATGTGACCTGGTTTTTCTTCATGAGTATCTGCAGGCATTTGTATGCTCCTGTGTGTCTGTTTTGCATGTATATATACATACACTGTATATGATGCGAAGAGGTTCAAGGACAGACAAGTTCCACTCTGTACTAATGAGCTAGCTGTGCTGCTCTCTCTGCTTTGTCTCTCAGGCCCTCCTGCTCGCGAGCCACTAAAAGGTTTGAATTAAAATTTTAAACAGAGCTGTGCCGTGCAGACTGCATCTCAGGACATGTATATATAAAAAAAAAACCTCACATAACCCAATGCACTGTGAGTCATATAGTATTTGTGCCCGTCCATCACGTCTGAAAGCCGTGCTGTCTATTTAAAGCTCTTCAAAAGAAAATCAACTTAACATTCAACAATTCCTACCATTCCTGTTTTTTTTCAACACAAGGTTGTTATGTGGCACTGTCTCGACCCTCTATAAGGTTGTGTAATTCCATAGCATGAGTAGTCAGTGCCTTGGACATCAACAGGAGAAGAACCCATGCAAACAACAGGAGAACATGCCAACTCCCCTGTCTCAGGACCTTCTTGCTGCAAGGTGACAGTGCTCACCACTGAGCCAATGTCCTGCCCATGGATCTAATGTTAACTGCAGACATACAGTATTGTACACAATAAAACCTCATTTGAAGGACAGCCTTGTAGAGAAATGGCCTGCTGTACACTATAACGACTTAATGGTGCCATGAAAAACCTTAAAAGCTGCCATTTGAAAATGTCAGTTTTCATTTTCCACGGAGAAACTGTTCAGTCATTTTGAACATGCACATCGCGGTACCAATTTACATGTAAATGTGATGCAGCAGCTAAAAAACAAAGATAAATCCTTTGACAAATGTCACACTATAAACACATCAAAACGCTGCAGCAAGTATGTTATGACTATTCATGAAAGCGGTCTCCTGGCCATGTCTTTCTGCACTCTGAAACAGCACAAGCCTGTATCTCTGCCAGCATAATTAGAATATGGGACTTCCTTGTGCCAAACGCTTTACCACGTCTTCACCAATTATAGCAATTTCTACTTTGTGTGCCCCAGGGTTTCTGAGGCCCTTTGAAAAGGAAAACCCCTTTTGTTACAGGAGAGACCGAGGGAAGAAAAGAAAGAAGGAAGAGAGTCACAGAAAAGAGGAGGGAGAGCAAGAGATTTGACACGGAGTGAGAAACACGTTAGGAAGTGCAAGACTCCAACAGCCTGCATGCACATCTCTGCTACTGCATCTGTGCATGTATGGACATGTTCATTTATCCATCTGAACAATTGTTTGTCTGCCTGAGTCTAAGCCTGAGTGGCACAGCTGTTCAAAGAGGACACCAACTGGCAGTGGGATTTGTGATTCAAGAGGAGAGAAGCCGCTCGCCTACTGTTCACTGTCTCCAAAAAGAAAAACAAGTCTTGGAAATCACGTTGAATTTACCTTCTGGCCACAATTCAGGGGAAAAAATGAAAACATACACTCCATTTATCTCTGAAGTGACAACTGGGAAGACAAAAACCTGTCTAAGTAACCTCACTATGTTTTCTTGAAAGAATATTTCATGAGTAAACAAATCATTCTAACAAATAACAAATACAGCTTTCTGCATGTTAACATTTCTGTTTCTCTCACGAGTCATATTCTCTGGAGAGTTTCAGAGTGTAAAACAAGGACATTGTGGTTAAACAGATTGCTGTGCATCTTGACCACAAGACCAGGACCCTTCTTTATTCAGATTTTTATTCTAACATTTGTATACATTCAAAAGCAGTATACAACAATGGAATACATGATTTACTATATAACACACTATACCAAGCTGTTAACAGCCATAGGGACATTTTACGTGTATCAATGAACAGTTTTTGTAATGATTAGTATTATTACAGCTGTGCTTTACAACAGTGTGCGCTGGCATTCATTATTGTATCTGTTTACACACCAGTCTTCACTTGTAGGTTCCACAGGAGGCTTTAGATCAGCTTAAGAATGCATTTTGTTGTCAAACCAGTTATGACATGTGTATACACAATGTGTCTTAATGCTAAAAGGGTGGGGCCTTGAAGTAAAGTGTTGCCCAATTTTACCTGTTTAAATGTAGCCTTTTAAATATTACAGTATCAGAGACTCTCAATTATAATTATGCATCGCCTGCTATTTTTTGTGGAGGAATATTCTGAACTGCCCTGATGACAATTAGCCCCCTGTTTAAACTACAATTTCTTCTTGGAGCAGGACCATACAACCATTTTAACATATAATATAAAAAAAAAAATTAAAAAAAAAAACTGTTGAAAATCTGTATTAACATCTGCTGTTATGGTTTAAGAAGTGTATTTTTCATTGAAACTCAGTCAAAATTCAACCAACATGCTTATACAGGTTGTTTGTGGTACAACATGTCAGTCCGTCCTTTCATTGTCTTGAAATTTCACTAAAAAAACAAAGAAAATCAACCTCATTTTGGCGCTGGAGGGAAATTAAAGGGTATATCACCAAACTGTGTAGACTATGTTCAGCATATTTCAGTCTGGAACAATGTGGTGAACCACCCTACCAACTTTGCTGACCTTTGGACCAAGCCATCATGATAGATCAAGAAAAGAACAACGACATACATAACACTTAAACAGGCAATAGAAGAGATTTTTGTTTTATCGTACTATTGTCACAATATAACTGCTGTGAAATAATGACATCGCTGGCTTTAAGATTGGTTCGCTTCGCAATCTAAAAGGAAAATGAAGGCTGACTGGAGATGCAGTCAGGCTGGCGGCCCGGCGCCATTTCTATCAGCTTTCACATCTCCATTATTGACTTGGTGGATGAACAAACTCGTGTTTCTGACCTGTATTGTTGGTAGTTTCTACTCTGAGGAAAACATAGATTATCCAGTTGTCTTTGGCAGCAAAATTGACGATTGGAAATGGTGGGTGGAGGTGGAGGTGGGGGCTTAAATTTCTTCCCAATCATAGACATCAAGGACCCATTACTCTGTGACTGTCACATATCTCAATGAATTGTTTGGCTTCTAGGTGAGAATATGATTGGACAGTAATTAGGCAACTTGAAGACATCACTCCTGAAGAACTGATCCACTACAACTAAATGAAACTGGACCGCTTGGACCCCTGTTATGGTTACTGTTGTGTCATCATGAAATTATGAATCATGAAAACATAGATATGTACAGCAAGACAGAATCTCAACATTTCGTTGTTACTTATGTAACTTTTTAATATGATAATGTCTTCAAAGACTCACTTGATGTTGCCTGAAGCTAGAGTGACATTATCATTCATCGCCCCTCATCACGCTGGATTCCATTTGCAGCCGCAGACTAAAAGAGACGTATTGAATGGCGGCACCAATAGGGAATGAAAATAGCATTGAGCTCAGTATCAACCCCACGAAGGCTTAACGCTTCCGCATTCTGATGCCCCGATAAAGTCAAAGAGGATCGTGTGGGAGGAGAGGGATAGAAGAGAGTGACAAAAAAAGGAAAAGGAAGTGAAATAAGAAAGAAGATTAAGGGATTGTTCATTTCTTCCTGCCGGTATCTGGTGTTTGTCCCACAAAACACCTTGATCAGTTTTAAGGCAGATGCAGTTCACTATACAGGCATGTGTTATGTAAAATCAAGGTAGATACAGAGAATATGATGCTTATCATCATGTAGTTTGCTACTGTCAAAGTATGTCTTTATGTTTGGTATGTGTGTACAGGTATTAAATTAATCAATAAAGGTCAATCTACTGTGAAAATCAGCTTGTTACTGTACATGTAAACTGTACGGCGGGGAGGGCTGAGTGAAGGAAGACAGGATGGAAAGCACTCTGTGATGATCTCGAGAGTATTTTCTCTCTTTCCATTTCCTCTCTCTCGCCCACTAACTTAGTCCTCATCTTCTTTCTCTCTCCCCTCTTCCTCTTCTCTTCCTATGCCTCTCTCTGAAGGGGAGTTGATGTTTCAGATATTAGTGAGCTGTGTCAGACAGTTAAACTGCCCTTTATCGATCCTCTAAGCTTCACTCTTTCCAAGCAGCCGTTATAGTTTTAATGGCTTGTAATGGAGCTGGGTTCTCTTTGATGTCCAATTGCTGAGCGAGTCCGCCCTTGTATTTTTTTTTTCTATATCGTTTCAAAGGATCTTACTTAATGCCGGCCTCAGAGAAGCCCGTTTCCAACACGAATTTCTGGGTCGATGAGGTACCCAGCCCTGTGATTCTGAAATGTCCCTGTATTGGGAGAAAAATCAGCGGAGATGAAGGCGGTCAGGGTGGAAGTGGTCTTTTGGGGGTTTTGTGAAAGCTCAATGGCGACATGGTGCTGTGATGTAGATTAGACAAGGCTATAATTAGACATTACTACAAAGAGAAACTGACTCAGCCAGATTTGAAAATGACCTGCACAGAGATTAAAACACAGAAATCTTAATAGAACTAGTTGAACAATGCAGGGTTGGTTAACTGAAACTGAAACTGAATCTCCTCCTGTCTCATGGTCCCTCTTATTAATCTTGTGTAATCTTGATTATTTATCAAAGAGGTGTCTGTAAAACAAAGATAGAGGTCTTAACACTGTGTTGTTGTGTTTATAACACATACTTGTAATTTCGGGCCGCAAAGAGGAAAAAACATTTACTTTGCTTTTGCGCTGAAGCACATCTTTTCTTCTCAGATAAACAAAGTTATTTGGTATCTAAAGTGACAAAAACTATATACTACATACAGAACACACACATGCGGGACAACCCGGGTCTGCCTCCTGCTAATCCTTCGATTTTATTTGTCTGTTTTAGCAAATCTAGCTAAATGTTTCCTCGTGATTTCTTGTTGACTCTTCTTCAAGCCAAACCAAAACTTTCCTAGAGCCTTTGTCAAATATTCAATTAGCCTTATTAAGAGGATGGTCAACAAAATATAGTGTATGTTTGGGCTCCGTTTACTACAGTGAATTCATTTTTGATAAAGATGAACAAATTCAATTTATCACGAGATTTTTCTCATGACAAATTGTCCCGCGTGTCATCAATCCATGTGGTTGCAACCGTCTGAACAATCTTTGTCTTATCCTTTGTTTTGTTAACCACTACAAACACGAAAGTCCCTGTGTGTGTGGTTCGTTCTTTCTAGGGTACTGTGCATGCTGTACGTGGCAGTGCACCATGGCGGATTCGTATATACACAAGGCTTGTTCTGAGTAAAAAAAAAAAAAACAATGATTCTTGTCATCATATGATTATATCCTTCCAAAAGATATATTAACGTTTCATTCCATTTCTGCCAAGTTAGTTCCTCCTAAATCCTGCACACTGCATCTTTAAAGGCTTAACTTTTATAAAGACCCTAAAATTTGTATACACCCAGCTAGCTCTTCAAAGTGCTATGGACTCGATGACCTAAATAAGGAATATCAAAGCCTGCAAACCCCAAAAGAGTAAAGGAAAAATAGAAAAATGCAAAAAGAACCAGGATGTAGGTGCACAAAAACATAGATGGGTGTGTATGATGAAGTCCCCGTACGAAACATCAAAAACAAGCTGAACTATTAAAATGTCTAGTTTGTTTATTGTTGCTGGTTGGCAGGTCTTGCACCATCATTAGAGCCGTGAGTATGACACAACGACTCTCTATGTACCCGCCCTCCTTCAGAAAACTACTGGGGAGCAATAGTACTTGAATAAAGATTGGAACTGAGCATGTACTCATCTTGTATTCCTGTTGAATATGTCTCACAGACCTTGGTTGGCAACGAGATGTGTCAGCGGTGAAAAGAAAGAATGAGAAACTGTTTCCATTTGTAGTTTCTACTTCCTTGGGAGGAACACAAACAGAAAGATGTTCGGTAAAAAGCTCTTGTTCATGTTGAGTGCCTATACACCAGCATGTTTATTCAATATGCGACACCAAGAGTTGCAACCCGCTAACGGCTTGCATTCAACAAACGCTCCTAATTAGCTAATTACTGTGTTTCCTGTCAAATGGCGCGCATTCGGCACCGCAAATAGGTACAACAGCACGTGTGTGCTCGGCTTTACACTACGCGCTGGTGCCTTCCACAAGTGCAGGCGGCATTCATGACGGAAAAAAAAGTCTGATTAATGCAAAGTAAAGCTTCTAATTAATATTTCCTTCTGCCTCTTTTGCCTCTTCTTTGTCTTCAGTGATAAAAGAGGGAGGAATTGTGACAGACTCCGACGAGAAAACATTGAAATTAAGAGGACGTCTTCCTACTTTTAAATCTGCGCAGCAGGCTAATTTGTCTGAGAATTAGTTCTGCTTTAAATGTCAACACGCGCCTTGTTTAACTTCATCAGGAGCCTGTCCCAGAAATCTGTAAATGTAATTCACAACCCACAAAAAAAAGGATGTCGAATCGTCCTTACGCTTAGTTTTCCAAATGGTACCTCCACGGATATGGATAACATGACAGAATCAAGTCTCAGCCCATTAAAAAGCAACAGTGACATCAAGTGATTCTCCAACCAGAGTTGAACTGGTTTGGCTTTCTCCCCCCCACCCCGGTTCCTGCCTAGAAGCTTTGAGACAGTATGAAAATCAAGCCTAATTGTCTCTCTTAAGCATCCTGTCTTTTTCCCTCCGGTCATGTCCTGAGTCACAGGCAGAGAGGCGACAGAGAGAGAGAGTGAGAAAGAGGATGGGGTCAGAAATTAATCCATTAGCATGCACCTTGTATTAAGTAAACACAGTACATAAATACACATACAACAATGTGAATGCAGTAAGAAGAGTTTGGGAGAGTCACTTAACCTTTACAGGAGAGTTTATATAACCTTTAGTTGCCCACAGAGGCAAAAACAGCACACACACACACACACACACACACACACGGTGAAGAAGAGGTGCCTAAACTTTTCTCATAATGCTGATTTATGATGATCTATTGTGATGCTCACACCATCCTTGCCCTTGCACTCCGAGATTTGAGCCTAAACTTTGAAAGTCATGAAATATTGATACGGTACACAGGAGGATTTGACGTAAGTGAGGCAGAATACTGCAGTGCTAGGCATCACATGTTTTATTGAAGCATCCAGTTTAGCACTCAGGGAGAGAGAGAGAGAGAGAGAGAGAGAGAGAGAGAGAGAGAGAGAGAGAGAGAGAGAGAAAAGAAATGGGGAAAAAGAAGACCCTCAAAAGTTGGTGGAGGCTTCAACAAAAAAAAAAAAAAAAAAAAAGAGAGAGAATGCTGCACTGGATGCAAACTTTGCTGTCCCCTTATTGCCTGGTTTAATGAAGCACCAGCAATCGATACAGCAAGACGAAGAAAAATGGCCTTCATACACAGGTAAATATTAGCTCTGTGTCCAGGTCTTGACCATAATACCTTGAGAATGTGCAGCCACTTTTTTCTCCTCCTTTTTATATCGACTTCATTATTCAGTGTCCCTGTAAGATAGATGAATCAGAGGTTTGTTCCTAAAGTTTTGCTAGCTTTGCACTGAGGCACCTGGAAGTATTGAAACCACATCATGAAAACAGGAGTGAACAAAGGATCCTAATTTTCTGCATTACCAAAGACTTTCCATCTTTCCTGCTGCCATCCTGACCGAGACTCCCTGAAAGAAGAGACTAAGAAATACAATTCTACAACATGTGCCCGTAAAATCTTTAAAAGCCTTGTTTGAAAGTTCTTTTTTCAAATCAAACTCAAAAGAAAAAAATGTATTCTTGCTTCGTCCTGCACCTTGTGTAGCCATGGAAAAAATTCTGCCTTGCACAATGAAAGTCCTCTTCTACAAATGATCAATTCTGTAGGAATGACGTTCTCTTGTCTTCCCCTTCTCCTCTAAATTACAAGAGGCAAAATGATCGGCAAGCATAATTTTTCATTACACACTTGACGTGGCTGAAAATGAACAGTGCCACCACTGATAGGCCTAATTGGTGAACGAGATGGGGCCAGCAACTGGCGCGAGGCTGGGTTGAGGCTATTTCCTGGCACTCAATGAGCCATTTACAGGAAATAGACGCCACTGCTGTGGAGAGGAAACAGGGCCTCTCGTAAGTTAAGAAAAAAGGGTAAAAGAGAGTGCAGCGTGTTGACTGGGTACAGATACCTGTGCCAGCGAGTATTTAAAAAGCTCGCCAAATGCTTTCTGGAATTATATGATATCATGGTGAGGAGAACACAAGATTAATCACGGACCAAGATGGCTGCCAAGAGGATGGCTTCAACAATCATTGTTCTGTGGATATAAAAACACAGCAATCAGTGGCATTTGTGGCTGATGGCAGCTCGCAAACACAGCTGCGTCTTGCCCCGTTTCTTTGAATTTCAATTTTATGCTATTACAGTCTATGTACGCTCCTGTCCATTTACTCCTCCGTCATTCCCCTAAATCCAGTCCTCGCCATCTGTCCATTGGCCCTGGTAGTATCTTATCCACCATTTTAATTTGTTTTGGCAGTCATTTTAGCCCATGTACAGTACCGCATTACAAAAATACGAGTGTAAGTATTGACCCGAGCAGACCTGCCACAGGAAGAAAGGGGCCACTTTGACATCATCACAACATGACATGAGTCAGAATGAGAAAGTGTCGCACAGGTCAGCTCCTACATGCAGTACACACAGATTGACAACACAGCAGAAAGGCTGATCACTATGCCATCTGTGGACATGGCTGATCACTCGTGTTCGAGCTATCTTATTGGCTCTTGGTTTGACAATGTTGTTTCATTTGGTTTTATTTGAACATTTTAACAATGGACACATTTCAGTAGGAGTGACACTGTTGTCATTCATTTCATTGGCATTGAGCACCACTTTTCTCATTATTTGGTATTTCTCCAGCCAGAAATTCTGATCAGAGCTGGTGAAGGTGTGCTGCTGACAGAGACGCATATTAAAGAATCTGAGAGAAAATTCTGTCAGAATAGCTCCCTTTTGTTATCTTCCAGGAGGCGTTCCCAATGTGAGACACTCAGTGCGTTTACATGACACTCAAGAAAACCGAATTACTGCGTTAGTCTGACTATGAACGGATCTTTAAGATGCATGTATACACCTTTGTCTGACTAAAATCGGACCGGATCGGATTTCTCATAGTCGAATTACACCACGTTGATTATTCGATTGATAGTCGAAAGGTGCCAGAGTGCACCTAGTTTGTGTAATTATCATGTACACCATATACGAAGTGTACAAAGATGTAGCTTCGTCTCGCTCTTCGTACGCCATCTTTCTTGAATGCCGAGGCAGCTGGTGACGTCAAGAGGTCAGCCGGAGGTGCGCCGTTAACACTAGTTGAAATGGGTACAGCGCCACCTAGCGTACCGGGGCATGACATGCTTACGGCCAGTAATTCGATTTTCTCACTGGCATGTATACTCGGATAATTGCAGTTGTCCGATTGAGCAGCATAGTCGAACTATGGCTGTAATCTGACTAAGCTGTGCATGTAAACGCACTGACTCACTCATGCTACTCAGAGAACCTGGGTTACGCAAGAAACAAAAGGTTTTTCACGTAATCTGGTCATAAAACAGTGACAATCCTACTATTCTGGTGTTTGCTGTGAGGATGTTTTCCAGACTTTGTTGCTTTTTTCCTTTGTTGCTCATAGAGTTTTTACAGTACAAGCACAAACTGGCAAGGCTAAAAACTAGCCTAATTAATGTCTCAGTTGATCATGTGACTTTGGCCCTGCAGGATGAAACTGTCCGTCAAGAGTCTCTCAGACTGGAGCAGAGTTAACGCAGCTCTCCACTTCTTTTTCTACACCCTTCATCAAGATGAGTATTAGCGTTTTGCAGCCTCATGTAATTTCCGAAACATATCAGGGATTTTTCAGGATACATTTCTTTTAAGACCTTGTTCCACCTGCTAGGATGGAAAACAATGTAGGCTGTTTTTGAAGGGTGGCACCAGGGCCACCCTTCAAAAACCTGCTCTGCTTTAAGTATGAGTATGTGCATTCAAGTGTGAGCATAGATCGTAATGAACGGGTGTGCAGTGGGAGTTTATTTTTGTTGAGCCTTTCAAAGCTGACTTCATTAGGCATCAACACTGATTGAAGGCTATTTTTATGGGCGTATGATTAAGCCTTATTCCAGGAGTGCTTGTTCTCTCAGCCATCTCTACTGTAGATAGTATCTGCGAGCTCCCTGTTTTGATGTGGAAATGATGAGCTTGTTGAGCCTGGCCCATGAAATCACCATGAAAAATGTCTCTATTTCCTTCCAAACCAACTCAGCTCTTGCAGACGGGCTGCCAGGGCTGGGGAATAAATATGCAGGGTGACAGAATTCACAGTTTTAAAAACAGATCCACGCTAATGTGGCACGATAAAACGCTGTGGGGTACAAGATTCCAAACTCTTGATCATTTGTCGTCCTCTCTCCCCTTCTCTTTGGTTCAGGAAACTCCCTTCCTTTCAGTCCCCTCTCTCTACTTTCCACCCTACAGACAAAAGCATTATTCTAGCTTGGAGATCCTTGCTCTGGGCAAGCTGCTGACCCGGAGCTCTCTGCACTGCTCCCCCCGCCCCTCCTCCTTCATGCACAGAGAGGGGAGGGGCTGGAACAGACACTCCGGCACTCTTCAACAAACACTTTGGTGGCCGCCGTTGCCCCACACTTTGGCCTTGATGCCCCGTGAAAAAAAATCATCGCACGGCACCGGTCAGCGTAGCGAGTTTGCCTTTAATTACAGCCACCTGAGTGCACAGTAGTCACTCACAGTAACTTAAGTGAGTCCGCGGTTCGCGCAGGTGGAGTCTCATCATCACGATGATCTCACGTGAAAGCCTCTCAAACAGCAGCAGCGTCTCAAAACAGAAGAACGAAACTTACAGCACAGCGAGCGAGCTCAGCCAGGTTTTGACATGATACGTAACTGACTTATGTGGTAGGATTTAGTCCGGTAAAGTTGGAAATATATTCACAGATTCGAACTTCCCGGATCAATAACTCATAAGTGTAACCTTGTTAAAACACAACTGACGGCTCTTTCCTACAGTAGTAAGGAAGACAACGAGCTACAACCGTATGTTAATCAAAACGAGCGGCTGGACATTAACTCTGGTCTGTATGGTCAGCCAGCTGTGAGACGAGGGCGCAGGGACCGTCTACAAAGTGCAGCACTGAAAAGAGAAACTACAAAAAATATTCAATAACTTCACTATTATTCAGAGTGTAGTGTCACCAAAATCACTCCACACATCAGTGGTCTCCTGCTGGTTATTCTACAATTTTTTTGTTTGGAAAAAATGTGCTTTGCCATAATTTTGGGGGAATTTCTATTTGGGAGAAATATTCAATAACACTAATATTCAGTATAGTGTCACAAAACTCACCTAACCATATTTAAAAAAAACTTTTGTAACATTAACTTGATATTGGTATTTAAATAATGTTTTAATACATTATCCATGTTATTGTTATCCATCTTATTATAAATTAGGATGTTATGGTACAGTCTGAAAGGTAAATCAACACATTTTACTCAGTGGCCTTTGTGCCCTGTCATGTGGCCTTTGTGCCCCTGACAAAAAAAAAAAGTGAAGGCCAAATGGACTTGCCCCTAAAATGACGAAATTCCCACCCACATGTCATATTTGGCTTTGACTTTGACTGAACATTTGCTCTCACTTTGCATAAAAATATCGGGATATATATCGTTTATCGATATTCAGCCTAAATATATCGGGATATGACTATTAGTCCATATCGCCCAGCCCTACCTCCCACCACAGCTGTTGTCATAGCAGAGAGTTTTCTGTCGCTCATAGAAAAGACTGAAGCATTCCCTGCATACAAACAGCTTATTTCATACGTACATGATTACACGCACAGATTCACACACAAACAAAGTATAAGAAAACGCACACGTTCAGTGGGAACACTCTGGGCTTGAAGGTGGAGCAGAGAAGCTCAGGGCAACAATCTAACAACCTGAAAAAGTGCGAGGAGCAACTAAACAGAAAGGTAAGAGCAACAAAGCGCTATCTTGTGGGTTGCTTACATCCAGTGACGCGTGTTTCTGCCGTGCACATTATAGTTGCTTGGTGAGTCACACTCAGATGAGGATGTGGCTCAGGTCTGCAGAGACAACTTGGATCTCAGGAAACAGTAACCTTTGCTCCTGACATTGTACCGCACCAGAAATGTATCAGACACACAGGCACGTGTAAGCTCTCACACTTGTATACAGACAAATGCACACACAAGTAATGGCAGATAATTACGTCTAATACGATACCACACTTCGAGACACCTGTTTCACCCTGGTGTCGGACGGCTCACTGATTGGAAAACATCTCTAGAGTGCCCTTGCACCTACACGCCTGCATGCCTAAAAGAAAGCTGTTTAGTTGCTTGTGGCGACAGCGACGACGTGTTTTCTCAAGGCATCTCCTTTAAACACAGGTGCTGGGTGATTTCTCAGTCCTTCACCTTTACATTTTCCTTCAATCGCAGCCCGTCTAGTATTCAGTCAGTGTCACAGTGTGTGTTTGGGATCAGACTGGCATGGATTTGTTGGTGCTGGTTCGCGTATTAATAGCAAAAAGGATCTGGAAGGTAAAGTGCTCTGGGGAACACACTGTACCAGCCGGAGTGATCCGCAGAGCAGAAGATTGCCACTGCACTTCTCACAGGTAATCACAGCCAAACAAGCCAATAAATAGAGAGGAGAACATGCACACATACAGACACACACACACACACAAACAACACAGACAAATACTTAAAGGCACTTCAGTTTCAACTATGGCTTGAAAACCCCTCATTCTAGACTGAGATCATTTCCACCGAAAAGGAAGTGAGAGCAGAAACAAAAAGTGGCTCATCCTTTCATTCCCTCATCCTGCCGATCTTTTCATTCCTGAGTGACCCTGACAAGACCGCGAGCGAAAAGGGAACATGAAAAGCAGCAGATTCAGAGTAATTGCAAGCGGGGGGGAAATATTCCACGAAATGTGACATTCTGTTCAAAATGCACCCTCTTGAATTATGCTATCTCTTCGAAGCACAAGCTTCACTCCTTTCTTATCTGTGCCCGATAACCTTTGTAGGTTTCGCAGCGAATGGAAGGTATTCTTCAGAGGGAGGCATTTCCCCTCTTTGGTGCTGCAGCACAGTATCACAGTCAGAGAAACTGTAAGCAATGACTCAGGGGGTCAAAAGTTTAGCAGATGGAAGAATGGCTGGTGTTTAATGCCTACAGTGAGCAATCACTAAGTTCTGCAAAGTTAATGGCAGCAGAAACCATTTAGCATGCAAGAGTATAATTGAATGGTAAAATCTATTATATGAATGTCCTGTAGGTGATTAACATTGACTGGACTGAGTAATAACACTTTTATAGGCTCATACCATTGACAAAACTCCCTAAAAACATCTTTTCACCCACACGAAACAGCATTCGACCATGAGGAGAAGCCCTCAGTCTGTTTTATAATTTGATAATATGCTTTCCTTCCGAAGCCCAGAGATTATTGGACGTTGAGCTCAAATATTTTAACATCTGATTTCGACAAGTTTGAGCTGTTTTGCCTCTGATTGTGAAATGAAGGCGGATTCTGAGGATTAGAGCAACGCCAATTAGACATTCACCCTGGCAAGGTTAATGAAGGATTAATCCATGAGTTGCGACCCCTGTGAAAGTCCAGGCCCTATCTTGCAAGCCACAATTGTAAGGGACGACAATGTTTGGAAACTCAATTTAAGTAGAAAAATCTGGTTTCTGATAGTAACCCAAAAAAGGGAAAACACATTTGGCCATGTTTAAATCCAGTAAGTACACAGGAGTCTATTTTAATCCTGATGGACTTGGAATGACAGCGTCCAGAAATCACAAACACTTGCGCACACACGATGAAAAATACAGTATGGATCCTACCTGCACCAGATTCCATCCCTCCAAGGACTCTGCGATGATGGAGGTCACGGAGGGGCAGACGCCACCGAAGATCATCAGGTGTTTGGGACCGTAGCATATGGCATCAAAGAAGGCCCTCAGCCCCTTGGCGTTGTCACACTGCAGACACAGAGAGAGGAGGACGAGAGACACAAGAAAAGGAGAAAAAAAGGAGACATTTTGATTAGTTTTTGTTATTAAAAACATAGCGGAAGGAGGAGTAAATGAGAAAAAAGGTAGAAACATATTGAATTTCTCGATGAGAGGATAGCGGGAGAAAGTTATAGAATATGTTCCGGCTATTTTGGGCTACCGTGTAGCTGGCACACGAGAGAAAAATCTGATCCTCAGTCCCAAATAAAAACCCCACAGACCTGACTCATTATAGTTGCATTATAATTTGTTTCTGTCTTTTTTTTTCTGTCAGGAGAATAAGTTGCATTAAGTTTTGGATGACAGTCGAAGATGTATGGCACGAATCAATAATCTTCAGCTGTACATGAAAATTCTGTGTGTTGATGAACTACAAAAACAGCACACTCACGAGTTTACTTACTGTACACTGTGCATGAAAAACGATATGACATTTAGGTAACATTTAACTTGTTACACTCTCCGTGGCACAAGCTAACACACAGAGTAATCGCAGCCTTGCGCGTGTGTGCTTTGAAACCATCATGTAAAACAATGTTCCTCACAGGCTGCAGCAGCGGGCCCCCGCTCTGATCGAGTGCTGCAGAATGCAGCCATTTCACGTCACTATGGCAACCGGAGGAAAAGAGGAGAGAAGAAAAAAAAAAATGCGTAGGTTTCTATTGATCGCTACATGAGCTGGCTAACTGGTTTTGCTGTGATTCCCTGATTTCCACAGTTTGTAATGATATTCCTATCAGCGGTAAACACTTCCCCCCTCAGTCTTCTATTATAGCTACTCAATTCAGGATGTGTTCCAGCGTGCAGCTGACAGATAGATGGACTGACTGACTGAATGGCAGGTCGTGTGTGTGTGTGTGTGCGCGTGTGTTTGTGCCTTCTGACACAGTCCATCTCATCTGGAGAGTTATTTGACCTTGTTAGCCATCAGCCGGCAACTGAATGAGATTTCCCGCTGAACAGCAGCACAGTCGGACCTCGGCGGCGCAGATTGAAAAACTGAAAATCGAATGTGGAGGACTGAGACTCCTAACCAGACATGTAGGACTGTATGTTGTGATCTGTTTGTTGCTTTATTAAGCGCTTGGCAGGTGTCACGCCTGCAGGGTTGACATGCGCGCATGCATGTTGTGTTTCTCCTATGTCTGTTTAATTGTTTTGAGAGGAGGAAGGATGCTGCGTAACACACATGAAACTGTAATCATGTGCTGGGATTTAATTCATCAGACTTTTTTTTGTGTGTGTGTGAATGCCTTTCAATATTTGCAATAGAAGACTAATTACAGGTGGAAAAAAAACTGCTTTCCCCTGTGCACATACATTCATGCCGATGGAGAACAATGCATGCGGTAATGCCAGTCAAAAATAGATTGCGGATATGCCTCAGGTGAAATGAGAGGGAGAAGATGTGATTAGACACAGTGGGGATTCCTTATCCTGGCCACACAGCTGAATAAAACAGCACGCTATTAAAGAAGATATGCCATTTGCATACTCTTATCATTCATTTCTCTCCAGCTGGCCATAACAAGGTGGGCTGGAAGGATTGCGACTCTCAATTGGTTACCATGCAACATGGATGAAATGTGGGCAACTCAACTTGTCAATGTGCGTACAATAGAGCCTGGTGATAGTGCAGGTTTAAGCTGATTTATTATGGAGAGTGACAATGTAGTGTAGGTGGTAAAGAATGGTTATGGTCTTCACTCCCCTTTGCGGCAAAATAAAACTATTTCACAGCATTTAAAGCCCAGTTTACACGTGTGTGTGTGTGTGCTGTGTGTGTGTGTGTGTGTGTGTGCGTGTGTGCGTGCGTTAGTATGTGTGCATGTGTGTGTTTGTGTGCTCATGTGTGAAATGTTAAGCCAACCTCAGGGTGTCTGTGACCACGCTGGGGATGTTTCCATATTTGTGGGTGTGATAAATCCTGACTTTGGTGAAAACCTTTTGAAGTCTCATCAGTTTTTCTTTCAAGAAACTACAAAACAGCTCATATATAGAGCTTCAACTAGGACTAGCAATTGTTTTGTCAATGAACTATTTGGTCTATTTAATGTCAGGCCACCTGATATATTGGTTTAACATCAGTTTTGACCAACACTCTTCTAGTTGACGGCAGGCGGCCTATCAGCAAGATGGCATTCATTGGCAGCAGCTGACGATGTTTACCTGTTGTGTTGTATCAAATTTGTATGGTCACATTCATAAGTTACTGGCTCGTAAGGGCATGTAAGTACTAACATTTTTTTTTTTAACTGAGTAGGTAGCTATAAAGCCGGCTAAAAGGGCTTCTGAAAATAGTGAAATATTCTCACCACTATCTCTTAAAGCCCAAAGCAGAAGCATTAAACTGCTTTTGTCCAACCGACAGACCAAAATCCAAATATCCTCAGTTTACTCCTAAGACAAAGAAAAGCAGCAGATCTGCTGCGACTCAACAACATGCCGCTTGTTTGCCTGATAAATGACTTAAACTATGTATCGATTATCAAAGTAATTGCCAATTATTTTTCTTTCATCATCTAATCATTTCATCAACTAGCAGTGTCAGCTCCAACCACATCTGTAATTTTCTCAAATGACAATAGAATCGCTCAGCTGAATTGCAGTAAGCAATTAAAAATCACTAAAATTAGAACCTCTTGCTTTTTTCACAGAGGAAGGCAAGCAGCAAGAGAAACCATAGCTGTATGTTCTTTTTTCCTCTCGACCTCAGTCCGTGCTT
Source organism: Sparus aurata (assembly GCF_900880675.1). NCBI lineage: Eukaryota > Metazoa > Chordata > Actinopteri > Spariformes > Sparidae > Sparus > Sparus aurata. Next base: position 17,128,451 of record NC_044189.1, on the reverse strand, counting down.
CATTCATCCTCTCCTGTTTTCACCGGGCACACATGCACAAAATCGGTTATGTCTGCACACAGAAGCCTGGACCGGTGTGTTGTCATGCCACACTTTGTGCGAGGCGTGAGGGAGGAAGCCACGGCAGAGCCCCCGTGTAGCGATGGTTATATTTAGTCTCTCATTAGGTAGCAAAACCACTCAGACATTGATCAATACTTATTCAGCTGTGGAGTCTCTGTAAAGCATAATGCCAGTTAGACGAAGCAGGAATATAAGGGGACACAAAAAGCAAAAAGACTTAGAGATAGTGAAGGTGATGGTGGGAAGAATGGGGCAGAAACAGGCGGCTGAATGGAAGGAAAGAAAGAGAGGAGTGAAGAGGCATTAGACTGACATTAAGCGCCTGCTATAATAAAGCCAAATCAACCAGTGTTATAGACCTGCCCTCCATTATAACCTCACAATGGAGTAATTCATGGCTGTGAAAATTATTCAGCGGCTCTCCGTGATGCTCAGGAGCTGCACCGAGCCCTACAGAACTGCCTACAGTCCAACAATTATGGAAAAGATGCATATATATAGGTGGAATATTCTATTGAGGAAACTCCCTCTCTCCTTATAGTTATTTATTTTACTTCTCGTTCTCGCATTTTCTTGTCCAACAGTTCGACATCTATGTCTTGTTCATGGATTTCGAAGCAGCCACTGAGACCCTTAAGGTACAGGCTGTATTTTACATCCCAATTTTCCCCAAGAAATATGCTATAAACAAGGTGCAAAGGGAAACAAATACATCTCTCCTGAACAACACAACAGGGTTCTGAGAAGGAAAACCTAGTAGAATGAGGAGGGCACAGCAGCACTTTAGCTCCCGAGTTGAGCAGCAAGAAATACTACAGTACTTTATTTCCCTCTTCCCCAGTCTGAAATCTAATTCCTGGCATTTGGAGGCCATTTGGAGCAGATCGATGGGGTTAACGCCCGTAGTAATCTGTTTGACCGCCTTGGGAGACGGCCAAGGAAGGTGTGCGTGTGTGTGTGTGTGCATGCATGTGCGGGAGTTGGTGGGGCGAGGGCTGAGCGAAGAAGAACCTGGAGATGGAAACTCAACGGAGGAATATAAACCTCATCTCATGTTGACGGGAAATCTGGAATCTCGCTCAGGTTTTACCTCAGTGGCTGGATTTAGAGCTACTTGCTACAAGGTTCGGGCTACGCTATACTGCTGTTGTTGCCTTTGAAAAATGGCTCCTCTGCGGCTTGACATTTTAATGCAGTGAGTTTGCAGCACTACGTTTACCATTTAGAGGATATTACAGATGGGACAGATGGCCAAGGAGGAGTTCATTTCAAATGCTCCTCAATAGATTGCCTCCATTACCTCTCCCTTCACTCTGACCTTTACACAGTGCTGCCGAGATTCAGAATTATTGATATGGCACTACATGATGACATCAGCTATTGTGCTACTGATTAATCGCACTCAATTAGCGTAAATGTGAGGAAACAGATGCCTGAATAAAATGCTTCTTCTTCTCTCTTTTTTCTTGTACTCATTATCTACAGCTCTGTGAGATCATTTCCATCAATTACATATTTTCAAAAAGTTCTGTAACTTTTTGGGAAACAGAATCTCTTTTAAAGGTCAGCACGCATCACTGCACTTTTTTCTGAAAATAACTTCACAGCACATTTTAGCAATAATAAGTCACTGTAGAGGAGGTGAATGGCTTTCATCAGACAAGCTTTATGAATTAAGCTTCTCTGGCTGAACATAATATCATGGTTAAGGTTACAGTCTCAGTTTAACTAGATGATCATCAGCAGGAAGGCTGGTAATTTAGTTATTTTAAAAGCCTGTCGACGTGTCCAATAAAACAGGGCCTAGACAAATGTGCAACATGGGGAATGTTGGAAGCGTTAGCTTTAGCAACAATCTCTGCTAAAGATTTCAGACTTTGTGTATTCTACTCATCTACAGTGACTTATGATTGCTAAAATAGTCATTTTAGGTGGCCCTGCTGTAGGCTGAAGCTACATTTATTCAGGGTGTATGAACAGCAAGTCATTTTTTGCTTCACCATCATCATATTATAGTTATCAATCTTACATAGCCACAAGTAGATACATTACCTCAACTCTACGCATCCTGCAAACTGTTCTTTCTTTTACTTGTTTCAAGAACAACTGCACATGCTACCCAGTTCAATATTTACACAACACAAGGTGGTGGTGCTTATACCACTTTTGGCCACTTGGGCCGCCAAAAGCAACTGAAAATGAATGTTCATTGTTGTTGCTTTAAGAATACCATTTGAAATGCTATGTGACCAAACTTTTTTAGGCTTCTGCTTCACACAAAAGCACTGGGTGACAATATTTAGATTATTACCTGAAGTAAATTAACCCGCCACAGGGTCAGACACAAAACTACATACCTAGAACTTCTAGTGTCCTGAACTTTGTGTTTCCGAACCCAAACCCTCCATTCTAACCAGCTCTATAACATGATGTGTAACAGCCCTGTAGAGACCACCAGAGCCTGTTTTTGTTCACATCTATCTGTGCATCTTCGCGTGCGTGTGATATTGTGACAAGAACAAGAGTTGATCAGAGCACCAGGCTGGAGCTAACCATGATGAAATGCCTTGTTAGTGCTGCAAATAGCGGCAGCTGCACCTGTCCCTCGTCTAATGGCAAATTACTGCACCCAAATCAGCAACCTGAGGCCCAACACTGCACACACATGTGAGTATGTGTGAGGCAGAGGGAGAGGGAGAGAGAACAACAGAGAGAAACAGGGAGGGGGAGAGCCTGATCTGATGTCAGAAGCAATCTGCTCTTCACACACTGCGTTTATTCATGACAAGGCCAACAGCACAGGTGATTACTGAGAGCAAAATCCTCAAGAATCCCACCGCGGAAAATGTGCCTTTACAGGTTAGGACCGGATGTGTGCACGCTGTCGACTCGTCAACCTGCATTATGATAATGTGTTGTCGTTTGCCCACAATTGTAAACAGTGTACGCATAATACCTATGTGTGACCGTGTCGCAGGCTTCCCACAATTTCTTAAACTTCACATTCAAGGACTTTTAAAGGACTTTCAATTTTCTCCAACTCACCAATTCACCCAACACAGCGTAGCTTGAGACACAGACCAAGGAGAACTACCTCTGAGAATTTTTTATAATGAGAACAAACAGGTTTTCAAGTTTGGCTTAACGATAGCATTCTGGCTCACACATTCACCTTCAGTTCTCATGTAAGCACGCTGGCCGCTCTCAAGGCAGGTGGCACGTGAAACAATTACACAACTGCGGGGGGACTTTCACTGACCCACGTCTGTATTTTCAAGAGCTTTCAAGGACTTAATTATTCCTCTCACCGTCATACACTTTCAAGGATTTAAAAGGCTGTGAGAGCCTTGATGATGCGTGTGGTAACAACATTACCTCTCTCCGTCCGATATAAAAAAAAATCTCTGCAACTTTCACCTTTGGCTTCATGTGTTTTATAAATGTTTTTGGTTCAGTCAGTAGATTTTACCTTGAATGCCTTACTGAGATTTCTACTCTGACACAAACAGCATCGTCACTGATGAAGTCCCCTGTACATCCACCCTGCCCTCACACTGTATGTATCCCAGCGTCACGTCCTGATGTTTTGAGCATCCATGCAGCAGCAGTGCGGCAGATGCAAAAAGCTGGTCTCCCCGTAACAGCCACATCTGCCTCCTGCATGCACTCCTCATTGAATAGCTTGCACCTCTCCAAGCCAGGGGAGGAAATGTGAGCCTTGCTGAATCAAGCAGTTGCTGAAACATATGCTCGGTGTTGTAAACCCCCACAGAGTTAGCAGAGTGCAGCCAATAGGTCAGATCTAACGGAGATTATCTATTTCCCCATGTACAAACGCAACTAATCCTCTAAACTTTGTCATGGCTGTCGATACCAACTACTGTCGGGAAGAATGAGGCAGGGTGGGCTGTTAAGTGTGTGGATTTCTTCTGCAGCAGTTTGGTAAAGTTGTATTAGGGTCGCTGCAGTATATTTAATCATTCAAGCTGTATATCGATAGCAATTTGATAAAGAGGGCTCCCTTGAGTTCAGTGGGGTCATTCTTCTGTCAATTAAGGTCAACCGCTGCTGACTGAACATCTCACGCAGCGCTGGCCGCCTCATCCTTACACACAGAGACGTACATTTTTAAGAAGCTAGAGCTATATGTTCCCCCTCAATGAGCCCCTTGGCAATTGAGAGGTCCGCTGTGGTATCATATAACAGCCACCATGCCTTTTCGCTTTCTAAATGACCAGGAAGACATGGCTGACAGGTAATTTTCAGACTTAAGGAACCAATGTAAAAAGCAATAGCCAAAGCTCTGAGTGGGGTACCTGGAAGAAAGAGCAACAAGAGGGAGAGAGAGGGAGGAGGAAGAGGTGAGGATGATGCATGAGTTGCATATGCAGCGAGCATCGAGGCTCCTTGTGGTAACATTTAGACAGCGGGCCCTGGTGTATACCAGGAGAGTACACATTGATCGAGAGAGAGAGTGGATGAAGTAAAATTGAGCGCGGGACGGGGTGATGGAGTTGTTTCTTTTTTTTCAATTCATTCCCTTCACATTGCATGCCTGCTACAAAGAGAGACAAAGAATCGAGGAAGCCACCACTTGGGAGAGACTGGCCTTTAAAATCCGCTGCGACAGACTGACTGAGCTGCTCAAGCTGATGGCTGTTTGCCCTCCATCTCCTCCTCTCTCCACCTCTCCCCGCAGTCTGGCTCTCGTCATGGCACTCAATCTATCCCTCGCTTTCTGGAGAGCTCAGATGGCCACCGGGATAACCATGATGGCACGATGGATGCCTCCTCGGTGGTGACAAGTCGCTTTCTCTCGTTTTCACTTTCAGTCTCTGCCACACACACACATGTATCCCCTCATGCTTATTCTCAAACACACACACACACACACGCACACACACACACACGCGCGCACACACACACACACACACACACACACACACACAGACACACACACACGCACCAGATAAATCATCATCCTTCAGCAAATGTGTGCCAAAACACAATCATAAACAAACACGCGCACATTAACACGGGCATCGGCTCACTCACGAATCTGAGATAAGCTCAAATTGGCCACTGGTACTAAAATCACAGCGAACACATTGCACCTTTATTAGCAATCTGTGCTGTGCAGGAAGCAGACGCTGTGTTAAGCCTATTACAGGTTGTTGTGCTTTTGACAAGGCCTGACAACAGCTGGAACATGTCGTGCTAACCAGTGAGGGGGACAGACGGACCAAAGTGTAATCCCACCGAAACGAGCCAATCGCTCCCTGAGGAGACATCGGATGAAGAGAGGAGAGGAGAGGAGAGGAGAGGAGAGAGGAGAGGAGAGGTGAAACATAGGTGGATTCTTAGTTAGAGTTAGATGTGCAATTGATTGATTGCAGTCACTAGTCACTTTCTGACAGCAGACATTTTGAGTTGTTATCGTAGAAAAAGTACAGTTTTAGAGTCTCGACCACACTCTTTAATTTGTTCATTTGAATGTGTTTAATATTCAGTGAGGACAGGAACAGGGGTTTCTAGGAACTTGTCTTCTTTCCTGCTGTTCACAGAAATGACGTGAGGTAAGCTCTGAATGCTTCGGCTGTTTCAAGTAAAGCTAGTCCTCTCCTAGTGTGTTGCTGCGCTTCGTCCTTCTCGGTGAGAGTGAGACGAACAGGGAAAACGAAGAAGAGATACTCAATTTCAGACGTCCTGGAAAGAAGAATTCCTGTTTTTGCAGAAAGCGGCATGCATTTTTGTAAAATGTCATCAATCACAGGGGGTCGCACTGACATTAATAACCATTGATACACTGACAAACACGGGGCAGTGGTGTGAACAGACTCTCTAAGGGGCAAGGGGAATAAATGAAGAATGAAAAAAACGGATTAGTATTAGTTTATAGCAGTGATCCACATAAGTTCATGTCAGAGAGGTGTATTATTCTGCATGAGAATTGAAAGTAAGTTAAGTATTTACCATTAAAATGCTGTTGCGGTGTGCGTATTATGTCGTATTCTTTTAATACTTATTAACACAGAATGCATAAAACAAAGTCTCTGTATTGTAACTGTGTTGTAATTGAAATTGTGTCAGCCACTTTAGACCAGACTAAATATCTCAACAACTCTTGATGGATGGGCAGGAACTTAAGTATGATTATAATGGTAATGATGATCATTCTGGCCATAAAAGAAGAAAGGTTGTTTCAATATCTGCCCGACAGAATTAGGACGCAAGGGTCCGATAAATGTCATGTGCTTTTTACTTCACTGCGGAGGTGCCCTTACCGATGAATCCGCTAACTAGTAAATGATAAAGACTGGGAGATGGGGAACGTGGACGGATATTGGTGAGAATAAAGAGAGAGGGAAAGATGCCATTATGAAGTTAATTGTTTCTTGGCCCCAAAGGTCCTCCTCTCTCTCTCTCTCTCTCTCTCTCTCTCTCTCTTATGAATCGTGTATGAATCCAGTAAAAAGAGACAGTCAAAAGAAAAAGAGGTGGGACAAAGGAGGAATGAATGAATGAATGAATGGATGAATTTGGTTAATGGTGCAGCGGTTAATGAGAGCCAGTTTGGTGTTATCCTGGTGTGCCGGGCTGCTGCAGAGAGACGGAGCGAAAACTTCTGCAAGTCTGTTCCAGAGACAAAATGCACGGCTGATTTTGACTCAAGGCATTCCTCATAAATGTTTTGTTCTGACAGCGCAACCCCAAATTAACTGACAATGAAAAATTGCCATCCTTCAAGATACACGTAAGATTATGTTCCAGTTTTTCTCAACTGAAGCAGCCTATAAACTGAATAATACTGGTGCACATTAAACCCCTCATATATTTCTTGTCAATTAAAGCTTTATGGACAACAACTGTGTGAAAGTTTCTACCCAGTCCATCCCCTCCCCCACCTCTCTGCAATCTTTCTGAAAACTCTTCCAGCGTAAACATACAAGTCCTGCTGGATAGTGCTGAACTCTGCTTTCTAAGAATTCAGATTTTAAAAGTCCCTGCCTCCACTTTTTACAAGCCCTCTCCAGCCCGATTACCTCATATAATGCGTTCTGCAAGAATGGAGACCACCAGCCATATCCAGGTTAGGAGGAACAACAGATGGATAAACATTTTATATTATAGTTGAAACATGCTCAAACTAGACCTCGACAGCCTGCATCAGCCACCCAACAGAGAGCAGCAGTAGAGTGGCTTGCTGTGTGTGTGTGTGTGTGTGTGTGTGTGTGTGTGTGTGTGTGTGTGTGTGTGTGCACGCCACCTTCCTTGGAGAAAGTGCTGCTACCTCTACAGTTAATTATACGCCAATATGTGGTTACAGGAAACATGACAAAATACTCAAGTTTTACACAGAGGGTTTACATCTTCTGCTGGCAAAGTGTCTGTCTACGCTAAGCTAATCAGTGTTAGGCTGTGGACTTAAAATATGAAAGTAAGTATATAAAATAAGTGAAATAAGTGTATTTCGGCTGATATCTAAAAATGTAAAACTATCCCTGTATAGTGTGTGCCTGTACACATGTGCATTCTTTATCTCCTTTACAGTACATCTTAGCGTCTAGAGGATGCAGCCTGCTTACTTACATTTTGGGGAGAATTCAAATTTTGAACAAACTGTATTTACTAGGCATTTACTTTCAAACCACTACTTAACAAAAGCAAAGCAGTAAATCAGAGAAATAAAACATTATTTTCTGATTGTTTCACGTGGGTTACGTTCTAAAGCACAAATAAACACATCCATACTTCTGCACAACCCTCAAGATATTGTGTGATTGCAGCTGAAATGCACGTGCCATGCTGTCCTCTGTATGCTTCTCTGCTCTGCCTGTGTGTGTATGTAGCTTCACCCCACCCTTAGTCAAACAGCCACACAGAGAGCAGAATAAAGACACAGAGACAGCAGCGTAACCCGGTCGCCACATACCACTGCTGACATGGTGACGCTTACAAACATCCCAAGCACAGCAAAATTCTAAGAAAATAAGAAAATACAGGCAGAGAGCTAGATCTCTGCATATACAGACACCATCACACACTTCAAGTGGACAATAAGCGATAACTGAGAGATAATTTTTGAATGCACATACATTCTGCAAGAAACTGGATAAGCCAAGATATGTCAACTTTTACTTTCAGTATATTTACAAAATTTCTATTTAAGCTCTAAAATAGCTGGATCCTACAATCCCATGATTCCCAGTATTCCCTTTCTAATACATGTGTTCTGTTACAGGTTCAAGGCCCAAGCCAAGATAACCCTGTTTCACAGACATTATAGTGTAAATAAACACATTATACACCTGTTTTTTCTTTTCTTTTTTTTTACAGGAGTAGTCTCCATATCTATTAAACTGCTGTTGACATGTAGAGTAAGATGGACTCCCTTGGAGGTTGAAGAAGGCTGATGGTCAAATGATTGGATGAGAAAAAGGAGGCATTGCACTTGCTCAGGCACATAGTTTTGCTCTGACTGTTTATAAAGTATACTGTATAATCTCTATTTATCTAGGAAGTCACATTGAGATTAAAATTTAATTCATTAGTGAGACTTAGCCAAGACCGGGTTAAAATAGCAGCACCAAGGACAAGACAACAACAACATCAACTCACAAATAAGGGCAGTAAGTGCAAGTATACATATTCATAATACACTGAATACAGTGCACAGACAAGGCAACAGTATTAAGGCATGTGTGACACAACAGCAGCCGGCAGTGACCACCTCCATTATTCCGCATTTAAATTCACACTGTCACTGACTTCACCTGCCAATCATTTTGGTATCATGATTTCATTAATTCCTTACATGCAAAACATAATGGCATTTTATTTAAGATTCAGCTCGTCTTTCGAAGGGCACTTCTCCCACCACAATCATAACACAAGTCACGTCTGTGCTCGTGTGTTCAGATGACATTGCCAGTAGTCCTCTCTGCTATTGGTTATTTAATAACGGCCATTTAGAGAGTGAGAAAAGGCAGATATTGCGGGTTGACATTTTAGTCAGGTCTGAAAGGACAAACGCTGGCAGATTACTCATCCTTCTCCAAATTAGGAGAACCATCTATTGGCAACTTTTATGAGAAGGCTGGAGGGAGAGCAGCACCTGTCTTTATTCCACACAAGACAGATGGGAGTCTGGGAAGTGTAGGCACGGTGGACTGTGGAACTTCAGAAAACTGCCTGTCATATTGGTTGAGTGGGTGCATGGAGGTCTGTGCGCGTGCGCGCGTGTGTCTGTGTGTGTGTGTACTAAGTAGGATAGAGCAGAGAGCAGTTGAGGCTGCCCCTCTCTGCAGCCTAGGGATTCTTCTGTCCACGGACATCAATCTTGTTACAGCAGAACGCCGCCTCCCAGGAATCCTAGCCTAGTCTCTGTTTGGATTTAGGACCTCTCTTTCATTTTCTTAACCTCTCTTGCTCCCTCCCTAAATGCTACTTCTTTTCTCTATTTCATCAACATCATCACTCTTTCCCTCTCACTCTTTCACTCGTACGCTGTCTCATGGTTACTTGCACCTCTCGTCCTCTTTCTGTCACCCCCTGCCCTCTCTTTTTCCCCAATCACTTCCCACCTCTCATTCATCCCATCCCTCCATCTCCTCTCATCTCCAGGAGGTTTGAAGTCATTAAGGGTCAGGGCTGTAAGCATTGCATCATTAATGCATCTTCTCTGGGTGTTGCAGTTTTCTGCTCAATCCAATTAATGTCTCAGTTAATCACCTTACCGTATTTTTCAAAGGATGCTTTCAAAGAGTGGACTGCCATAACATGGCAAGTAAATGTGCTTATCAATCATTAACATTCGCTGAAAGCTGATTAAACAGTCAGTGACAGGAGAGCACAGACGACTGCGGAATAGCTGTTGGAGATGAATGGATAATGACATCCAAGTGAAATGAAAAGACACTGGGAAATTCATGTCTGGATGGGTAGCGGTATTATTGTTAACACTTTATATTAAAAGGGGCACTGTGTAGTTTTGGGAAAGACATTTTAATCATAAGAGAAAGATCTTCATTGGATGGTTTTGTTACGCCTAAGCAAACAAAATAAGTAAACTCTGTTTACTTTTCTGACTGAATAAACTGAATGAACAAACTGACTTTAAAAGGACAACACAAGTTTATACTGTTCTACTTTGATTATATTTGGCGGACCCTGCCACCTTTCTAGCTTCAAACAGTGTTCTGGGACCTTATATTCCTATGACAACAGCTTGTTTATTCATTTGTGGGGAAAAAAAAAATCATATTTGTGAGTCTGTATTAATACCTCATTAACACTGTAAATATCAAAAATTAGATTTTTTTTTTAGCTTATAAGACATGTGCAAAGCAATTATAAGTAAATAGCCTTCCAAGTCTTTTCAGTCCTTAAAGTGTCTTAGAATCTAACAGTAAATGTGTATGATGATATTATTAACACGTGTACAGTCTTCTAACACATAATAATGATAATAGGCACTTAGAGTAAGTGTTACCCTTTTATTTATCTTCAACAAAAGTGGGAAAGCACCACAATTATGACTGTAATTCCTCTCACTAAAACTTGTAATTTTACACATTTGATCCGTTGCTTTGACAAATGCAGTGCATTCTGTGGATGTTTTTCAGAGGTCCAACAATTACTCTGCATGTGCCTGCTTTAGACCAGCAGTGATTCACATCAACTGGGAGGTCCACTGCCACGAGCACACATGAACTCACTGTTACCAACACACACACACATACACACGGACGCACGCACAAACACCATGTACCCAGGGATTCATCAACCAGCGCATATTTAACCAGGCTGGGGGCCATGCCAACAGTGTCCACAAACAATCATCAATCACCAGTAGCTACAAGCATACCACACACGGCCATACACACACACACACACACACATGCACCATCCAACCAGGTGGTCGACTCTTGTCTCACAATAGCTAATTTCCGGGCCAAATAAACACTCCAGTTGAAGGCATTGACTGTGAGTGCTTGTCGTTTCTAATGAATCGCTTATTGACTGGCCTGTATTGAGGTGACTGGAAAGACATGGCAATAAAAAAAGAGTCTCTCTCTTTCTCTCTCTCTCTCTCTCTCTCTCTCACCCTACAGGGTGACGGTGAAACAGGAATGTGACAGCCCGAGCAGTCGGACAATACCGTCTCGTTTGAGAAGCTGACGTACAACACTGTGTTGCCATAGCGACCGAGAGAGAGAGAGAGAGAGAGAGAGAGAGAGAGAGAGAGAGAGAAGGAGGTGATGGAGAGAGGAGGGAGTGAAGGGGCCAGACTGCAAAGGAAAATTAATTTGTGTACAAGGCCATGTCACAAAGAAAATTGCATTTTTTCCTTAGATGGGGACAGAGGGAGAAGCTGTTGTTCGTCCTGTGTTTGTGTGGATAAAAGTGAGTGTGCTTGTGTGTGTGTGTGTGTGTGTGTGTGTGTGTGTGTGTGTGTGTGTGCGCGTGCGCACACACGTGTGTCTACAGCCAGCCAGCCAGCCAGCCAGATGCCATCTCAGTGGATGGTGGGAAGAAGTGTTGCAGGATGTCAGAAGGCTCTTCATTACAGAGGCTTTTAAATAAAACAGACTGAAAGGCTTAAAATAAGATGCAGCCCATGGAGCAGGATACACACACTAATGCAAAGTAAAGAGAGAAATGAAGAGAAGAAAAAAAGAAGCGCTCTCTGATGAATTCACAGCGTGTGTGCCTGTGTCACATCCCTCGCACACAAACACCAGCAGGCGGAGAAGTACATGTGAAAGAGTGCACTTTGCATGCATCTCTCTGAAACACACACACACACACGCACGCGCACACACACGCACGCACGCACACACACACACATACACACACAGTGAGAGAAAGATTTTTCTCTTTTTGTGGCATGACGAGTCGTCTGAATTCCACGGCTCTCTAAGTAGGTCATGCAGCCTTTTCAGAGTTCCACTCCTCCCCACGCTGCATCAAAAATGCATAAATCCCTGCACATTCTCCCTGCTAGCAGCTTCCCGGGCCAGCTAAAGCACATCTTTAGTGATTCTAATCCCATCAAAGGTGGTTCTGCTGGTATGTAAACACAACATGGGATAAAAATGCCTTCTCTGGCAGTTACATTCATGACTTTTTTTGGGGGGGGGGGGGTTATAATGCAGGAATCCATTTAGTAAATACCTGCTGGTGGGGTCAAGGTGCATTGAACGCAGAGAGTTATGTTCAGCTCAAGTTTGTTTAAAATAAAAGCCAGCCAAGCGTTTTGTTCCCACCAGTGAGGCTAGGCTGGCCGCCGATGCTATCTGCAAAGACACACTCCGCTGTCAGATGAGATGAACGGGGAAGGTACAAACTGAACACTGTTGAGATAAGCACTGGCATTCCTCCGGACAATGGAGGAGCAATCAAGAGATGTTACCTTTACACACTGTTGAAATGTTACGACTGATGTTCACAGGCCCTTTTGTAAGAGTCGTAGTGTGAAATGCATCAAAAAAGAAGATGTCTTCATTGTCCCGGTTCCAAGAATTAAATCAATGACATTAAAAGCCACTTCACAAAATGTCTCGTTAAGCTCCGAATCCTTTGCTCTTTTAATTTATGAGAGATTCACATTATGCTTGGGCATGTGACAGCTATGCTTCATGTCAACCCAAAGTTCTCTCTCTCCCTCGCTCTCTCGCTCTGGGTATTGAGTTCTTTCACAGATGAATAATTGAGTGGATCACAATAATAGTCTTCCTCCGTCACATCCCAATCTCTGACCACTGAGACACCCATGGGACCACAAGTGACAGTCATCGCCAGTGACTCTTCGCGACTGCATCACCTATCACAGTGCCGTCCTGCATGTGTGTATGTGGGTTCTGCGTGTGCGTGTGTGCCTGAACAATTTAAAGGAGAGCAAAGTACCCATTCTAAATTACTACATGAAAGAAAACCATGTGAAGGGAAGCTCCGAATGCACGGCCGAATAAGCATTTCGTAATGTTAATCAATGTATCCAGTTTGTCTATAAATCAGCATCTCTTCTGCCATCTGAAATGTTAGACTCTTACCCCAAAGCCATTCTAATTTCCTGCAATATAATTTATGACACAATGATCCTTATCGATTTTTTTTTTTTGGGAGCGCCGGTTGAGATCCAGCAGCAGTGGAGACGTATATATCTCTTGTCACCACAGCAAGTTACATTTTGCCTGGCCTGACCTTTTAGATCAAGCCTGAGTGAATCAAAGCTGGAGGTAAACACTCAAACTAAACCAATTCAGCTCTGCTTCGTGCACTCAGGACAAACATCCGTCAAAAAAAAAAAGCAAAGATGAAATTGCAAACTTTGCTACACATACTAATCAGCTTTGCCTCTCAAAGATGTGTTTTTTTAAACTGCAGCAGACAATCTCAGATCTGCAGGAACAATCACAGCCTTTTCTGTCAAAGTTTGTGAAGTAGAAAACTTTAGTTTGCTGCTATCCTCTCGGAATTCATATCTGTCAGGATGTCAAAATGTAATATTAATGAAGACCACAAATGTGGTCAATAAGGATAGACTATAAGAGGCCAGTCTTAAAGACAGCCCTAAAGCCAGTATTGAACCCCGCCTCATAAATAAATCAACTGGTGTTAGCCACCCTGAGTTTCTCAACCAAGATAGTCTGCAGGACTTTAATATCTGGGAGACAGAAAAGATGCTGCTGCTGCTGCTGCTGCTGCTGCTGCTGCTGCTGCTGCGTGTGTGCGTGTGTGTGTGTGTGTGTCTGTGTGTGTGTGAAACATATATTCTTCCCTGGTGTGTCACTGATGGACAGTCAACACACACACACAAGGACCCCAACGGCTAAGCATGGTGGTCTCTGTGGAGAACGTCACAATACACTGATGTCAGAGTCCAACACAAACACACTCACTACCCTTTTAAAAATGATACTAATGGATGCATTAAATTGCAGGGCCGTACCGGATGTTATTAATATTTTTTACATTTGCAGCTTTGAATTTGTGTATTGTGTTTGCATGTTTTATGACAACATCCACCCGGAGAAAGTCCTCAAACAAAATCCTGTTTTGTGATTCATTGGATTACTTTTTTATTGAAACCTCTGACTTTCTTTAAATGATATACGACTAAAAATTACTTATTTCTAATTCAAATGCATACAAATAATGACTGAAGCCGAATATTTTGTTAGATAAAAAAAAAACCTTATGAATTTTGAAAAATTGAATCCATTTATCTTTTTTGGGTAAATGTTGACCTCGGTACTTTACAAAGCTCTGGAGTTATTGGAAATGTTACACACAAATCAGAAACAATCCTACAAAGCCAACGGTGGAAGCTAATTATACAAATAGCACTATAATGAGTTTAAACAGAATGAATAGACATAATTGTTTAGTAAAGCCCAGCTGAAATGAATGCATAATTTACAGCCACTCACCACTGGTACTGTGTAAATGATGTCTCAGGTTTGTGTCTCCAGTAATCATTAACAGGAGGTGAGAACTTCATACACATCTCTATGTGTCTCAAGAAGAGGATTTCAAATAATGATTCGGCTTCAGTTCTCTAATGGGTAGCACCAACCAAATGTGTGCATATTATCATTGGCAATCGGCCAAAAGTGGATTAATAATTGGAAAATTCCGGCATATCAGGTATTATACAAATATTATGAATCCCTATTTAGAACGTAATGAAATCACTCGGAAATACCAGGAAAATCCCTGGTTCGTCATCACTATCATTACAGAGGCCTCTCAGATGAGTAGCAAAACATCCTCAGGACTTCACAGCACATCCGACTGCCTTTGAGTCATCCAGGTCGAGATACCAGACGACCTGGATGAATGAGTACGCTCGCAGAGCATTTTAATAATAAGACGAAGGGTAACTTTTTTATTTGACTTCTTCCGCATTACAGCATTGCAGTGCATCCCCCTGAAAAAACGGCCACAGACCACTCTTATGCCTCCTGAAGCCAGACCCCAGTGGAGGCAAATCAAAACTTATTTCCATCTCAAGAGGAAGCTGGAAAGATATAGTGGAATTCAGAGGTTGTTTTGGCCTGCAGGGGGAGGGATGGGAGTCTTCTTCGGTTTGAATCTCCCAGAACTTTAGCG
Organism: Sparus aurata; assembly: GCF_900880675.1. Taxonomy (NCBI): domain Eukaryota; kingdom Metazoa; phylum Chordata; class Actinopteri; order Spariformes; family Sparidae; genus Sparus; species Sparus aurata. The sequence continues at coordinate 17,113,271 of NC_044189.1, read as the reverse complement.
TACAGGCAGCTGAGCTTAATGAGTGTTGTTGAGCTCCGGTAAGCATGGCCCTACCAGGCAGCTCCAGAACACCACACTCTTTTCTCCTCCTTACCTTCTCCCCTGACTCTCGAATGCCCAGAGGCTTCTTTTCTTTTCCAGCTACCCAACAGCCTCTCACACGCGACGTGTCTTACAAAGACGAGAAGCAACACTGAAGTAACTACACCTCCAGGGCCTGCACACAGTGCTCCGCTGCCCCGTTCAGCTAGCCACCTTTGACTCAGTGTGCTTCACTCTGTGTACACGTGTGTGTTTCAAAATGCGCCACTGTTTACTTGAGTGAGAGAATCCGGAAATCCTCAACAGAGACTGCCCAAGGGTTCGCTCCTAATTGCCCCCACCCACAAGTAGGCCAGAGCAGTTCATCTCAAATTGACAAAACAAAAGACAAACACAAAGCAAAAGGCCCATCACCACAGGCAGGCAGGGTTCCTATATCTCCATTGAATCCTCGGAAGACTTCAGAGCAGCTATTAAAAGATGTATTTAAAAGCCTCAGGCAACTGTAATGAGATGGCTGTAAACCCCCCCCCCCCCGCCCTTGTGAATACTGACTGCTATACAGCTGGTGGTGGGAAAGCACACTGCAGGAGAGAATATGGTGGAATGCAGATGCACTGCTATTTTTTCAGCCAACAGGCAACAGCATGGAAGATACATCTGGTACAGTACTTTGAAATGTAGCACAAAGGATGATATTCTATGTGAAGGTTTCCTGTGTGAATGCCTCCTCTGATTCAAATGAGGTAAAAGCCTTTCCGAGGAGAACGGAGACCTGCTTACTGATCCGATCCAATTTAAAACAGTTCCCACATTCGAAATACGCGTTTGTATCTAAAAGCGGCTTGAAAGGCGGATCGAAAATTAAACAACACCAAAAGAATCTGATCTGATTTTAGCATGCGTCCACTGTGGCACAAAGCGTCACAGGAAGTAACTGCCGGTCAGGTATGATGATAAATGTGGACGGCTGTGATGGGAGGCAAAGGAGCGTTACTTTGGAGGTTCTCCTTTCATGTGTTTGATGTGTCCCCTGGAGGAAGGCGATGCCCCAGGGGAGCAGGCCGGGCCAGAAGGCCTTTGATGAGGCACCTCCACTGGCTGTGATCGCATAAAACTGCTCCCCTCTCATTCACCTGCCCCTAGAGATGATGCCATGACTCTGATGGTGGGATGGATCCGTTGAATAATACAGGGAATCAGGGCTATTGTATCGAAGCCTGAGCTTATTGTATTGCAGGAATATTTCTATGGTAGACAAGAATCCAGGGCAACATGCCCGAACAAATAAGGCTTATTTGCGACTCTGTAATTGCAGATGAATTATTCGCATGACTCTCTTTTATTGGCACAGACAAAACACAATAAATGCATCTCAAGCTCCATCTTTCGTTCTAATCTTAACTCAAATTTACCAAGGGATGCTTTACCCGACAAACATAAGGACTCTTAGACGACATCACAATGACAGTGGAAACTCTTAAAACCTCATATGTGGTCTCCGGAGTTTTGCTGTAGTGGAGGCCCACAGCTGATACGCACACAGACGGAGAAATTATTTAAAACGTGATCTCCGTGAAGAAAAGACGCGCGAGGGTGGAGAGTGGAGGCGCAGAAATGCAGAGGAAAATGATGGCAGAAAGAAGATAGTAAAGTTCAGGAATGACAAATGAGGAGAGAGGGAGACACAAATTGCGGAAGGAGGCATGACAGATAGGGAAGGGGAGAGGGACAGAGCGAGCGTGTGAATAGGAGGCAGAGACGGAGCTGAGAGTGAGAAAACGAGCAAAAAAGGGAGGAGGTAGAAAAAGTTCCATCACTGCTGCGATGATGTGGGTGGAAGGCAGCGCGTGGGCAGATTCATGGGAGAGAAGAATGCGGAGGGAACTGGCTCATGACTCTCCCTCTCTCCGACTCTCCTCGCATCAGCTCATCCACAGAGATGCAGAATGAGCATGAGACGGCTCTCTTTTCATGTCTCCACGTTCCCGCACACAGCCACAAACCGCTGGTAGATAATGAGGGCTGCAGTCATTAGGGCGAACAAGGAGAACCATGCCTGTGTTTGTGCGAGTGTGTGCGTGCGTTGCGTGTGCGTGTGTGCAAGTCAAATGCTTTGACAGAACAAAGAGTCATGTCAATCAGCGAGGAGCGATCCCGCCCCTTACTTACAGTCCATTTCATCATTGGTGGGAATGGTGCGATACAGAGCTGGGTGGTGAGCACGGTGACGAGATCGTAGCGCGTTCTCACTTAAACACACATTGCCTCATTCACTTTCTGCACACACACACACACACACACACACAAACCATTTGATGTTTCTGCGTGTCTCCACTGGTCGCCAAGGAAATAGGTTTTTCACTCACATCCCGCGCGGTCATCCTGCAGCATGTTGCCATGGCAACAGGAAACCTGTTGAAGGGGTTAACCGCCTCACCGGTGTCGGGAGAAAGGTTTCATTTCATGTGGCGGTGTTTGCAAGTTCGAGCTTGTCCGGTGGCAAAAATATGTGTGTGTATCGGTGCATGTGCTCAGTGTGTGTGCGCATCTTCGTTTGTGTTTCTGCTCGAGCGTTTGTTCTCGCTCGCGTGTGTGAGAAAAAATAAGGCTGACGACGGGTAGAGGGAGAGCAAGAGTGAGAATGAATGAGAGCAAAATCACCAAATGCCGTTGTCTCCATGGCTGCAGAAGTTCAGTGTATTTTTAAACGAACCAATTCATCATAAATCTGTGTTGCGCGCGTGTCACACACTCTCCCACTGTGCTCGACGGAGATAACCAGAAAGGTTTCCAAAGCTCCGAGGCACTGCAATTAGATGCATGACTGTCATTACTGTATACAGCCCACTCCACACACACACACACACATTCTCACAGAAGAACATATGCGCACACGTGGATCAATAAACTGCCTTTGTGTGCAGAGAAATTAAACATCACTCGCGGTAACAATCTGTATCTGCATTCCTGCATCAGTACATTGATGGATTTCAAAGACCGAACCACCAAAAAGAGATTGTTTGGTCAAAAGTGAAATCACAGTGGTACAGCTGGTCAGCCTGTAATCATATTCAAATAATCCACTAATCAGAAAAAATTATGTATAATGGGGAAAAAACTGTTTTTCGCAAGATAAAAAGCAGCCCTTAGATTTAAAAGGTGCTGTTATGACCAGCTGGCCGGCCACAACAGAGTAGATAATAATAAATGATTGCAATGAAGTGTGAAATTCAATATCAGTGGGGTATGAAAGTGAATTAATGCAAAACTAATATGAGGCACATGCTATCAGTGTAAACCAAAAAAAAATTACAACGCGAAAATGGTGAATGTGTCACCATACCAGCGTACATAACTCAAGGCACCTCAGCACCACCCAGTCAAACACATACACACTACACCATAGCAAAGGGTGCTAGGGCTGTCGGGGACCTAAAGGTCCTATTTGTAAGAAAAGGGTTTTTTTTTTTGTCTAATTCCCAACTCGTCAAATACTTACTCATTGGGATTGTCAGTCTGGCTGCTATCCCAATGCGTTTCTTATAAATAGGACTTATTTGGGACCTAGAAAGCAACCTAACTACTTAGCATTCTCATTCTTTTTCTTTTCCAGACGATGTAGTAAATTTTTACAAGATCAGCTCCATCTGTCAATCCAAGCTGTTTGTCTGTCTTGTTCACACAGAACTTGTCCCAGTTTTCAGACAATCCTGTCTCAATACCTTCTAAGCCCCAGCAACTGCGGTGCAGTATGTTGGCCAACAGAACCAGTAAACACATTGTTCCAGCTCTCTTTTATTAGCCAGCCAGACGGGAAAGATTATAGTTGAATAAGCTAAATACTTTTTTGACCCCTAAAAACACATAAAAAAAAAAGATAAATAAATCAGTGATTATTTTTTTTTTAAAGCATCACTTTGACTACCTATACACCATGGAAAAGTCACAGTTCTTCCTACAGATTAATTTTCACCTACGATCATTTCTCCTCTTAAATTACAGCTGAACATGCGAGAAGAAGTTAAAAGTTTTGTAATTCTTGTTTCCACGCTATGCTTCATTTTGAGCGGCGCACAGCAGCATGTCTTAACAGTACAACATGTTATGGCATTTATGAATGCCTGTGTGGCTGCTCATTTTTGTTGCAGGGCAAAAAGGGCTGAAAAATGATGATACTGTGGTTTGTTGCCGAGAAATTACATTAGTCACACACGCAGAGAAGTTTACAGGTCTTCAGGGGTCGACTGCCAGCACTTCTTCATGATTACTGCTGACAGTCTGCGATCATAACACAAGTTTAGAGATGGATTTTTATTTTTTTTGTTTTGTGCCTGACTCAGTGTGTTTTTTGTTTGTTTCCTTGCTGTTCCCCACTGACTAATTTTGATTAAAAAAAGAAATTGATCAAAAGTAGCATGGAGATTTAAAGTCATCCATGGTTGCTTTAATTCTACAACAATTCTATTCAGTTTCACAAAATTCTATACAAGCACGTCAAAATAAGTACAAATTTGAGGTATTTGTACTTTACTTCAATTTTCCTTTTCCATTTACATTTCATACTGTTTGCTGCATCAGAGGCAAACAGAGTGCATTTTTAGATTATTTCATTTTATTTGCAATCAGATGTTTTTTCCTTTAAAAAAAAAAACAGAATCAGAAAATCATAATAAATGCTCAATATCCAATCCGATAATCAGGTGGGTAATCTGTCGTCCCATAGTAAACAGCATCTGCATGTATGTAATATACATTTATAAAATGCATTCTCCTTTTTTCATAAAAAGAAATATATATATATATTTTAAAAAATAATATTTTAACATGGTGTTTTCAATTTGTCTAGTTAGTTTTCAAGTTTGACTTTCGGGCTGTGATTACTTGAGTATTTGCATTTCATGCTACTTTATACTTGCATTCCGCAACCTTTTGGGGGCAAATATTGCTTTCTTTAACTCCACTACATTATTTGATATCATTTTTGTTTCTAGTTATTTTGCAGATTGCAGGCTGACATCAGAACCAAACTAGTGCATTTAAATATAATCGAGTAAATACTATCCATCGAATGAGTATATCCAGTAAACATATTCAAAAATGACCTTTACTCGTGCTTTTGATACTTAAGAACATTTAATATCAGATATTTTAAGACTTTCACTCGGGCACTATTTATATGGGTGGCCTTCAGTTTTAATAAAGGCATATTTTAACAATAAGGCTTAAATTTGATTTTAAGTATGACTTTTTGGTGCTTTTTACAACACTTCTTTAAGGTACATTTTAAAATAATAATAGCAGTGATGGGTGTGTGATCATTAATATGCAAACTAACTGTATTGTAACTTTATGATACGCTATCCATAATACATTTTAGTTTCTGGAACAATTTGACAAAAAAAGATGATCAGAAGATGCTTACAGGTTTAACAGATTGGAATAAATGCAAATGTTGCAACAAAAGTTCGGACATAAATTTTAGCCGATGCATTCATTTCACATCGAGGATTTTTACTCCTACATTAAACAAGTTTTTAATAGTTTAAATAAGGTACATTCTGAGTTCAGACTGCCTGAGAATTTGTGTGAATGTGCCTGAATGTCTCCCATTCGTGATGTTAATGTGATTCAGTTCATTAGCGTTAGACAATCAAGACAACTGCTAACACAGCAAACACACAAGCTCCATTTCTGGTTGAATGAGTATTCGTGTTCTCTCGGCTCCTTCAGCGTTCTATATATTGTCACCAGTGCTGGTCTCAGTGAGGAGCAAAGTCAGCCTCAGGCGCCTCTGTACAGTATATCTGACCGAACCATGCACACACACACGGGTGGATGCTGGCAGAGGATGTCTAATACAATATATAGCTTTTCTGGCTGATAGAGTTGAAGGGCTTGGGGAGGGACTGATGATGCTTCCAGGCTGCAGATCACGGTGGCAAGAGCAGCACACAGCAGCTATATTACGTAAAATCAGTGCACGAAATTAAATGGAGTTCAAAGCTGCCACAAACCTTATTTGTGTGTCAAACATGACAACTGCGCACTTCAACAGTCAACAGGAAGGTCTCCAAAGCTTTTTTTTCTCAGAGGGACCTACAATTAGATGCATGACTCAATACGCAAGGCCATATAAACACACGCACTGAGGCATAAAGAAGGATCAATAACAATCCCGTCCTTCGCAGATCGTCTCAAATACAAGTATTTCAATGACTGAGTTTGCCCAAGCACATGTGCAGGCTGAAAACGTGCCTTTGTGCCTCCTATTACACAACAAGCTAAAAAAGAAATGAAAAAAAAAACAACCCCAGTTAGCTAGTGTATTTAGTTTCCTTTGGTTTCATCTTGTTCATCATCAAAACCTTTCAGCAAGATTGATGTCACCTGTCACTTCAGTCTCCTCTTGGTTATGACATCCAAATCCCAACATTAGGAGGACAATATAGCAGAAAATAGACTGAAGACATTGAATCACTGCACAGAGAAATGATTCATGGTCTATAATCGAGATGTTACTCGTAAATATGGCAGAATTGGTTTTACACCATGTAATGAAATGTACACAGAAAATGTACAAAGAAATGAATGAGCCGTCATAGAGATGCATGAAACGTCAGCTGAGTTTTAAATGAAGACGGAAAATCCCCTTTCTTTCAATCAAAAAGATACCCTCCACCTCTGACCATAGGAGACCATAAGTCTTCCATACACATTGAGGAAGACACACAGGAATGAACCAATTACAGTGGAAAACAGTCGATGTGATCCCTCTCCGAATTAGGCTCTTCCTCTCTTTTCAGAGAAGGACAGAGCTAAAGCTCTGACAGTGATGTGTCCTGACATCCCCAAAATGCAACCTGTGTCTGTGTGCATGTGCACATGTGTGTGTACATGTCGTTGTGCACATACGGACTTGCATGTTTGCACGTATGTGGTTTATTCATTTGGTGGTGAATCACTCAGCTCTGGGGGTCCCAGCTGACTTCCTTTCACCCTATCAACTCCCACTTTGCTCTCTCCTCTCTCTCTCTCTCTCTCTCTCTCTCTCTCTCTCTCTCTCTCTCTCTCTCTCTCTCTCTCTCTCTCTCTCTCTCTCTCTCTCTCTCTCTCTCTCTCTCTCTCTCTCTCTCTCTCTCTCGTACTTCCTGTCCTCCATCTCCGCTGTCAAAAGAAAACACACTGAGTTCTACAAAAACATCAGCCTTTCAGGAATTAGAAAGAGACTATGCCTGGTCCATTCCAAAGCATCTTTGACATTTTTACATAAGGCTTAACATCCCTATAAAAGAGGATGTATGGGCCATTCAAAAATGCATTTTGTACTAGTGGAGATGCATTCAATTAATTTGGTGCTGGAAAATCAGCAGTCATGAGTGTCTTGCCTTGTTCAGAAGAGGTTCTATGTGAAAACCTAACAATCTGCACCGAAAACATTTCCCACCCCTCTGGGGCTCCTCTGGAGCAGCTTTTTTGTGGCTTCGTCACAACCAACTGACTGCTCTATTCTGCTAGTAAAACAGGATGTTTTATCAGGCAGGGCCAGTGGGGACTTGTACTGTCTGCCCTCTGATCTGTGTTCCCATCAGCTGGGCCAAGCTGCTGGACTAATGGGCATCTGGGCAGATATTAGAGTGTTGTGCTCTACAGTTTCCTGCTAACTTAATGAGAAAACACTGGTTCCCCATACTCCTCCTGACAGAGGAGAAAAACAACGAGGGGAGAAGAGGAGAAACAGGGAGAGTGTTCATTAGAGGAGGGAAAATGGAAAATGTCCTGTATATAGGAGGGAGACAGAATGGGAAGGTGATGGAGAGGATGGATGCACTTTAATCCAGATTAGAAGGGCTAAAAACAGACAAGTAATGTGGAAGAGGATGTGACTGACTACTCAGCACACAAATAGTCTTGATATTCATTAAAACAACAACCAAGATGAGCTAACATTTTCTACATAGGTATACTAGGTCAGCGTCTACTGCTTATTGTAATTACAGCTGCCAAGGAGGATATGTTTTCACCTGTGTCCAGATGTTTGTTGGGTGATCTGACGGCAAGATTACACAAAAACTAAATAGCAGATTTCCACAATACTTGGGTGGAGTTTTGGGCCTCGGCCCAGAATAGACCCCAAGAGGAGCTGTCATCCTTTAACATTGGGAGTTAATTTTTCAGGAACTAAAGCTTGGATCTCCATTAAAAATAACAAAAAAGCAGGCCAACTAAGGGTGGTACTCTATGCGGGTACAATTTGATGCAGATCCAAACAAAAAATCGGATCTAGTAGATTTAAATATGTTCTATTTAGTGATGGATTAGGCTTGATTGAATTAAAAAGGGACTACTGGGCCAGGGCGGAGGTATGCGCTCTGCTGAGTACCATTCTAGTTGTCGATTAATTTTGTCAACTAATCAATTAGTTGTTTTGTCAGAAAATGGTAAAAAATGTTGATCTGTGACCTCAAACAACCCAAAGATATTCAGTTTACTGTCACAGAAAACAGAAAATAATCCGGGATAAAACTAATTGATATTTATTTCAATATTTGACAACATACTGATTAATTGTTTGGGTCTAAACTATACCATGACAAAGCAATGATTTTTGTGCGCCTAGCTGACATAAGAAAAACAAACACCAACCAAAATGAAATCTGACTGTCTTCTTCCAGCTAAGCTGGTCAGGTTTAATGAATAAACCAGTGCTGTGACTCCAGGCCCAGGAGAGGACCATGCATTACTGCTATTAAATGTTAAATGCCTTGCAGAAGGAGCCTGGACTATAAAAGCAGTAGCAGCCGCACTTGGATGGAGAGGAGAGAGGAGGGGGAGCTGGCTGAGTTTGCTCTTCCTCTCCTTGGCACAAGTGTCAGCTGCGCTCCCCATCTTTTTAGCCACTGGTGTGGAACGGGGCCCTGCTTGTTGGGTGGGTGGGGGGTGGAGTTGAGGAGTGTGGGAGAGGAGTGTTTGTGCTTGTAGGTGTGAAAGGTTTAAGGGCCCAATTTTGATTTTCTGGCCTCAGCTGCCAGAAAAAGAGCCCCTCCGGCTGGGTTCAGGTGCGTGTGCAATCTTTCAAACTCTTCCTGTCTTTATTTTTTACTTTTTTCTCTCTGTTCCTTTCCCCTCTCTCTCTTACACTGTGTCTTTTCTCCCTTGCTCTACATGGCTCTGGGATACCGACTGAGTTAATGAAACTTGGGACTAAATTTTGCGAGAAACTCGCTCGCCTACCTCCTGATATGTTCAAGCACTGCAGGAGAGATATTCTACTGTCTTACACGCACATGCACACACACACAGCATTGCGAACCAGGCAAACATACACAAAGCAAATTTATGATTGTGGGGATAAACACAAAAAAATACACACTTTAGTAGCAATCCCGGCTCATTAGAGCTTTCCTCTTTCTGAGCCCTGCAGGTTAAAAACACTTCATATTAGCCATGCTTCAAACAGCCATGCTGGAGAGGGATAGGGGAGAAAACTTACACAGTTCCATTATTCATGTTTTCATGCATGCCACAATTTGCACATCCAGCATATTGCGTGGAGGGAGAACACACATTGTATGTTCTTTAAACATACTCATGGGTTTAGATGAAAGAGGAAGTCAAGTGAAAGCACAAGGAGCAGCCGACATTATGGGCATAAGGTATAAGTTGACAGGAAAGGAAAGCCCAATTAAACATCGGTGCTGCTACAGGTTATGAACGAGAATTCAATGTGCACAGATGTGCAGGTTTGTTTGAGTGTGTATGTGATTGTGCACACATTCAAGTGTGCATGTTCGAGTGTCAGGGGGTGAAGCAAAGAAAGAGAATTAAGAGATGATGTAAAGAGGCGAGGGCGAAACACAAGAGATGCTATATTTACTCTGTGCTGCACGCGAGCACTGTTGGCCAGGCTGAAGAATGAGCTTTGAGTGTGAGCTATAAATAAACTGTACCACTACTATACTTATGGCAGTTGAGAGCCCAATGAATAGGCTCAACGAGCCAAGACAAATAGGAGCTGTCAACTGGAGGGGGGGGGACCTTTGACTGCAGGTTCTTACAGCTACAAGACCCTGAAATATTCTTTCAAGTTATTTTTTGTGTAAAGAAATTCCCTCTGACGTGTCCCATGAGAAATTGAGACAGCCTACATGGGAAAAGGAATGTAGTAGGAAGAATTGTTCAGACACCAAAACTGAAATCCATCACATGTGGCAGGTCAAAATAATACCTAGGGGTCGGTATCATAATTTGCATCACAATCACAATATTCCACACTGTACTGCTGGTTGAATCTACTGTGGGTCTTCTTTTTTTTATATAAATACATAATTCATTCATGCATGAAATTCCTACACAGTAAAATGTTCAAACAGTGCATACAGCAGGAACTCCAGTAATGGAGGCAGGAATCATATTCATGATATGATACTATCACAATACAGTGATTCTGCAATTAGTTGCAAGACAGTTATCTACAACACATCACAACGCCTGAAGAAGAAAAAAATATAAATCAATCAGTTTTATCCGTGTCAGGGTTAAAAAAAAAAAAAAGTGGCATTACATTTCTGTAAGGCAGCCAGGAAAATACATCAGGACATGATATCCAAAATATGAAACAAGAAAAAGTTTCATATCATTCATATACTTCCCAACCCTTATTAAGAGTGATCACCTACGATCATGAATTATAAATCTGTAGCTGGCTGCGCTATTCAGGATGTAGAAAAACCAAGAGCTATTACTCCTCATACACTGACATTTGTTTCTTGAGTTGCACAAAAGAATGACCCTTTCTTTAAGTTCAAATAACTCAACACAATCTAAACTGATTTCTCCTAGTGATCCTGATCTCAGCAAAAAGAAAAAAAGAAAATGCATTTGGCAGGAAGAAAAACAGATTTAATGTGCCACCTCTATAGTCAATCTTTAGCGCTACCTCCAGCAGCATCGCACTGCATTCCTCAATGTGCAACGGGCGCCAAGCTGCTGGTTGTGGCAATATAAGCCGAGTGACAGTTCTTAGCCTGTAGAATGAAGTCATACTACCGCAGCTGTGTGAAAGGGAGCTGTGTGAGTAAGTGTGTTGTCAACAGCTTCATTAAAAGAGAGCGGGACATCGCGACCTCGGCTAACCCAACGGGCTCGTCCATCATTACCAAACCCCGCCACAAACGACTCTAAATGGATGCGTACCACCTCGTGGATTTTTACCTGACAATCAAAACAGAGCGAGCCTTTTCTTCATGTGTTTTGCAGCATTTTCTCTATCTCTATTCTCTCTTCTCTCTCTTATAATCATCTCTGCTTTGCCCCCCGCCTGCCTGCCTTCCTTCTTGTCTCTATCCACCCTTTTCCTTCATCTCGTCTCCACAGCTATTCTCTCTCTCTCTCTCCCTCTCTCTCATTCTAAACCATCACCCTTAATCTCGCCGAGAGGCAAATCAGCAGATTAGATGGAGAGTGACTCTCGCTCAGACTTTCCCTCGCAGTTTAATGCTCCGTTCAGAGAAAGTTAGAAGCAGATTAAATCCAAGAAATCTCTTTCTCTCCTCCCTTTTCAATCCTGGCACCGGAATGCAGACATGCAACTAGCAACAACAGATCTTCCTCAGCGCCTGACTGCTGATTAAAATATCACATGCTAAAATAGTTTGGATGAAGTGGGGTTTTTGAGTGCACAAACAAATAAACTCTTTTAATCCTCACTTTTTTTTTTAAGTGACCTCTGATTGTTTAGACTTTTGCAAATGCAATTTCATTTACATAAGTGATACTTTTAATTGGAGGATTTGGCCTAAATGTGTGTTTTAAAAGAAATATATCGTTTCTTCAGGCAAAAGCAAAAGCCTCCACAGTTGTGTGTGTCAGTGTGTACGTGCTGATACGAAACTGTTATCAATGTGTTAAAAGATTTAAAATATTCATTGATATTCGACTTGCATCTATTCCTCATCTTAAATAAACAATGCTTCTTATACACATTGTAGTATTTATTGCTCAATAAATAATGCAGGGTCTACAGAGATTCCTCAAAGTCCGCTTGTCACCACATACAATCTTGTATTGGTAAAACGCGTTAATGCTGTCACCCCCTCCTGCTGTGACACATGTGCATAAAAGACGCATCACCTTAAAGGCATTGATTTGTGTGTGCGTTAATCAACAGCGTCACAAGTTTAATGCATATAGGAGTGAGAGAGAGACAATATTTACAAAGTGACACCCCAGAGAGTGGCGGCGGCCTGCCTCCATGATGAAAAGTGTTGCTTCCACTCGAGGGTTAATCAATCTGTTACACAATAATCAGGGGACATGACAGCACCAGGGTCCCTGGCTTAAACACAAGCGTCCTTGGGCGCATAATGATGATGCGTGACGGAATATTTCCTCCAGGCGCCCATAAGAAGCGCACGGCAGACATCCATCACAGCCAAGAAGAGGGGAAGGGGTGGCGGAGACGAGGGGGAAAAAGAGTGATGGGGAGGAAGAAATTAAAGAGGGAACAAGGGATGTTGTAATACAAGTGTGGGGGTGTGGACTGCCGTTTGCCTCAAGGATCAAACAGCAGGCACGAAGGGTGATGGGGAAGCGATGGCCTCAAAGAAATGTGGGCTGTGTGGCAAGTCTGCGTGTTTACGGGTGAAAATAGCAGGTGTTTCTATGGGAACCCTTCTGAATGTTACTGCGTGCACTGAGCACACTGACATTACATTACATTAGAGAGAGCATGAACACACGTGCGGCCAGGTTTCCTCTGGAGATACAAAAAGAAAAGATCCCTGTTCTTAATTTTCCTTTCCCTAATCCCATTGTGTCTCTCCACTGCTCTCTCTCGCTCTATATTTAGAACACACTTTCAGATACTTCTCCACTTAATCTGAAATGCAGAAATAATTCATTTACATACTGAATGTATTCCCCCTTTTCTGTGACGCACTCCTTTGATCTCACTTGAGATGTCTCTTGATCTCGATGAGACTGGACATCATTTAGAAGAAGGACCGCACGTGTTGAAACGCTCCCACCGTTCACAGTGCATTTTAAATCAGAAAGCCTTCTCCAATATCAATAAGCATACATCAGAGCGTGACACATGTAGGCAAAGCCATACATGAAAGGGACCGTTTGGGGCGATGAATGTGTTCCACTATCATGATTTTCAAAACAAAAATTGTTCACATGTATAAAAAACATCAAAAGCAACCCAACATGTGTGACTATTGAAGAACTATATCTCCAAAAATGGGTCACAAATGCATAGCTCATTTTTTTTAGATAGGCTAAGACTGTTGATTACAGCAGCGAGATGTGTAAGTGAGACAGACCTTAAATAAACTACAGCACTCGTGTGCATTTGGACATCATTCAGTGCAACCAGGGTTTTAAAAAACATATATTTTAGGAAAACTTTGGCTATTCAGGCAATATAGACTAGTTGGTAGGATCAATTTGTTGCTGGGATTTGCTGACATTAAGAAAAAGAAATATAAAATATTACCAGTCTGACCCTTATAAAATCAGCACATTGCTGCATTGCTTTGCAAACATGTGGAGCTACCAGTTCAACCAACTTCAGCAACCAACTAAAATATGCCTTGGGTAGGGATGTCACTAAGAATCTAATGAGCACTGTAGCAATGTTAGAATTGCTCTCAAAGATGACATAACCATCCATATTTGCAGGGTTGCTAGACACTTATAACACAATACCGTTCCAACAGGGAAGCATGGGTAAGGCAGCATCATGCTATGTGAATGATTTCTAGCGGCAGCAAGTCAGGACTGGATCTATATTGAGTGAACGACGGATGGAACAAAATGCAGTATTAGTCCTCAACAAAAAGGAGACAGGACCTCCGGAACAAAGGACAAAATTTAACAGCAGGGACATTGATTCAGTCTGCCATGAGCTGGCGACTCATCCAGGGAGTACCCTGGCCTTCGCCCATAGAGTCACTGGATTTGGCCCCAGTACCCCCGCTCCACCTTGAAAAAGGTGGTATAAAAGCGGTAACATCACCCGCGACCCGCATGGATAAAGCGGAAGAAAACGAAACGAAACGAACATTGATTCAGTCATTAAGTCCGACACAGCTGGAGAGGGTGTGCAGTGAAGGATTGTGAACCCGAAAGCTCTGATCCAGTTATAACCTTCGAGATGTCATCCCAACACAAATAAGTTCACTAGATAGCTTACATAAATCAGGACATATCTACTATAAATAGTGCAAAATAAGGCAAAAATCTGCAAAAATCTAAATCTCTTATAAAATCACAACACAGTAAATGAAGCATTTTACCCTCAATGGGGATGAACTCCCGCTTAATGTGCCCCCCCCCCCATTCTGAAACGAAAACCTACAGCCTTGTGTTCATACAGCACATAACTTTCATTCTCTCTATCCGTGGCACACACAAACAGTGAGTGTGCTACTACTCTGATTGTTGGTGGCAGATCTATCTCTCTGCGTTTTATTCTTTCCCTATGATAAAGCCTGGGGAGGAAGCGCCAGCTCCGCAGCCGTCCTGCTCACCCAGCCCCCTCACCCACAGTTCCCGGTGGGTGGTGTTTTCCTCGCCCGCTTGCCACTCGCCCGCTGCTGTGCCGAGCGCGACATGTGACAGTAGCAGCACATGGCCTCCCGGCACCCAACCCCCCTCACCGAGCAGCCCCCACCCCCCAATCCTCTGCAGGCATGCCCCCCCCCTTTACCGTCTGAGAATACCCCGCAACAAGCTTGGCACACTTGTCATGTTTCTTCTCGCTCCCCAGCCAGCAACCCCAAATGACTATCTGGGAGGCATGCACATGCACGCAACAGTACATTCGATACACATAGACGCATATCAGTGTAATTAAACTCAGAAAATGACACAAACACACACACGGATGCAGAAATGTAGGCGCAGGAAGATAACGATGCGTGCCTGAGAAGTGTAAGCTATGTGCAGATAAACCCGTTCAGATTCAGACATGTTGTGCTTCTGTCTGAATATCATTGCGCACACCTTTTTTCCAGCACCGCTCCCACATCATTACGGGGGGGGGGGGGCAAACATTGCTCCAGGTTGTGAGAAGGATCCAGTCGTGCTCCGGCTGCATTTTCCTCCCTTCCCAGCCCTTTCTCAAAATCAATCCATCCATCTCTCGAACATCCTTTGCTCTCTCCTCTCCTGTGTCTATTGCTCCACCACACTGTTCATTTCCCCCTCTTCACATTTCACCACAATCTCTTATTCAGCCTCTAAATTATTCAGCTGTACTCCCATAAAGAACATGTTGGATCTCTTGGACTACCAGTCATTTACACACTGAACAAATGTGTGTATCATCAACAAATTCTGTGCATATCCATCATATTCAAAGACTGTCCAGGGACCTTTGTGAGACGCTTCCATTGAACACGGGGACTGCTGATGTGACGGGAAGAATCTGTGTGTAAATAAAATATTGTTTCCTTGGTGAGTTGAGCGCGATCTGAGCACTGAAGACAGTCAGTCTCCAGCGTCTAACCAGCTGCGTTAATATTTCAATTACCCTCATGAATAAATGAATTAAATAGGCGCTAACATTATTCTTGGTCTGCCTTTGTTGTTGTGGGAGGAAGCTGTGACATGACACTCGTGCCAAAGCCTTCTTCTTTAATATAATCTGACTGGTGAGCTGTCGTTCCTCAGTGATTTGGGAGATATGGATGGGAATATTCGTACCCAGATTTGCGATTCACGATTTTATTTGTGTTTCCTAAGAAAACAAACGCAGATCTCAGCAAATCAATGAAGAAAACCCCCCCCCGAACCCAATGACACAACGAATGATATACTGCTGCCGTTTCAGAATCTGCGCTCATCTAAATATTCATTGGACTTCCTGATTGATTCCTTACTGCATTTATCATCAATCAGTCATCATTTCTTTGCAGTTTCAAGTCACACCTGAACCCAAGCTTAAAGGGCAAACAATCCCTCAATCAATAGAGTTTCATCAATAGAAGTTTGGCATAGAAAATCAATGGCTGGTACAGCTTTCAGCCAAAATAATCATTTGCAGTTTATTTTTCCCATTGCTTACTGGTAATAATAGTACTCCAGCAACAATAGAACAACCAGCTGATCAACACAAAACTAACTCCTTTTCCCTTTTTCTTCTCATATTGCTTTCTAGTATTACTTCTCTTCCTCTCAGCTTTGCCTCTGTAAATTGTAGCTTGTAAAGAGCCTTTTCCATCTGTCACAGCTTATTCCATGTAGCAACAGAAGCTAGAAGACATTTCTTTTTCAGACATCGCTGACATTTACATTTGCCCTCTATCAAAGAGAGAGGAATGGTCGTGACCCCGCGTCCCCCTCGCCATCGTTGTCACACATTCTCGCCTCCGGGAATAACCAAGCTAACACCGATTCCCCTGCCGACGCCACTGACAGCGCAAGTGGGAGAAAATAATATTCAGACAACATCATTTCATACGGCAACTTTGAAACAATATTCAAGCCGTGATGTTTTTAGACACATTTTATCTTTTCTTCTTGCTGCTTTGTTCATGCATTATGAGTGCCTTGACGAGGGGATAGGAGCACAAAAATAAATTGAGCGCTGCTCACAGAACAATACATTGTTTACTGACATCTTTCTTTGTTCACCTTGTGAAAAGAAATCAAATCAATAAATAACACTGCAAATTTAGCGCTTTCCCTGTTAATTGTCCTGAAATGGAAACTAATAAGAAAAGCCAGTAAAAGAAGCCAGATAATTGAATACCTTAAAAAAAAAAAAAAATACAGATCAGATGAAACGGGATGCTCCACACAATGAGACATGGAAGCCCCATTCCTGAAAATGGGATTCCAGTGAGCTGAAGAAGCCGGCATGAAGGCCTTCTCGAAATCAATAGAGGCTCCCCTGTGTGTGAGAGCAAGTCAACAGAGCAGAGAGCAGCACAGAGTCGGGGCATACAGATAATATTTATGTAGAGGGAGGCTGCCAAAAACCGCCAGGGACCATGTATAATTCTGATTCATACATCTTAAAAGCAGTGATCTAGTAAATATGAGGCATGTTCACTTATTCAGTAAGAATACACACAGCAACAGGTCAGCGCTGGAGAATTGTTTAGTATTCCACTTTTAAATATTCATGCACACATCCCTGGGACAGTGTGCCTTATTCCTTTTTAAGTTCAGAGGATGTCTATGAGCACACAAAAACACACACTCATCCATTCGCGTTTGGATACCTTTGCATATGGACTGAGCGTGTGAGTCCGTGATCACAGCCACCAAAGGACAGATCACCAACGTGCCCGTCACAAGTTGTGTCTATATTAGTCGAGTCGAAAGCACCCATGATGGATGTCTCTGGCACATACAATTAGCAGGTTTACCAACCTCATGAATAAGTGCACGGCATGTGCACACCACCAACTCTAATTGATGTCCCCTTTCCACACAATTTGCATACATTAGATAACACTGCATAGCCAAAGGATCCTTAGCATATTTGTCTGCCAAGGCCGAAAGGTGGAAACGCAATTGCACTGAAACAGCCATGTAAAAACGGCTTAAAACATACATTTTAGCCTCATTTCTGTTTTTCTTTTCTATTTTCCCCCACAGGAGAGCCTTATGGTTTTAATGGCTATGCTAATTGCTAATGTTCCACTTGAATACTAATAAGGGTAGTAATTAGTGTAACATGGACTGCAGCTCCGTGTGGACAAGAGTTGATTTTCCCTTTTAAAGAGGCTGTAAAATGGAACTAAAACCGCTGCCAGGTAGTGGACATTTAAATGTAGCATTAGGGTCGTTTGGCAGATGCTTAATGCTCACAAAGTTTACCCTTTAAACTACTGCAACACCAAGAACATCATAGTTGGCAGACTTTTATAGGCGTCCTTTCTGTCAGATTGAAAACAGCTAGCCTGACACCATGCCGGCCAATAGACAGCTTGTTTACAATTACGTCGGCGCAAGGTTGTGATAGCTCCGTCTACGTGAATATAAATGTTGATATGAATACGCCTTAGGAGGAATGCCCTCCATCTGTCCAGATGGCCCTTGGAATTATCTGGTGTACGTGGGATAATGAAATTTCACTCACTATTCAACTGCTTTCTATTGAATTAACATGATAGGCATCGCCTCTTCTCACAGCTTGGGGTGTCATCAGTCCAACCAGCGCTTCCCGTTCATTTGGCACATCATTCACAGACAACCGAGGCAATAAAAGCTTACAAAAGCCGAATAACCATCACAGTACGCAAAGAAGGAATGATACATTGCAGAGATGTTCTTGCTATACAGTAAAACGGGTGTCTCCTCCCCTAAACATAGGCCGCTATTTTAGAGACAAACTGCCTATCGTTGTCTTATCAGTGCAAGAGCTCAATATACTGTATACATTACGTTGGCAATTTAATTGCTTTATCTGTCTTGTATAGTGTGTTGAAGTGGCTTAATACAGCTGGTGACGTTCATTCCCCTGACGGTCTTTTACCTTGGAATATCAAACATAATGAAAGGGTTTAATAAAAGATGGCTGGCAGAAGAAGTGGCGGCCAGTATCTTTTGGCAGCAGAGGTGAACAACCCTGGGAGTGCCTTCCTAAAGCACCCCACTGTGGCCATGAAACATCACATTATGGAAAAAAAAAAAATGTAGTGAAAATGTGATTTAGCTTGATGGTAAGTGATGAAATTCAGGTGCAGTCGGATCCATATTGTCAACAAGCGGCCCATTTTTAAGAAGCGGCAAAAGGGTGGCGTCAGTTGTTCTTGGATGTTTCCCAAATAGGAAGAATAAAACCGGCACTCTGCCATCCCCCCCATTTTTTAGCCATGAAATCAATACACACAGTTGGGCTATATGAACAGAGGAGCCACGCTCTGGCAACGACTGTCGTGCATTTGGACGGAGGCAAGAAATCAGCATTAAAGTAAGAGCATCAAATCATGTAAATGGTGTTATCCCAAGATAAGACCGTCTGAGATGAGGATTATTAGATTATACTAAATATATCCCCCCCAGTCTCTATTCAACATGTCAATTACGATCCAAGATTTCCGGATTTCACATTTCGAGAATTCTTCAGAAATCAAAGCAAGGGAAATGGTTGTTAATTGATGATGCAACTCAGAAAAAAACTTTCAAAATGTCATGTTTTAAAAAGTCTTGTTCTCAGGATGCTGAGAGAAAAGCCCAGGTGATGAGTCAAAACACGTTTATGTCCCAGCATGACATACATACACAAGTGATTCTTAGGTTAGATTTCCCTTTTTTTAATTATCTTTTTAAAGCAGATTTGGTAATGTCAGTATCTTGTCTCTAAAATGTTTTAGTTACTAACAACTTGTGTTCAAAGTTGACTGTAAGG
This sequence comes from Sparus aurata, assembly GCF_900880675.1. Lineage (NCBI taxonomy): Eukaryota > Metazoa > Chordata > Actinopteri > Spariformes > Sparidae > Sparus > Sparus aurata. The sequence goes on along the minus strand of NC_044189.1, from coordinate 17,093,857 downwards.
AGAAGGAGGAAAACAAAAACTCTAGGTGAGAGTGAGCATTTCATGATCGCACTCATCCTCCTGAAGAGATGTGGAATGAATGCAAATGTGCTGTGTGTTGATATTGTAATTCGAAAAGGTGACTGCATATTGTAAATTTGCATTCGGTCTTGTGCAGCAAGTGTGACGAAATGGTCCCAATAGCTTAAGCTGACAGTGCCTCAGTGGCATGTCTTCAGACTGCTGATTGATGTGAAGGCCAGGTCGCAGTAAAGAAACACGGTATCACCTGTGGTTTGTAACTGGCGTGCACAGGAAAGCTGGGGAATACAGAGGAAGTGGAGCTCCTCGCCCTGGAGTTTTGTACAAGTAATATTTGCCAACGTTCACAAATGGGCAGCTTTGGTCTTTTTTCTTTTTTAGATGAAACATGCAGATTCAAGCAAAACATCTAAGCATTTGGCATTCATTAAATACATCTCTAGCTTTCAGCTTCACCACTAGAAATGCCTTTTTTTTTTAAAACAAAACCATTCTTTACATTATTGAGCATGCTGCTGCAGCAGAAGACCCAATCACATGCATTCTGTGACCAGAATAGGCCTGATGTTAATGAACATCAAACGTCAAAAAACATTTGATTTATAGGGCCCTGAATCTAATGGGAGTTGTATGTGAACACATTATTTGCACAAGTTTCTTGCCTGATCATCAGATTAGCTGCCTCTGATTTATTAACCAACTGGCCCCGTGTCAAGTGGGGGCTGACCGTAATACAATTTTTGGAGCTTTGAAGATGGAGTAAGAAGGTCCCTCGAATGCAGATGGACAACACAGGCTATCATACTTATGTTAAACTCGCGGTCTAATGAGAGGCAGGTGGAGATTAGTTCAACCAATGTCTATTCCATCACTGCCTTCAATGGTTCAAAATTCAACTTGTGAGTGCTGAGATGACGACAGTTCACACTGCACTCACCTGTTTTTTATGCACAGGGGTTTTGAGACTATAGAGGAGCTCCATTTCTCACTTTCTCTCATTGATCGCTCTTCTGCCTCCTCTTCTATGAAGCCAACACATCTCCTTCCTCTTCCCCCTTTTTTTTAAAGCGGCGCATTCAAGCACCATATGAGATAACGGTCCTTCAGAGGGAACACAGCCCTGTGTATGCAGGCGTTTGCATGAGCTTACGTGTGTGCGTGTGCATATGTGCATAGCAAGAAATTGACTTGTAAAAGGAGACAGCAGGCTAAGTCATTCACTCTTCTGCCCATAAAGAAGGCAATAAAAGGCTCCTGCCTTACAGTAACAGTTCATTAGTTAGACAGGCAGCCGCAGGTCCCTCCAATCAGGACCCCACCCATCTATCAGCCGTAGTCTCATGTAGCCTCAGTAACACTAAGTACTCTTTACAGCCGCAATTTCTGCTCTATAGCCTGTAACGTGGTTTGTTTATAGAAGTATTAACCAAAGAGAAATTACTTCATCATGTAGAGCAGCTGAGAGCAACATTGATAGCCAAGCTACTTCTGTGTGTGATGGATTGAGTGTGTGTGTTTGTGTGCGTGCGTGCGTGTGTTTGTGCGTGCATGCGTGCGTGCGTGCAATGTATATGGATTGGTGTTTGTTTGCCAAATGGAGATGGGACTGCTCAGCACAAAATGCAGCCCACTCTTGGGTGTTACTGTCTCTTTTTCCACTGACAAAACACAATTCCACTGATACATCACAAGAAAGCACATTTTAATCTGTTTTGCCATCCATTTATCCTACTGTCCATGAAAAAACATACGCGCACACACGCAGACATACATACACACACACAAAGATTAAAACTGAGCCACGGCAGCTAGAGCTTGGTTGGAAATGATCCCTTATCATCATTGCGCAGCCTTTTGTGATCGCATGTGGCATGATTGCCTGCTTTGGATGGGCATGACAGATGTGTATACCACCGCTACCGTGCATGGGCACTTAGGGAGTGTGGCAGGGATTGTGTGTGTATGTGTGTGTAGGTTACATCTGCGATTCTACTGTCTGTTGTTATCGCTTTTGGCTCACAATGGGCTCACCAACTGCTTTCCGCTAACAGCCCCCAGCAATCACGGATGGGGAAGTGGTAGCCACAATGAGCGCGCGGCAAATGGACAAAGGTCTGATGTGTATCAGAGGCTGCCGGAGCAGAGAGCTGCCGTGTGCCACATGGACGCATGCTGGGGATCACCACCAGCAACAAATCACAATAGTTACACTTTCAGACTACAGTCAGTGTGTAGTCAGTTAAAGCAGGAAAATACGGGAAAATGCACTGAGGATCACAGTGTTTGACGACCGCAAAATCTAAATGGCACGCACACCGGAAGACGAAAAGCAAAACACGAAGTGACAGTTTGTTTCCTCGCAGCTGGATGAGCACAAAAAGCATGAGATATTGCTCAAGGAAGCTTCAATGTATTAAATCCAACAGTTTGTGACTGTAATAACTGTGAAGGCTGTGCTTCCGACAGGTGCTCCACGAAGGTCCTTATCGGTGTGACTTGAAATTGTATAATCCTTCAGCTGAGCATCACTTTCTAGAGAAGGACAGAAGTACAGCTCTGAGACTGTCGTGTTCCTACAAGGCAAAAAAAAAAACCTACATATGAGACAAAAGACTATGAATGTGGACGCGTGTGATGATTGCCTTTTTACCAGTGGGAAAGCCTCCATTACGGGGTCCACTGCGGTCTATACTGCTGGAACATTCTCTTACTGAGGCTGTTGGTGGACATGTCATGCAAAATTTTTTGTGCATGAATGAATGTTGAATTCGTCTCGAACACAACTGACAAATATAAAGGCTGTGGAAGTGGGTGTCTGAATAAGCTTCTACACCATTTGGGCACAAAAAAAGGATTTTGAAATCTATGGTCACCATCTGTTTTCAGATTATTGCAACAAAGACAAAAAACAGGGCCAATTATGTGAACAGTGATTTTTTTTATCTCAACCAGCTTGGGCATTGAGCTCTGAACTGATGCCTTCTGTTGGCCAGTCACACAGGTATACATGTTTGCTTACATGCGGGTGGGTCTGTGTTTGTGGGTGGGTGTGAGGTGGAGAAAGGCCGTAAGGACGTAGGCGTACTGTACATCATGTCAAGACGGAGATAAAACAAGAAAGGCCATTATTCTTCTGTGGCACCTGCCTGACTCTCCACACATCCACACAGCTGCGGCCATGACAACCGCCCTGCCCTCTGGGAACAAGTGTTAAGCGCCATTGACCCCTGGGAACAGGATGCACACACATACTACGATCTACACACTGCATGCTGCCAGAAACATGCTAATGCATACGCACAAGCACAAAAACAACAAGTCGGCGGCTCCTCAGAATCAAACATACAAGGACGTATGCAAGCACCAGCGTTTAAACAACTTCCTCTTTAAAAGTTACATGCACACACACACATCCCTTCCTGAGACGCCAGCGATGGTGGCTCCTCTTTTTTTTTTTATGGCCAAGAATTACATGAGCTTTAATGTAATTACAGGACTGACAAGGACAGACACTCTCTGCTTATTGCTCTGTGCTGGGCCCCCTTGAGAGCGACAGACAGGAGCATGCACAGAGTACTTGTCCAATCTCTAATGACAACGGCACACCCTTTCCACCATAATCCTTTCATTTCTGTCCACTCACGGGAGAGGGACGGGGAGGCAGAGAGGTGAATGTGAGCGTGCATGTGTGTGTGTGTGTGTGTGTGTGTGTGTGTGTGTGTGTGAGGGAGAGTGTGTCTGTATTTGACGGGGTGGAGGAGTGATGAATAGTGAAAGGAACAGGCAGTGATGGAGTGAGTGGAGAAGGTATAATTTGAAGGATTATGGTATAATAATGAGTAGAGAACGAGTCATCCTTTAAAAAGGTCATCTGGCGTAGCAGGAATGTGTTCAGAGTCCGCTTTGTCGAAAGGTGAAAGGTCAAACAACATTAGAAGGGGAGCGATATTAAACATTTGCAACCAATCTCGCACATTCAACCTCGTTCTCTCCTCTGGCTGTGTCTCTCACTCACGCTCACACACATATGCGCAGCCTTTTAGTGATGGAAATTCTCCAGACATGCAACAGCAGGGCACCTCTCTTGGGGTTGCTAAACATGAGCACACAAACACATCTTTTCCTGGATTCAGAGATCAGTAAAAAGACCAAAACATTGTCGATATCCTTCTGAAACTATTAACTGACCAAAACAAAAATAGTGAAAGAATCCTAATGCTCACACCACATTTGGGAGTTAGAAAAAGGGATTTTTTTTCCAGTAGTTTATACTGAAACAAGCTATAGCCGCGGATAAACATTCGCTGTGTTAATTGTCTGTGCAAATGGCTTGGCTGGAGATCAATGGCAGCTTTACGGATGCACCAGCAGTAGCAGCCAGACGGACTGACTTAGTGTTGCACTCAACATGGCAGCAGCCATCTTGTCAGTATTTTCAGCAGCACTGAATGAAGATGGGAGATTTTCATCCTCATCCCAGCTATTATCTATCGCTACTTTAAAGTGGCATTTTCGGTGTGCATCTGCGTCACACTCCACCTCTCAACTCTACACCTTCCCCAATCTGGTCCTCCGAAAGTCCCAATTTTCTGCCTCCCACACCTCCCCATCCATCCTCCCACCACAGTTCCTGTCTCCTGGGTGATTTCCCAGTGGGTGTCCCTCCTCTCACCACCGCAGTACAGCCATGTGAATCAGAGAGTAACTGTTTGTTTAATGCTAATGGCAGCCAGATGCCTGCCTCGCCACTTTTTGGAGTCATCATTGTGCATCTCAATGACGGGAGAGTCTTAGTGAAAAGAAAGAACAAGACAAGGAGGGGGCATGCTGACAGATGTCTCATCATAGCATCTGCTGGGAAAACACAATAGGACGACACGAAGAAAGGAAGATTAAAATCTGACAATGACAAATTCATTTGAAACCTAATTGATTATCACAAACTGAATTCATTAAAGTTTGTTTTCTGCAAGACCTTGATGCGTGGTTGTAATCAAGATGCATTGAATTCAGGGCAAACATATGTAGAGTTTTAGAAACTGTATTCATCTTTTCAGGAGGGACAATGGACAATGTGTGAGTGATTATAGATCGTCTGTGATCTTAGATATATTCATACTGTGATGTCAGTGTTGTCATGTGTGATGGGATTTTCTGAACTCACCAGACTGATTTTCTACCCGTTAAGTCATTAAACGACATTACTCCTGATTATCTATAAAAAATATAAGTCTGTTAATATATGGATTTGACATGTATGAGGTGCTTTTGAGGAGATTTAAAAATATTGCCCTGTCTATATTATGTATGGGGATATAGCGTTATTATTTTAAGCCCTACTCCTAAGTGATGGTACTGACCAGAGTACAGTCCACTGCATGAGTCTGTGTTGACAACAGGGCACTTTACCGTATATTATTTTCTTCAATGGGAAAAAAAAAGAGCTGAATTATATTCCAGCCAGTTGCACTCAGGCAGGTTTACCAGTACAGAAAAGCTACGTCGACAGGCAGATGGTAAAAAAAAAAAAAAAAAAAACATGTGCAGTAATGACAGTGAAACTCTTAACAGCATTCTAGCTGTGCTGAATTTTAACAGGAGGCTCCAGTGAATTACAACAATATCAGTGTGGGGTGATTGGGTCCATCTGGAAGAATCACATTCACCAGCCTCTGAGATATTCAAATAAGTCCCTCTGCCCACACATCCAGGGTACAGAATATTTCCCATCCTTTCTCAACCTCCAGCTGCACCCATGTACAAACACACATTTTGACTTTGCAAGCAACCAGCGGGACTTGCTTAAGGTGCTTCTGAAATTGAATTCAGCCATTGCCTCTCTCATTCAATTAGCCCTTGACTTGGGCTGCAAATCAGGCCCTGCGGGGTGACTACACATACGAGAGATAATGCCCAACACTCTCTCGTGCTCTTTCAAATTAGCAACATACATGAGGTTCAGTAAAACATACTGTAATCTACTCGAGGAAAACTCAAGGTAGGAGAAAGCTAGAAGGCTAATGTCTCTTACACATTTGAACTCGCATATTGAATTTTACTGCTCGGAACGCCATTATTATATATCAAATAAAACATTGTTATTAGAAAGAAGATGTTGCCCTGTGGTCAGTGTGGAGTAATGTACCAAGAGAATACGAGCAGTCAAACTTGACTTATTTCTCTTTTTAAGCTTCAGGAAGAACCTCCAGGTTGAACAGTAAATAGCGGTCAAGAGGTCAGGTCCATTGCGGTTAAGGCTTTGGTAGACAGGAAATGATGGACTCTAACCTGAGTATTCAATCTGACAAACGTGAAAATGCACAAAGCCCAGGACATCTACTGTGTGTAGAGAGAAAGAAAGAAAGAAAGAAAGAAAGAAAGAAAGAAAGAATCTTGGATCAGATCTATTTTGCTGCCTTTCATGCTAATTTTGCACCTTCCATTTCCTATTTACAAAAGGAAACTTTAGATATATTTCAAATTGATTCAGTTTTTTTGGAAATGAACAACACTCCATGTCGAACTGCTCAAATGACCACACTGTCCCGACCTCGGGCAGTGCTGCAGGGGCGCCGACTGAAAACCGCCATGACCATATGTGGGAGTGTATGTGCCATGTGTGTATGTGAGTGTGTGAAGGGAGGAGAGAGGTCTGTGTATGCAGTGTGACTGCATAAAAACATGCAGTATGTGTGTGAGCACACTTCTATTTATGTGCCGTGCTATGTGTGCGTGCTTGTGTGTCACAGTATCTGTTGTAGCGACAGCTTCAGGGCACATTAAAAGCCTCTTTTATCAGGAAAGTTCACATTTGTGATTGTCTTGCTCAAGCCCTTCAGGCCACTGGCGGCATGACTCAGACAAAGGTCAGCAATTAGTTTTCAAATTTAGTGGCTTCATTAAACGGTGACCCATGTTTATCTAATTTCGCCTGAATCAGTGCAAACACAAAACATTAAAATAATACTAAAACAACATTCTCATGACCTGTAAAATGATATCATTGAAAAACAACACAAGATCTTGGAAGCCTTTTACAGATCTAATGTGCATACCTCATTGCATGCAATAATTGCTTCTTTTCCACACAGCCATTAAACGATGTAGCCTCGGAGAAACAACGTAAATGGCATTACATTATGATCCAATAAGAATTAAGAGGTTGGCCATTTCCTCTTCCTGGTGATATAATCCTATTTCGGGATCTCCATCGCATAGTCCTACACATCTCATTCTCTCTCACCTCTCTGTCCGATTCTCCCCTGAGATCCTGTTCGTTCTATGAGGAGGGCTGCTGCACATTGATCCCCACTATCTGTGTCAGGTCAGTGGATACAGCCACACTCAGCACTTTTTGTATGCCGAGAGAGTACCCGAGGCTGTCACGGGCTGCTTTCCCTTACAATCCCTGAATATTCGCCCTCTCCTAGGAACAAGTGACAGGCAATCTTTGTTGAACCCCTGGGTCACCGCCTCGGTGCAGAAAAGTTGTCAGATATTTAGATAATACGTGGCAGTACAGTATGAGACCCTGACATATAAGACGTCCAAAGGCGCTGCTTCATTTGGCCCCGTGTCAGATGGTTTTACACAAAAGCTCAAAGGTGAGTTACAGCGTGTGAATCAGTAAGATCAGTAAAGGGCACTTTCTGAATAAATATATATCAGACTTACACTACAAGCAAATGGCACTTTGCTAAAACAAATTCCCCTTAGACGCTAAAAAGAACCAACAGCCCTGAACCAGCTCGCTTTGACTTAAGACCTATGCTTAGCAGCATCCTGACCTCCATTATGTTAATGCCTATTCGCCACGAACCTAACTTATTCTGACAAAATGACAGAATGCCTTTTATTCGCTCAGGGGGGTGTTCTTCCCTCTGTGAACAAGTGCACTGTACAGCGGTTTCAGGCTTGCCAACATGTGCACCAATGTGACGTGTTGCATCTAGTCCTCGTAGTGGAGCAGGAGAAGCAACTCCTATCTTTGTGCAGTATCTCTAAACATAGGTCACTGCTAACATAGTCTCAGGAGGGCCATATAACTGCATGGATGGACAGTCATATACTATAAATACCCATCTGCAAACAGTATCTGGTGTACTGTACATGGACAAGATCAGCATCTCCAACTGCAGACTCTGTGTCTTTGTGGCCATATTGATTTACCTTTAAAAATACATGTGTTCATTCTTCTGGCTGCTACAATACAAGAAACATGATAGCACAGGTGAACATTCACTAAAAGTACGTGAAGTAGATTTAAGTTTTCTTCCAAGAAGAGCAGACTGCTCTTTTCAAAATGATCGCAGAAAATAAGATTCCAAGACATGATATCTGATTTCTCTTCACCTTAGATGAGACTCTTTACTTCTTTCCTTCACAGATACATTTCCCACAACTGACAAGGAGTGTTGGATTACTGCGGATGTATAGGTGGTAGAGCTGTCATTTTGCATTCAAACTCTAACAACCATCCGAGCGTAGATAAAGGACCTTGCCGAATTCAAAACTCAGTGTATAAGTGGCTGTGTCTGGTTAAAGGTAGAGCATTTTACCGCATTTTAACATTACCACAACTAGGCCTGCCACAGTAACTACGTCTGTTGGATGGTATTTTGTCCCAGAAATAGTGCTGATAAATGGTGTTATTGTCCTTTAAAGACCATTTTATGCAACTGATGTCACGGTGATATAAAAGCATAACACCCTTTGAAAGAAGTGTTAAGTATTAAGTATATTCTATCAAATATATATAGATTGAAATATCCTAAATAATTGAGACGTACATAAAATAAAACCACACAACCAGAACGATACATGAAATGGACTTTCGCGCTCTGTTAATAAAAACTGCACGGGCAATATCAAAGTCAGCCAAAATGATCAAGACCATATACATATATTGATAAGATATGGATGATAAATTGACAAGGTTATTTAATGTGTCCTGACAAATGGTTTTGTCAAAAAAGGTTTTAAGCAGGGCTGTCCAATTGGGACCAATTTTGCAATACAATAGAACACAATAGGTGTTTTCCTTTGGCCCGCCGCCAACCATTAAGTTTAAATGTTGGCCCTCCACCGGAAATAGTTTCTGCACCCCTAGCTTTTGAGTTTTTCTCAATCTGTGACAAAGATGTATCTCAGTTATTGTAAAACTGTCCTTTAACAGACCAGTTCTCATAACAAGTCTGACTCTTACTGTGCTGTGCTAACAGTACGTAAGACTAGAAAACCTTTAGCAAAAAAAGTAGTAAAGATCTGACCACTTTCGCAGATATCCTAGTTCATATGTTTCATTTAATCGCATTGAACACTCTTTTAAATATTGCAGTCACATTGTGCATACTTTACATACCACAGCAGTAAGTTCAAAACCACCAGTTCAAAACACATTGTAAACTATTCTGCCAAAAAAGTGATCTTTCCTGAGTGGCTCCTCTCAAGGACCCGTCACACATCCTATAAGCCGGTGAACTAGCGTAGCTTAGCCTCGAACGCTCTCGCTGCCCAAAGTCTCCCTTCCATCCTCTTCCAGTGCTTCCTGTCCTCCCCAAAGCTTTGATCAGCTAAGCCTGCAGAGTTACAGTATCAGTCCTCGGTTACACTAAAACCCACACTCCCACATCTACAGCTGCGGTGGAGGCTCCAGCTCCAGCTCCAGTGCTAAGCCTCCCAGTTGATATAATCCATCCTTCTTCTTTTCTACCTGCAATGCTCTGGTGTTAAAGCAAAGATGTATTCTCTTCTGCAACCGCCTCAGCCTGCTACAATGCCAATGTAACTGAAACATATTAGGAGTCTAGCTTTTGCCTGATCAAACTGGTTCCACACCAGCCCAGATCTCATACCGAGTCTCTCCACGTCAGGACATCTTCTCAACTTCTACTAACTGCTTTTCCAAACCTTCAACAACTAACTACCTCATTGTTGCAGCACAGCCTCAGCTCTTGGGCCTGTTACTGTGGGACAGCCCCCCAGTGCCTCACATCCCATCATCAGCACCACCACCCAGCTCCGCACCACAAGGGGATGGACTGGGCCTGCCCTGTCTACCCATGGCTCCACCGACAGGGGATAAAGGGATAAAGAGCCTCTGCTCAGGGACTGATTACTTACATCTGCCAGGCTAAATCCCAGTGCTCACACACGTACACACACACACATGTGTACAAACACAGCACAGGCACACACTTGGCCCACTGCTAGCTGCAGCAGACGCACTGATGCATGTATTGTTTTCTGACATAAGCATGTGGTATGTGAGGGAGCCGTGCAGATGTGTGTGGTGTGTGTATGTGTCCATGTTCACAACTTTTATTTGTGTGTAAGTAAAAGATTATAGGTCAATGAACGCAATAATGAGCACATGTATGGTAAATTGCTTAAAGCACAGCCATCACTCACTTCACATTATTGCTTCTATAAACATGTCAAAGGCTCCAAAAGCAATATAGTCAACACTTCAGCAATAACCCTGTCCTGGGCAAAGGTCTGAGCCACCTGTAAGTGCTGAGACACACTCCAGACCATTTCGTCTGATATGAACAAACAATAATAGTTTTTCATATCTTAAGATGTTATTGAAATCATGTTTCTCCCACTAAAGTCTCCGACTTTCTTCATCATCCCCCGTAAACGACAATATTATGTTGCAGTAATATATTGCCTTTTGCACTTCACAGTGTTCTCTGTGGTCCCCTGTTGACTTTAACCATGGCAGGATGTGCTAGACCATTTGCAACAGCTTGTAAATATACTTTAAGTTGCTGGCAGGGTCCTTTTTCAGAGTTATTAAAGCCAGACCTACCAGGCGTCTCCATTTAAACTATTAATCTAGTACGGAATCCATGTCTACGAGGTCTGCCACTTATAGACTGCTGCAGGAGTGAGTCCAAAAAACCTGGAAATAAGTTAGCATGTTTGCACTTCTCGTTCCCTCGCCTCTAAATCATTGGATTTTTTTTAATGGGTTTTTGGTTTAATGCCTGAAATAAGGTCTTTGGATTACATAATCTTAGGAGATTTTCATGTTTTGTTGCACCACATAAAACCTGTCAGAGGACGTCGGAGGCATTAAACGTCACAACAATCGTACAGAGACTTGTCTAGCCTCGTCTTTACAGCCAAACTTTAGTTGCAAAGTATTTTAACTCTAACTTGTGGATTGATCAGTTTAAAGTTAGTGTGTAAATTACAGCATGGTAATACACATAATGGTAGTGAAGTCATGTGACGACGACGTAAGCCTGACATTAGATTTTTATTTCTGGTGATTACATTTACGAGTCTAAGGAGATTATCTCACTGAGCAAAACATGTAAATGTCATAAACTTGTGTTTTGCCAAAGAGCTTGTTTACCAGGGTGACGCTAACTTTCGGGTTTGCTTATAAATACTTCACCCCTGCAGCACTCTGTAGGAGAAATGAAAAGTATCGGTGTTGACTATATATATTCTAATTAGCGAGCATCTGGCCACTGGGCAAAACCAAGTAAGCGTTCGGTGCAGTGCACTGAAAAAATCAGAGCTCGTATTTTGAGCTGGTCAAATACCATGGGACTGGCGGTGCCACGGTGTAGGAGAGTTTAGCCTATGACCACAAAGTCATCAAATAACACTGTTCTCATGAGTTCCCATTGATTGCCAGTATTAGAAAGCGGGCATCACCATCAGACAAGTCCCAGCGAGCGGATGGCAGGCTGGCCCACTGACCTCTTGCTTGCAGCTCATCTTTCTCTCACGGGGAATAGAAGGGGGAAAAAAATCATAACTCTCATAAGAGCATATTAATCCCATGGTCTGAGCGCATGCCGCCAGAGAGGGCTTACCTCTGTCAACAGAGAGATGTGTGTGTGCTTTCACACAGACACACCTTTGCAGATACAGGACAAACCAAGAAGACCACTGCTGAGGCGGATGTGACAAATCAAGCTAAATGATAAATGCAGTTATTAACTTTGGTTTAATAGATTTATCTTTCTGTTGTATTTTGACACTATCAACATCCTTACATGTTGGCATGGCAACCATATGATGCAGCAGCTTTAAACAGGCAACTGCGCCTCCATGTCCTCCAAAGCATGCAGCTCACTTAAAGCCTCAGAAGGCCAATTAAAGTGCTGTTGACTGATTCCAATAACTCAAATGAGGGACAACCGTTCATCCTGGAAGCTTGCAGACATTTAGCGACCACTCAGCTTCAAGGGGAACTTCAGCTGGTGGGGGTTAAACTATTGTTGTGAGCGTTATCAAATAATCAGATGTTGATTTGGAGTTTGGACGCTTATGAGATGCAGCTCCCTTCGGGGTGGGGGGTTGCAAAGAGCCATAAGTAGAATCGTAGCTACATCCAATTACCGCCATCTTCAGGCACTATGAGAACAACCCTTTAAATCGTTCCAAAAAAACAAAACAAAAAAACAATAATAAAATATTAATTCGTGACTTAAAACGCGTTATAGCGCACAACCATACAGATCTTACAAAGCGACGATTGCAAAAAAAAAAAAAAACAGCGTTTGATTACATATTCCGACTGGGTGACTAGCGCTGAATGACATCAGTCTTGTCATTGTGTTTTCATCCTGAGATTGCGGTAACTATCAAACCGTCCAGCGCGGGGAGAGCAGGAGCGAGTGCCTCCATGGTGCCCGGGTGATGCGGCGCCTCTTGATGCCAGGTTACATTTAAATGCACTGTGAGCTGCGGGCACAGGCACCAACAACTGTGTTTGTCATTTTGGTGGGTGCACGACATGCCCCCCCCCCCCCCCCCCCCCGCGCGCGCACACACACACACGCATGCACACACACACCAATTACAGGACACACCAGCGTTTCGCCCTCGGACTCACAATGTGTGGAGAGTGCGGGCCGATGCGCGCGCTGCACACACGTGCACGTGACATGTACACGCGCGCGGGCATACACACGCTCAGCCTCAGCCGTGTACAACTGTTTTAAAACACTCAGCGTGCAGCTTAAATGGGGGGGGGGGCGGGGGGGTTATTCTGCGTGTTTACCTCGGTGTCGTAGATTTTGGTGATGAGCGAGAATGAGTACTTCCTGGACTCCCGTATGTGCTGGATGGCCAGTTGCACCGCCGGCTCGATCCCCTGGCTGATGCTGCTCATCAGGGCCGACTCGTTCATGGGCATAAGAACCATGATGGGCAAGTTTTCCCCGTCCCTGGCGAACCAGCTGTTGTCCTGTCCGTGCTTGGTGCGGTCGTTGCACACCTTGGCCAGGGCAGGGTGAAATAGCAAAACAGAGAGGAGCAGGCATCCCGTCGGGAGGAGCATCTCCCAGCCGCTGCAGTCCCTCCGGGCTGGAGCCATGCGACCGTGCAGGGGTGACCAAACGAGATCCCGCCGAAACCCCTCACTGTTTGGGCATCGCAAATTCGGGCTCGTCCGGGATGCTCAGACGCCCGCCCGTCAAGGAAATCGTATTTCAAAACAGAGCAGACGCGAGAGCCGCAGCAGCCCCTGCAGTGAGCAGACTGGTCGTACAGATTATGACCGCGAACTGAGAGAAAAAAAAATAAAAATTCTACTCTATAACAGCGACTGAATGAGAATATTCCAAGGGCGCAGAGATTCGCGGCGCAGAGCTAGTGCCTCTCGGTGTCCGTCACCCAAACGATCTCCTCTCAAAACAGCCCCTCTAATTCAACCCCCCTCTTCACCTTTCATTTGACTTCACCACTTCTAGAAGCACAAGAATGTCCCGAAGGATGCCCCCGAAACACAAGAAGGCACCCTCTCAGTGCGGACAAGAATCAATCACTTTCGCTGACAGTTGTTGCAGATGCAAAAAAAAAATAAAAAATAAATCACCTCCGAAGTAAATTCCCAGCCAAAGAGATGGCAACTGTGGGCATCCCGGCCAAACGCAGCGCCGAATCTGACGAATTACGAGACGGGGGACGCGATACGGAAGACAGATCAAATCTAAACGGATCTGATATCGAAAGCTTGGCCGCAGCAGTCCGACGGGGAGATGTCGAGAGAGTCTGCCTTGACAGCCCGTGGGACTGGGATGCTCATCGCCGACGGTGCGTCAGAGAAGCGCTGAAGCCGCTGCTGCTGCTCACCGTGCGCGCAAGAGGGAGCACTGAATGTGGAGGAGGAGGAGGAGGAGAGGAAACGAGGGAGGGGAGGAGGAGAGGGATACAACAGCCTGGTGGAAAGGCTGCATAGGCTTTATGCGGGGCAGACTCATCAGCGGCTTGACAGCCAGCGGCTGATTTACTGAGCTTTAATGTTATAGGCAGCAGACGACGCTTCAGACGCGCACGGAGCGGCCCAGTTAAAATCTATACAGGGCTGTATACACGTGTACAGCTGTTATGTTGCGCGTCATGCAACAGTCAAGCCACACACTCTCCTCAGAGCTGTTTTGGGTTTTTTTTAAGCCACTCATTGTGAATGCGTTTCCTCGGGGATGGAGAGCGTGTTTCCACACCAGGCTGGGCTTTCATTCCCCGTGCAGCCCGTACCTGCCGACGTGCCCTTGGGCATGATGAGACATTGTAGTAGAAGTCAGTCTCAACCCGAGGATGACAGGAGGATTCCCACTTAGGGATCAGCAAAGAACAAATATTCAGAATCTACTTGTTTTTTATTCATTTATTTATTTTATTTAGTGGTCTAATATACAGAGCAACAGAGGACAGTGTGAAGTCAGGTCCAGACACCCAGAGAGGTGCCTGGACCTGACTTCACAGTTTCCTCTGTCGCTCTGTTTATTGGGACCCCCTCCCCAGGAAAAGTTCTTTACATTGGAACTGAGAAAGGATGTATATCTATAGCCGTCATGATTATCCTCTTAACGCTCTCCTGTGATATCCTACGATTGTGGAGAGACGCAGCAGAGTTTCAGCACCATGGACAGCGGGAGAGTTCACGCTGGAAAGCCCGTTCGCTGTCCATGGTGCTGGACCGAGCGAGGCAGCAGCAGTCTGCAGCAGAGCCGCCGGATATCTGCACCCGCTGACATGTGTACATTAGCCCCATTACCTGAATTTCCCCTAGGCAGAGTACACACATTTTTTTTTTCTATTCACGTCTCCGTGTGCGAGGATTACATTCTCCTGCGGCCCACAAGGTCCAACAAAAAAAAAAAAAGAAAACAGGCAATTATTGCAATGGTTTGCAACACAATTCATGGTACTGTTAAAGAGGCGTGGGAAGTGAACAGAATAGGCTGCGGGGGGGACTGCTCTCCACATGTGGAAAAAAAAAAATCTGAAAGCCTTTCAAGTCATCGTCTGCAGCTGTATTTCAATCCAGAGGCGCATACAGTTTGACCTACGCAATTAAATCACATGCACATTGCAATCAGCGTCAAGGGGCCTCCTGAATGAAAGCACAAATACAAGGGTAGAGTGTTTTTCTCTTTCTTTAAAAAAAAAATAAAAAATATGCAACAGTGGATACAGATGTGAACTGCAGCTTAATGGCTCTACATTGCCCACAACATAGCCACACATTTGGCTAAGTTGTGAGGTATTCTAATGGTGAGATGATTCAAGTCCAAAGTGCAGCACAGGTGACAGGATGCAGGTCTTCCTTTTCTAAGGCCGATGATGACAATACCATTAAAAACAGTCCATCTGCACGCAGTCAATATTTTCCAGATTAATACACTCTGTCGGCTTGGCTTGCTATCAGAAAAATGGCGTTAAGAAAATAACCTTTGCATACCAAAGACTCCTAATCACAATATGATTCCCAGCCCTCCTCTCACACAACCAATTTGCTCAATTTTCATTAGGGGTTTAAGGTATAAAGCTGTCATGGTTGATATGGCAGAGCTGACCCCTCTGGCTTCTTAAAACACAGGTCATTTATCACAATGCCAAGCAGCTCCATGCACACAACACACAGAGGAACCGGGGATAGCCCTGGAGGATTGCTCCAATATCTAGGTTTCTATTTCTCTTTGACAAGCACATCTTTTACCCAAATCAGGCATCTTAACTCCTTAAAGAAGACAATATACGGGAGGCGTCTTGTTATTTTCTGGCTGGTCACCATCTTTACCCACGTTTTGATCTGCGAAGTCAGAAACGTCTGGCCTCTAATTTACGTGACGTGAATAACTGGCTGAAGAAAGAAAGCAAAATAAGGTGAGTACAGTAAGCCAAGGGAATTGAAGCACATCAAAAACGAGCTCTCCTTTTCCCTCCAGTCATCCTTCTTTCTAATCCAAGTGGTCCAGATGAAGAAGTAGGTCAAGCTGTTGTCCCATCTGTTTGTTTCACGTATGACAACATCCCCTTCCTGCTCAAAACGCTCCTCCCACACCCAGAGAGAAGAGAATTAGCAATACGCGATACAGTAAAAACGCTGTCGAGCTGAACAAAGGTATCAAACAGCGTCTGAAACTCTTTAAATGCAAGGCGGGGAAATTCAAATTCAAACGGCAACTAAAAGATCTGAAAACGAGTCTCTATTAGCACACAGTTTGGTTCGTATTGTGACAGCATCGACAGGCATTTACAGGTACAATCAATCGACACGTCGACATCGACCCCGTTCGTGGGTCGTTTGTTTTTTTCCCTCCTGGTGTATAAATGCTACGTGTCCTGCTAACGATTGTCGCAGATGCCCAAATGAAAATGTCCATTTCATTTCAGATTATGAATCATTCATTAAGCTTTCAATCAGGGCCCTGCAATCTGCCCGTCCTCGCTAAACGAGATGTCAAGCCAATATATCACCACTAATTGGAACATACTTGTGTGGTATGAAGGGCACACAGTGAAATAATTATGCAGATGTTGGTGCTTGAGCAATCAGAGATTACATTTTGCATTGTGACTGATGCAGCGACTTGGCCTGACAGCGTCCAGGTGGTGCCAACGCGCTTTATTCGACGACATGAAATTCTTTTGTCTCGTGTACCGACGGTGTTAAAAAAATCAATCAGAAACAAAACCAAGGAAAGGCCGAGTTTTATGCGACCGCACCGCCAAACACCCTGACACTGGATGCTGAAAAGACAGCATCAAATCCACGCACACACGCACACAGTTGGCTGACATGTCCCCCGTTTAATAGAGATTAATGGGGTGGCCTAAGGACATCCCTCACCAAAACTCTAACAATACGCCACAAGATGCTCTATGAATTTTAAATGCCAGGTATTCAGAACAGGATGAATGAAAAATGATATTTCCGACGCTCTCATATTTCATAGCTCGGACGGTCGTGCTCACCACTGGGGTGCCTTGCTTTTGTGACTTGTTTGCGAAATGAGCAGGAAACTGGATGGCCTGGCGGAGAATTAATCAACGTCGTGACACTTCCTGGAAAGTCCACTCTGTAACTGTATATTTTTTTTGTAAGAAATATTTTCTCTTATAAGCACAGTTGATCACATCACAGCGTGCCGAAGTGAGATGGAAAGGTTAGCCCATTTATCCATCCATCCCATCACTAATTCACTATTAAGCCACGGTGGGACATTATGTCGGGGTCACATTCCACATCCATGAACAAAGAAACAGCATGAAAAGGCTTTGCTGTGCACAGAAACACACACTATAGAATGGACTTTGATTCATCCCGGTGCAGTACCTTAGCTTAGAATTATCCCACACATGACTGATCTAAAAAATAAAAACCCAAGGACACCGGGCTCGATCTGAAAATGGCGCAGACAAGTAAGTCTCCCATACAGCGGGGGGGAGGGGGGGGGACATTTTTATTATGAATCTCTGAGATGCTTCTCCCCCTTGTTCTCGACACGCTTGCCCTGCCAGTTACAGTGGCAGCTATTTGAATAATTGGTTTCAGAATCCGGAGTCACAGTCCTGCAAATTCCATGCATACCAACAAGTTGAGGAGTGATTCTTCAGCAGGGCGTGTTCAATGCACGGCGGTGGAGAATGCATGTTTTATGAGCTTGGAAAACATGAATATACTGCTGACTGCCAACTAGGAAATTTCCCCTTGTGATAAGGAAGAGGAATGACTCGCACCGGCCTTTGTTGGGGTTTTGCTTGATACTGAAACTTCCTAATGAGAATTTTTTTAAAGTTGTTGGAAGTTTGTGGAGCATGTTTAGTGTCAAACTTGCCTTAATGTTTCTGCAGCATCTGTGGGATATTATCCTTCGACATCTTAGTGAATGTTTTATTTGACTGCAACTGGAGGTCACAGAAAAACCCTCAGAATGAGTTTTTTTTACAACCTCATATTAAAACAGCAGATTTTTTGATTCTTTAACCACTTTAAAAAATAAAACTAAAAAGGAACTCACCTTGGAATACACGAAGACAAACGTGTCGCATCGCCATCAATTCGCCAAAACACAAATGAAGAACCAGCGGGACAAGGGCCTCTCACAGGCCCAGCAGGACGCTGAGATGAAAATGAAGCAGGTCTTGGGTTTTAGTTTGTCTCTCCATGTATCTCCCATAGACTTCAGTACAGCCGTCATCACAGTCTGCCAGCAAAGAAAGATGTGGGGACGTTTTTAAGTTCCTTGCAAAAATCATGGACCCTATAGAGGCATGTAGACATATTTGTGTGGGCCGACCTGGAAGTAAGCATCATCTTGGTTCCCTCGACAAAAAGCCTATCGGATTTTTTTAAATAGGATTTTCGAATATCACTGAAAATAAGCTCTGTGGCAAATACATGTTTATGATACTTACATGTCAGAGCATGAATTAAATCGCAATAAGTAAAAAGCTGATATTAGGCTACAAACATACTACATTGGGGTCGGATGACGGAAGCTGCACCACTTCTGTAAGTTGATCAATCTACAAGTTGTAAAGTTAGTGTTAGAATAGTTTGTAACTGAAGTCTGCCAGTATAGAGGTACAAGTGAGTGATGTTTAATGTCCCTGACAACGTCCATAGTCTCATTTAGCCAAATTTCTGGGGGCTTTCCATCACTACATCAATTTATAGGACAAAGAAACTGACCCAACTGTATTACAGTAAGCTTTACAGTGACATTATTATATCATAGCGAAACAAAACAACTTTGTGAAATAAATTTGGTCATAAAAGCCGCCGAAAGCTGGTCGGAAATGAACTATTTTCAATGCTAAGTTAAGTGTTAGCCAGTTTTTACAGTTTTGGCTAGCTTGATTGAATCAGGTAAAGAGTTTTATTTCGACTAAAACAGTGTGTAGGACTAATTCCACATGTGTATGTATATATTATATATATATATATATATATATATATATATAATATATATATAATATATATATATATATATATATAATATATATATATATATATATATATATATATATATATATATATATATATATATATATATATATATATATATATATAATATATATATATATATATATATATGAACCTTAATATTTACTTTCAAGCATATTAAGCAAATAATTAAAACAATTAGCCAAACCAAACGAAGCAGTTATATTAATATATGCCTTATGAGCCTTGTCTAAAGGTAGCTTCAGTTTGTGGCTAAGCTAAACAGGCTAATGCTCAGCCTTTATTAAAGGTAAATCCATAATAACCTTACCTACCTCTCTTTAGAAGGCATTGCAGGCTCTTCTATCCAACTGGAACGAGAATTAATCCGTGGACAGCACAGTGAAGACGTTTTTTTAGACGAGTTCTTGTGATGCTTTTAATCAAGACAGTTGCCAGAAGTGAGGATGCATGGTTAGCATTGTAGGATGCATCATCCATCTCTGGAGCTAATTGCTAGCATTGTTTCGTTAGCATGCCAAAGCTTAGATCAGTTCAAATACAGCCAACATGTCGACTCTGCACTAATGTAAATGACCTGTTCAAGGCTGACAGGTGCTTCACACGACAGTCAACTTAATTAAGCTGTAGATTATATTGATGGAAATAGCTGTTGTTTTGTATATGTTATCATTTCCACATATACTGTATGATAAGAGTAAATACTTTGAATGCACTCCATCTCGAGGTGTCACTTCAGGCTTCTGTTCGGTTTAAGAAACAGAGTCACGACTGGGGGAAGCAAGTAACATTTCTTTATTGTGCCTGGCAGAAGCTATTTTACATTCAGGCAAGATAAAAGAGTCTTTGAGGAATCAAAAGAGCAGTAAGTGTTGTCTATGACCTACAGGGGTTTTCAGAGTGTGGCTGGTATTTATCTTTAAGAAAAACTGATGCTTGGCATCGTGACTTGAAATTCAATTATCGTTGCAAACGTGGCAAATGCAGATACACGAAAGGCACAAACTGTGGCTGGTTCACTGACAGACATCAACCATGGCAAATAAAGTTAAATGCTAGACTGCAGGGTGTACCCAGGAGTCCAGGGGCCAGAAGAATGCACAGAAAATGCTCTTTGCATGTTTCTGATTTGAAGGATGTCCCCTGCTCTGCGCCCCAGAGAGATAATCTCGAACGGGCATGCTACATTTGTCCTGGTCAGAAGAGGTTATCATAGCCTTTCTTATTACATTCTGAAATTAAATCAAGAATATGAGAAGAGACTGTGTAAAGTAGGCCACTGCCTTCAAAAGAGCTTCAGCTGCGGCTGTGCTGTGGGAGGACACTATTTTGATTACTGTCAAGTCTTAGTAATAGCAAGAACTTGTCTTACATAATCACACTTACAATGAATGTTCACCGTCATCCACAGCATAGCTGCTCTATAGCGGGGCTGATCATTTTCGCTGCGGCTCCACACGCCTGTGTAGGTTGAATAGAACAGGATTAAACACAAATACAGATACACACAAAGATAAATAGATATTTTCCTCAAAATGTTTTGTTCGCCGCGGTGGTGCACGATTGATTCGCAAGAAACCGGCACATCATGTGTGATCCAGGCGAGGATCTGTGCCTTGAGATTAGAGGAGTATCTCCTCTCCGACATGAAACACAGCCTGAAGATGGGTCCAAAAACTGGCATCCTTTTGATCCATGCATGTTAAAATTCCCTCGTATACCAGAAAGAACTGTGTCTGACTCATACTCGGTGTGTACTTGATCCCACCCACAGAAAAATATCCACATCTACCACATTTTAAGGGAGGGGGGATTGATAATGCATAGTGAAAGCTAACCTCTGTCTGCTGTCCAGTTGCTGTTTTCCAAAACTGATTAATCACTCTTGACCTGCACGATCATCTAATCATACATCTAATCTGACATTGGGAAATCCGGGAACCTGGGAATCAGATGAACAGAAGTGTTCCTTTTAAACTACACTGTTTTTCAGACATGCTTAAGGGGTAGGAGAAACAAGATGGAACTAGTCTGCGGCAACGCAGCGTAACCTCAGATTTTAAAAGAAGGTTCAGTCTAAAGTCGGAAGTGACAATATGTCAACGTGTCGTCTCTGTTTTTAGTGGTCGGATGTCAGATCGTCAGCTCGATAATTAGGGCCCGGGGTGTTGAGAGAGCAGGGTAAACGAGCTAGTATGGAAAGCTGGAGTCACGCTATCACACATTAGCCCCAAACTATTAATAAAAACTGTCACT